>NC_086377.1:81248068-81600780 GCF_036588685.1 Mytilus trossulus | reverse complement strand
TCGCATTGACAATCATTCAACATCTCCTTATTCTTAAACTAAAGTACTGTTTATCTGTCTCATTGGCAATCATACCACATCTCCTTATTTTAATACCAAGTACTGTATATCTGTCTCATTGGCAATTATACAACATCTCCTTATTTTTATACCAAGTACTGTTTATCTGTCGCATTGACAATCATACCACATCTCCTTATTTTTATACTAAGTAATGTATCTCTCTCATTGGCAATCATACCACATCTCCTTATTTTAATACTAAGTACATGTATATATATGTCGCATTGACAATCACACACATTTCGTTATTTTTATACTAAGTACTGTTTATCTGTCTCATCGACATTCATACCACATCTTCTTATTTTTTATACTAAGTACTGTTTATCTGTCTCATTGGCAATCATACCACATTTCCTTATTTGTATACTAAGTGCTGTTTATCTGTCTCATCGACATTCATACCAAGTCTTCTTATTTTATAAGAACTGTTATCTGTCTTATTGACAATCATACCACATATCGTTATTTTTATACCAAGTACTGTTTATCTGTCTCATTTGCAATCATACCACATCTCCTTAGTTTATATACCAAGTACTGTTTATTTGTTTCATTGGCAATCAATACCACATCTCCTTATTTTTATACTAAGTACTGTATCTGTCTCATTGACAATCATACCACATCTCCTTATTTTGATACCAAGTACTGTTTATCTGTCTCATTGGCAATCATACCACATCTCGTTCTTTTTATACTTAGTACTGTTTATCTGTCTCATTGGCAATCATACCACATCTCGTTCTTTTTATACTTAGTAACTGTTTATCTGTCTCATTGGCAATCATACCACATCACCGTATTTTTATACCAAGTACTGTTTATCTGTCTCAATGGCAATAATACCACATCTCCTTATTTTTAATACCAAGTACTGTTTATCTGTCACATTGGCAATCATACCACATCTCCTTTTTTTGTATACCAAGTACTGTTTGTTCGTCATATGACAATCATACCACATCTCCTTATTTTTATACCAAGTACTGTTTATCTGTCTCATTGGCAATCATACCACATCTCGTTCTTTTTATACTTAGTACTTGTTTATCTGTCTCATTGGCAATCATACCACATCACCGTATTTTTATACCAAGTACTGTTTATCTGTCTCAATGGCAATGAATACCACATCTCCTTATTTTTATACCAAGTACTGTTTATCTGTCACATTGGCAATCATACCACATCTCCTTTTTTGTATACCAAGTACTGTTTGTTCGTCATATGACAATCATACCACATTCTCCTTATTTTTTATACCAAGTACTGTTTATCTGTCTCATTGACAATCATACCACATTCTCGTTATTTTCGTTATTTTTATACCAAGTACTGTTTATCTGTCTCATTGACAATCATACCACATCTCCTTATTTGTATACCAAGTACTGGTCATCTGTCTCATTGGCAATCAAACCACATCTCGTTATTTTTATACCAAGTACTGTGTATCTGTCTCATTGGCATTCATACCAAAACTCCGTATTTTTATACTAAGTACTGTATATCTGTCACATTGGCAATCATACCACATCTCATTATTTGTATACCAAGTACTGTTTATTTGTCTCATTGGCAATCATACCACATCTCCTTATTTGTATACAAAGTACTGTTTATCTGTCTCATTGACAATCATACCACATCTCGTTATTTTTATACCAAGTACTGTTATCTGTCTCATTGACATTCATACCACATCTCGTTATTTTTATACCAAGTACCGTTTATCTGTCTCATTGGCACTCATACCACATCTCCCTATTTTTATACTTAGTACTGTTTATCTGTCTCATTGACAATCATACCACATCTCGTTATTTTTATACCAAGTACTGTTTATCTGTATCATTGACAATCATACCACATCTCGTTATTTGTATACCAAGTTCTGTTTATCTGTCTCATTGACAATCATACCACATCTCCTTATTTGTATACCAAGTACCGTTTATCTGTCTCATTGACAATCATACCACATCTTGTTATTTTCAAACCAAATACTCCGTATTTGTCTCATTGACAATCATACCACATCTCGTTTTTTATACCAAGTACTGTTTATCTGTCTCATTGAAAATCATACCACATCTCGTTATTTGTATACACCAAAATCCTTTCAAACTACTACTCCACAAACCAATATTCCGACATTGTGCTTATGTGTTAATAATTGTTTGCAAATACTTACTACTCTGAATAAGATTTGACTAGTCTAGGGCATCGAACTAGTGGCTAATGTGCAGACAGTTGTCATCAAGATAAGCTATATATTTTTGTTACATGGCAGTCATGACAAGTTTCATATTGTTGTAATATTGTGTTATGGTATACATATGTAGTTACATATTTGTGACCGCGTAAATTTACAGTTTTTTTTTTTACAGAGTAGCTACATATGTTTGTGACATGGTGCACTTATATATTTCTGTGATAGGGTTGAGTTCTGTGACAGCGTAAAGTTACATATTTTTGTGACAGCGTAAAGTAACAAATTTCTGTGACAGCGTAAAGTTACATATTTCTGTGACAGGCTAAAGTTATATATTTCTGTGACAGTGTAAAGTTACACATTTCTGTGACAGTTTAGATTTACATATTTCTGTGATAGCGTAAAGTTATATATTTCTGTGACAGCATAAAGTTACATATTTCTGTGACAGCGTAAAGTTACATATTTCTGTAACAGGGTAAAGTTATATATTTCTGTGACAGCGTAAAGTTTCATATTTCTGTGACAGCGTAAAGTTACATATTTCTGTGACAGGGTAAAGTTATATATTCCTGTGACAGCGTAAAGTTTCATATTTCTGTGACAGCGTAAAGTTAAATATTTCTGTGACAGCGTAAAGTTTCATATTTCTGTGACAGCGTAAAGTTTCATATTTCTGTGACAGCGTAAAGTTACATATTTCTGTGACAGGGTAAAGTTATATATTTCTGTGACAGTGTAAAGTTATACATTTCTGTGACAGTGTAAAGTTACATATTTCTGTGATATTGTAAAGTTACATATTTCTGTGACAGCGTAAAGTTACATATTTCTGAGACAGTGTAAAGTTACATATTTCTGTGACAGCGTAAAGTTTCATATTTCTGTGACAGCGTAAAGTTACATATTTCTGTGACAGCGTAAAGTTACATATTTCTGTGACAGTGTAAAGTTACACATTTCTGTGACAGTTTAGAGTTACATATTTCTGTGATAGCGTAAAGTTATATATTTCTGTGTCAGGGTAAAGTTACATATTTCTGTGACAGCGTTAAGTTACATATTTCTGTGACAGCGTAAAGTTACATATTTCTGTGACAGGGTAAAGTTATATATTTCTGTGACAGGGTAAAGTTATATATTTCTGTGACAGGGTAAAGTTATATATTTCTGTGATAGCGTAAAGTTATATATTTCTGTGTCAGGGTAAAGTTCATATTTCTGTGACAGCATAAAGTTTCATATTTCTGTGACAGCATAAAGTTACATATTTCTGTGACAGCGTAAAGTTCCATATTTCTGTGACAGTACTGTTTATCTGTCGCATTGACAATCATTCCACATCTCCTTATTTTTAAACTAAGTACTGTTTATCTGTCTCATTGGCAATCATACCACATCTCCTTATTTTTATACTAAGTACTGTTTATCTGTCTCATTGGCAATCATACCACATCTCCTTATTTTTATACTAAGTACTGTTTATCTGTCTCATTGGCAATCATACCACATCTCCTTATTTTAATACCAAGTACTGTATATCTGTCTCATTGGCAATTATACAACATCTCCTTATTTTTATACCAAGTACTGTTTATCTGTCGCATTGACAATCATACCACATCTCCTTATTTTTATACTAAGTAATGTATCTCTCTCATTGGCAATCATACCACATCTCCTTATTTTAATACCAAGTACTGTATATATATGTCGCATTGACAATCACACACATTTCGTTATTTTTATACTAAGTACTGTTTATCTGTCTCATCGACATTCATACCACATCTCATTATTTGTATACCAAGTACTGTTTATTTGTCTATTGGCAATCATACCACATCTCCCTATTTTTTATACTAAGTACTGTTTATCTGTCTCATTGGCAATCATACCATATCTCGTTATTTGTATACCAAGTACTGTTTATCTGTCTCATTGACAATCATACCACATCTCGTTATTTTTATACCAAGTTCTGTTTATCTGTCTCATTGGCAATCATACCACATCTCGTTATTTGTATACCAAGTACTGTTTATCTGTCTCATTGACAATCATACCACATCTCCTCATTTTTATACCAAGTACTGTTTATCTGTCTCATTGACAATTATACAACATCTCCTTATTTTTATACCAAGTACTGTTTTTCTGTCTCATTGGCAATCATACCACATCTCGTTATTTTTATACCAAGTTCTGTTTATCTGTCTCATTGGCAATCATACCACATCTCGTTATTTGTATACCAAGTACTGTTTATCTGTCTCATTGACAATCATACCACATCTCCTCATTTTTATACCAAGTACTGTTTATCTGTCTCATTGACAATTATACAACATCTCGTTATTTTTATACCAAGTACTGTTTATCTGTCTCATTGACAATCATACCACATCTCCTTATTTGTATACTAAGTACTGTTTATCTGTCTCATTGACAATTATACAACATCTCCTTAATTTTATACCAAGTACTGTTTATCTGTCTCATTGACAATCATACCACATCTCGTTATTTTTATACCAAGTACTGTTTATCTGTCTCATTGACAATCATACCACATCTCCTTATTTTAATACCAAGTACTGTTTATCTGTCTCATTGGCAATCATACCACATCTCGTTATTTTTATACCAAGTACTGTTTATCTGTCGCATTGACAATCATTCCACATCTCCTTATTTTTAAGCTAAGTACTGTTTATCTGTCTCATTGGCAATCATACCACATCTCCCTATTTTAATACCAAGTACTGTATATCTGTCTCATTGGCAATTATACAACATCTCCTTATTTTTATACCAAGTACTGTTTATCTGTTGCATTGACAATCATACCACATCTCCTTATTTTTATACTAAGTAATGTATCTCTCTCATTGGCAATCATACCACATCTCCTTATTTTAATACTAAGTACTGTATATATATGTCGCATTGACAATCACACACATTTCGTTATTTTTATACTAAGTACTGTTTATCTGTCTCATCGACATTCATACCACATCTCCTTATTTTTATACTAAGTACTGTTTATCTGTCTCATTGGCAATCATACCACATTTCCTTATTTGTATACTAAGTGCTGTTTATCTGTCTCATCGACATTCATACCAAGTCTTCTTATTTTTATAAGAACTGTTATCTGTCTTATTGACAATCATACCACATATCGTTATTTTTATACCAAGTACTGTTTATCTGTCTCATTTGCAATCATACCACATCTCCTTATTTTTATACTAAGTACTGTTTATCTGTCTCATTGGCAATCATACCACATCTCCTTATTTTTATACTAAGTACTGTTTATCTGTCTCATTGGCAATCATACCACATCTCCTTATTTTAATACCAAGTACTGTATATCTGTCTCATTGGCAATTATACAACATCTCCTTATTTTTATACCAAGTACTGTTTATCTGTCGCATTGACAATCATACCACATCTCCTTATTTTTATACTAAGTAATGTATCTCTCTCATTGGCAATCATACCACATCTCCTTATTTTAATACCAAGTACTGTATATATATGTCGCATTGACAATCACACACATTTCGTTATTTTTATACTAAGTACTGTTTATCTGTCTCATCGACATTCATACCACATCTCATTATTTGTATACCAAGTACTGTTTATTTGTCTATTGGCAATCATACCACATCTCCCTATTTTTATACTAAGTACTGTTTATCTGTCTCATTGGCAATCATACCATATCTCGTTATTTGTATACCAAGTACTGTTTATCTGTCTCATTGACAATCATACCACATCTCGTTATTTTTATACCAAGTTCTGTTTATCTGTCTCATTGGCAATCATACCACATCTCGTTATTTGTATACCAAGTACTGTTTATCTGTCTCATTGACAATCATACCACATCTCCTCATTTTTATACCAAGTACTGTTTATCTGTCTCATTGACAATTATACAACATCTCCTTATTTTTATACCAAGTACTGTTTATCTGTCTCATTGACAATCATACCACATCTCGTTATTTTTATACCAAGTACTGTTTATCTGTCTCATTGACAATCATACCACATCTCCTTATTTGTATACTAAGTACTGTTTATCTGTCTCATTGACAATTATACAACATCTCCTTAATTTTATACCAAGTACTGTTTATCTGTCTCATTGACAATCATACCACATCTCGTTATTTTTATACCAAGTACTGTTTATCTGTCTCATTGACAATCATACCACATCTCCTTATTTTAATACCAAGTACTGTTTATCTGTCTCATTGGCAATCATACCACATCTCGTTATTTTTATACCAAGTACTGTTTATCTGTCGCATTGACAATCATTCCACATCTCCTTATTTTTAAGCTAAGTACTGTTTATCTGTCTCATTGGCAATCATACCACATCTCCCTATTTTAATACCAAGTACTGTATATCTGTCTCATTGGCAATTATACAACATCTCCTTATTTTTATACCAAGTACTGTTTATCTGTTGCATTGACAATCATACCACATCTCCTTATTTTTATACTAAGTAATGTATCTCTCTCATTGGCAATCATACCACATCTCCTTATTTTAATACTAAGTACTGTATATATATGTCGCATTGACAATCACACACATTTCGTTATTTTTATACTAAGTACTGTTTATCTGTCTCATCGACATTCATACCACATCTCCTTATTTTTATACTAAGTACTGTTTATCTGTCTCATTGGCAATCATACCACATTTCCTTATTTGTATACTAAGTGCTGTTTATCTGTCTCATCGACATTCATACCAAGTCTTCTTATTTTTATAAGAACTGTTATCTGTCTTATTGACAATCATACCACATATCGTTATTTTTATACCAAGTACTGTTTATCTGTCTCATTTGCAATCATACCACATCTCCTTAGTTTTATACCAAGTATTGTTTATTTGTCTCATTGGCAATCATACCACATCTCCTTATTTGTATACCAAGTACTGTTTATTTGTTTCATTGGCAATCATACCACATCTCCTTATTTTTATACTAAGTACTGTATCTGTCTCCATGACAATCATACCACATCTCCTTATTTTGATACCAAGTACTGTTTTTCTGTCTCATTGGCAATCATACCACATCTCGTTCTTTTTATACTTAGTACTGTTTATCTGTCTCATTGGCAATCATACCACATCTCTGTATTTTTATACCAAGTACTGTTTATCTGTCTCATTGGCAATAATACCACATCTCCTTATTTTTATACCAAGTACTGTTTATCTGTCACATTGGCAATCATACCACATCTCCTTTTTTGTATACCAAGTACTGTTTGTTCGTCATATGACAATCATACCACATCTCCTTATTTTTATACCAAGTACTGTTTATCTGTCTCATTGACAATCATACCACATCACGTTATTTTTATACTTAGTACTGTTTATCTGTCTCATTGGCAATCATACCACATCTCCTTATTTTGATACCAAGTACTGTTTATCTGTCTCATTGGCAATCATACCACATCTCGTTCTTTTTATACTTAGTACTGTTTATCTGTCTCATTGGCAATCATACCACATCTCCGTATTTTTATACCAAGTACTGTTTATCTGTCTCAATGGCAATAATACCACATCTCCTTATTTTTATACCAAGTACTGTTTATCTGTCACATTGGCAATCATACCACATCTCCTTTTTTTGTATACCAAGTACTGTTTGTTCGTCATATGACAATCATACCACATCTCCTTATTTGTATACCAAGTACTGTTTATCTGTCTCATTGACAATCATACCACATCTCGTTATTTTTATACCAAGTACTGTTTATCTGTCTCATTGACAATCATACCACATCTCCTTATTTGTATACCAAGTACTGGTCATCTGTCTCATTGGCAATCAAACCACATCTCGTTATTTTTATACCAAGTACTGTTTATCTGTCTCATTGGCATTCATACCAAAACTCCGTATTTTTATACTAAGTACTGTATATCTGTCACATTGGCAATCATACCACATCTCATTATTTGTATACCAAGTACTGTTTATTTGTCTCATTGGCAATCATACCACATCTCCTTATTTGTATACAAAGTACTGTTTATCTGTCTCATTGACAATCATACCACATCTCGTTATTTTTATACCAAGTACTGTTATCTGTCTCATTGACATTCATACCACATCTCGTTATTTTTATACCAAGTACCATACTGTCTCATTGGCACTCATACCACATCTCCCTATTTCTATACTAAGTACTGTTTATCTGTATCATTGACAATCATACCACATCTCGTTATTTTTATACCAAGTTCTGTTTATCTGTCTCATTGACAATCATACCACATCTCGTTATTTGTATACCAAGTACCGTTTATCTGTCTCATTGACAATCATACCACATCTTGTTATTTTCAAACCAAATACTCCGTATTTGTCTCATTGACAATCATACCACATCTCGTTTTTTATACCAAGTACTGTTTATCTGTCTCATTGAAAATCATACCACATCTCGTTATTTGTATACACCAAAATCCTTTCAAACTACTACTCCACAAACCAATATTCCGACATTGTGCTTATGTGTAAATAATTGTTTGCAAATACTTACTACTCTGAATAAGATTTGACTAGTCTAGGGCATCGAACTAGTGGCTAATGTGCAGACAGTTGTCATCAAGATAAGCTATATATTTTTGTTACATGGCAGTCATGGCAAGTTTCATATTGTTGTAATATTGTGTTATGGTATACATATGTAGTTACATATTTGTGACCGCGTAAATTTACAGTTGTTTTTTTTACAGAGTAGCTACATATGTTTGTGACATGGTGCACTTATATATTTCTGTGATAGGGTTGAGTTCTGTGACAGCGTAAAGTTACATATTTTTGTGACAGCGTAAAGTAACAAATTTCTGTGACAGCGTAAAGTTACATATTTCTGTGACAGGCTAAAGTTATATATTTCTGTGACAGTGTAAAGTTACACATTTCTGTGACAGTTTAGATTTACATATTTCTGTGATAGCGTAAAGTTATATATTTCTGTGACAGCATAAAGTTACATATTTCTGTGACAGCGTAAAGTTACATATTTCTGTAACAGGGTAAAGTTATATATTTCTGTGACAGCGTAAAGTTTCATATTTCTGTGACAGCGTAAAGTTACATATTTCTGTGACAGGGTAAAGTTATATATTTCTGTGACAGCGTAAAGTTTCATATTTCTGTGAGAGCGTAAAGTTAAATATTTCTGTGACAGCGTAAAGTTTCATATTTCTGTGACAGCGTAAAGTTTCATATTTCTGTGACAGCGTAAAGTTACATATTTCTGTGACAGGGTAAAATTACATATTTCTGTGTCAGGGTAAAGTTACATATTTCTGTGACAGGGTAAAGTTACACATTTCTGTGTCAGGGTAAAGTTACACATTTCTGTGACAGGGTAAAGTTACACATTTCTGTGACAGGGTAAAGTTACACATTTCGGTGTCAGGGTAAAGTTACATATTTCTGTGTCAGGTTAAAGTTACACATTTCTGTGTCAGGGTAAAGTTACATATTTCTGTGTCAGGGTAAAGTTACATATTTCTGTGTCAGGGTAAAGTTACATATTTCTGTGTCAGGGTTAAGTTACACATTTCTGTGACAGGTTAAAGTTACACATTTCTGTGTCAGGGTAAAGTTACACATTTCTGTGACAGGGTAAAGTTACACATTTCTGTGTCAGGGTAAAGTTACATATTTCTGTGTCAGGGTAAAGTTACACATTTCTGTGACAGGGTAAAGTTACACATTTCTGTGACAGGGTAAAGTTACACTTTTATGTGTCAGGGTAAAGTTACATATTTCTGTGTCAGGTTAAAGTTACATTTTTCTGTGTCAGGGTAAAGTTACATATTTCTGTGTCAGGGTAAAGTTACACATTTCTGTGACAGGGTAAAGTTACACATTTCTGTGACAGGGTAAAGTTACACATTTCTGTGTCAGGGTAAAGTTACATATTTCTGTGTCAGGGTAAAGTTTCACATTTCTGTGACAGGGTAAAGTTACACATCTCTGTGTCAGGGTAAAGTGATATATTTCTGTGTCAGGGTAAAGTTACACATTTCTGTGACAGGGTAAAGTTACACATTTCTGTGTCAGGGTAAAGTTACATATTTCTGTGACAGGTTAAAGTTACATATTTCTGTGTCAGGGTAAAGTTACATATTTCTGTGTCAGGGTAAAGTTACACATTTCTGTGACAGGGTAAAGTTACACATTTCTGTGTCAGGGTAAAGTTACACATTTCTGTGACGGGGTAAAGTTACACATTTCTGTGTCAGGGTAAAGTAACATATTTCTGTGTCAGGGTAAAGTTACACATTTCTGTGTCAGGTAAAGTTATATATTTCTGTGTCAGGGTAAAGTTACACATTTCTGTGTCAGGGTAAAGTTACATATTTCTGTGACGGGGTAAAATTACACATTTCTGTGTCAGGGTAAAGTTACACATTTCTGTGTCAGGGTAAAGTTACATATTTTTGTGACAGGGTAAAGTTACACATTTCTGCGTCAGGGTAAAGTTGCATATTTCTGTGTCAGGGTAAAGTTACATATTTCTGTGACGGGGTAAAGTTACATATTTCTGTGTCAGGGTAAAGTTACATATTTCTGTGACGGGGTAAAGTTACATATTTCTGTGTCGGGGTAAAGTTACATATTTCTGTGACAGGGTAAAGTTACATATTTCTGTGACAGCGTTAAGTTACATATTTCTGTGACAGCGTAAAGTTACATATTTTTGTGACATGGAACGTTTCCTAGATTTGTGACATTGTTTTTTGCTGTTTTTTATAGAGACCTTAGAATTTACTTGTCTGTGCTGAGACCTGGTCAAGTAACTGTGAAGTTTTTGATTTGTTTATCTGTGTCATTATATGTTGGTCAACGGTTGATTAGGGTCCCGGTTCATTTCTTTATTCTTTAATTTGTTTTCGCTTGTTATTCTTTATCTTTAACAATAATGGCTATTCTGTAATAACTTGATAACTGTATTCTGACAGAACATTGTTCTTTTCTGTAATCAGTATATGTTTACCCAATTCTTGAAATTTTGCAGCTGTTCATTATATTTTAGCTCTCCATTATTCTCTATTCTCTATTTTTCCCATTTTACTCTATTCTTTATACCCCATCCACACCCTCTTATATACCGTCTGTCTAAAGGTTGGATGAACGTGAGGGTGGACGATCTAGTAAACAGAAAATAACTTAAAATTGTCCACTGTTAACGAAACTTTTACCAGGAGACAAATTCTTAGCAAACAGAGGATTTGACATATCAGAAAGTGTTAAGACTTTTGTGCGCGGAAGTGAACATTCCTGCATTTCCCAAGGGAACACGTCAATTATTTTTTTTTATAAATAAAGCCAACAAGAAAATGAAGTGCACGTACATGACTGTTTTCGCATTTAAGTTGAACTTGTAGAAAACAAATATACTATTCTACAAAAAACATTGCTAATTAACTTTCTGAATTTACATGTGTCACTGAGTTGAATCAGTTGTTCTACGACATCCTCCTCCCCCATTCCAGACCCTCACTGAGGTGACAAAGTCTTAAGAAACTGTGGTATGAGTGCCAATGAGCAATGAGCATACATCAAACTATTGAAATTTTGTCAAATAGTTTAAAAAAAAAATATATATTTAACATTTATATATTTTTATGTGAGTTCGTCGTGTAATGAGGGATGGGGGGGGGGGGGGGGGGGGGGGGGCGGTTCCTGATCCCGAAATCTTGGGCTTAAAAACATGAAATCCCGAGGTCCCGAATTTAAATAAATTCAAATCCCGACATCTCGAAATTCGAAAAAAGAATTCCCGGATCTCGGAAGGGTCAATCCCGAAATCCCGAGCTTAAAAACACCCGTTCCCGACGTTCCTAGAAAGGTCCTGCCCCCATCTGTTACGGTTAAGACCGATGGCTACCCAGCAGGAACAAGACGTTGTATCAACGTTGATCCAAGATCAGTCTTCAACGTTTTTACAACGTTGAAATTTAAGTTAGTTTTGAAAGTTGTAATGACGTTGAAATTCTGACGTTGAATCAACGTTGCAGTTTAAACGTTGTATTGACGTTGATAACATGTTGAAATCGGGTCCAGTGACGTTGAAATCAGGTCGGGTTTAGGTTGAAATCAGGTCGGGTTTAGGTTGAAATCAGGTCGAGTTAGGTTGAAATCGGGTCTGGTTTAGGTTGAAATCAGGTCGAGTTAGGTTGTAGTTGGGTCATTTGTAGGTTGGTTGAAGTGATGGTTTTGGGGTGTACATTCATCCTAATTGGCACGTGTTCAAATACAATAACAAGATACCTGAATTATGAAATGAAAAAGTCACTTTCAAGTTTTATTTCAAGTTAGTGTCCATCAACAGTTCCTTTCTCAACAAGGGACTCCAAAAGAGAATAGTAGACAATAACAATCAGAAACAAAGAGAAGAGGCAGTTACAATATCAAAATTTTATTTGAAACCAAATATATCAATATTATTAACAAAGCTTACTTTTCTAGCACATCAATTTCTCAAAGCAAAGGAAAAAAGAAAAACTTACTACAGCACACTGGTCTGATTCTGGTTGATCAAGTTTTCCAACTTATACAAAATTAAGTAAATGCAGCAAATTTGACACAGTGACACAAAATGCCTCCTTTGTTTTATGTGAATACATAGCAGGACCATTAAAAAAAGATGTTCTCATTTTAAGTTTTTGTAATCCGATATTTCATGTAATTACTTCTTTTTTATTGTCTTTTTTTTCATTTTTATTGATACTTGCTGATCTGAAATTTGACTTTTTGAGGGTATACCGTATGTTTTTTTTTTATTCATCTTGAAGGCATTTGGAACAAACCATACCATCACCAAGCTGTTTACTCATTCAATCATTTTCTATACATCCCAAACAATTGAGAAAACCGGAGAAAAAAAGATGCATCAAATAACATGTTTTTAAATTTCACTGCCTTTTTTTTTACTGGCACTAAATTAACTATAGAAATTAAAAAAAAAGAGGTTTTAAAAATGAAAAAAATATTTTGTTTGAATGATTTATTCTTTTTGCCTAGAAACTCCTTCTGCTCTCTGTGGGGCACTCTTCAAATGTCCTGATCACTGCTCGGATTTTGGATTCTGGTGTCTCTTTGTGGCAGACTAGAACAGCATCTGAAAGCATGGAAAAGAAATAACATAAATTTGAATTACATAAATAAAGTTGTGTACTTTTACAAGCCGGAAATGTTATCAAATTCTACCAATTATAAAACAATTATTTTAAATCATAGAAAACAACATGTTCATTTGAAACAATTGTACCAGCTTGCATCAATAACAAGACAAAGCATGAATCCTTTAAACCAGATCTGTGTTTTGCAATAACCATAATGTTCATATTTAGTTTGGGAGCTACCATTTGATTTTTATGGGGGGGGGGGGGGGGGGGGGGGGGGAAGCTAGGATGAAAAATGTTGTCCTGTATTTTTATTAGCTGTAATCTCTGTCCTGCCTTTTTATTTAAAGTTTATCCTGACTTTTTTTTACCTAAATTGTCGTCCTGACTTCTTTCTTTTTCAGTGCTGAAGGTCCCGAGTTCGATTCTCACTCGGGGTGCTAAAAATATCAGTACATCAGCAGGGTAATTTTCACCCTCTCACACACATCTCTGGTACCCAGACCGGAGTTTAAACTAGAATGGGTACTTTGGGGGCCTCGGTTGGTCAAAAGTTGTTCCCTACTTTAACCTGGAGATCAATCTTTTGATATCTCTCTGGTTTGTCTGTTTCCACCGAGTGGCCCGGTGGTTTTCTCCGAGTACTTCGGCTTTGGGTACAAGTTAAATCGGCACCTATAGAAAAAGTCAAATGGGCACCAGGTTAAATCGGCATTTAAAATACTAAAAAAAATATATATATTAACATATTTAACATGGGTGCCGAAATGACTACATCGGTGCCGAATTGACTATACCGGGTGCCGATTTGACCAGGTGCCGATTGAACCAGGTGCCGATTTGACTAGAATTCTTCGGTTTCCTCCACCAAAATAACAGACTTCCCGGTGGCCTAGCACACACGTTGTGTTGGGTGGGGATTGATTGTCCTTGTAAAAATAATTGTCGTATAAATTTACTTTTTGACATATCTCCATTATTCCCGATCAGGGCCGTAACTAGGGTTCGAATTCAAGGGAGGCACGGTTTTGGGGTCGCCGATTGAGGCCCCATGAGAGGGGGGTTAGGGGGCGCATCCCCCGCCGAGATTTTTCTTTCAGTAAAATGGCTTAAAAAGTCCGTTTTCCTTCGATTTCCTAATTACCTAAAGAAACATCAGTATTGCTTGAACCTGGAAGCAATGTTTATGCAAAAAGAAGCTGAGATTGCTGTTCGGGGTGAGCCAAGACTCCGTCTTGAAGGCCGTACTTTGACCTATAATTATTTACATTAAATACATTGTGACCGCGGTTTTTTTCTCAATAAAATCAGTGGCTAAAAATGACCCGTTTTCCTTTGATTTCCTTACTCTAAGAAACAGCAGTATTGCTGTATCCTGGAAGCAAATTTTATGCAAAAAAATATCATCTGTATTTAAAGATATTTTTGCTAGAAATCAAACTGGTAAGTTAAAAAAACACATAAAGCGATATCTTAGAACGCAAGATATCTATTTTATCGAGGACCTTGAATTTCAATATTGTTGAAAGCTGAACAGACATGTATTTAACTACAGCCAGGGACTTTAAAAGTGGATGCCACTGTACCCTCGCAGCTTTCGAGGGGTTCTTCGGATAGCGGAGGCATTTTCCAGTACATATACATATAGCGTGACAAATTATTTATTATTTTTGGCGATCAAACAGGGGGGTCTTACGTCCTCTACCCCCTTTTCCCATTGAATCAACCGTTTTAAATGGGTCCAATCATTGTTTCAACCTGGTCCGATTTGTCTTTCAATCTAATCCGAGTTTCTTTAAAAGTGGTCCGAGTTTTCTTGGTCCGACTTGTCCCAATCCCGATCTTCAGTGTCTCGTTTTGACAAAACTTCCGCGTTGCTGCTATCGACAAACTGCAAACAATTCTTTTTCACCAAGAAGACGTCATTTCGAGGGCTTTTAAGGGTAAGTTTTAAATATTTCTGTTATATTTGACTGATGTGAAGAAATGACATACTCATTTTAGCTCATTTTAAAAATATTTTTTACATTTTTGACACGGGTCAGCAACAGGACGATCGGGTTTCCATATCTCTTCTTCTTCGCATAAAGACGAAATGTTCTGAACAGGTACAGAAGAAATGTTTAATTAATCATTTAACTAAGTGATTTTATTTTCTTCAAGGTAAAATTGTTTATGGAAACAAATTTGTAAGTTAAAAAGTGCATTTGAAAAGTGTAAGAGTTTTTAGACACCAGGCGGCGCTGATGTTTGTTACATTTTTATTTGTTTAAGTTTTCTTTTTTAAAAAGCTTGTCTGAACCTTCATTTATAATGGGTATAGAATCAAAAGTGTGCATACAATATATAATCTTTGTATTTGAAAATTAAAAAAAAGTTAATAACTGATTATTAACATCAAGTTAGGTAGTCCAAATAATTATGACTTCTTAAAAGGCTAATAAATAAATTTGGTGTATTTACTGTCTTCTGATTGGTTAAAATAATTAGCTTTATTTTCAATGTTATCAATTTTTATGGCGACACGCCCACTCTAACGTTGTGTATTCATACGCAAACATCTGTGTACGTTGTTATTCGTATTAATATATATCTTCAGTGGCGGATCCAGAAACAAATTCGGGGGTGGTCCCAAATGAATATTGAATGGTATGAAAAAGGTTAAAAAATACCTTTGACATTATGGAAGATCATGAATTTGGACAACACCATGCGATGCACATATTCCTAGGTAAAGGAATTAAAAGAAATGTTAAACTGATTTTTATTTATGACTCTTTACAATATCTTGCAATCTAAAATAGCACAACATACAACTGTCATCTGAATAAGGCAAGCTGTAAAAAAGGTTTAGCTAAAATGTTATATCTTTATATTTGAAAATAAAAAAAAAGTTAATAACTGATTATTAACATCAAGTTAGGTTCCTCATCCACAGGTATATGACAATATTAATTAAAGTTGTTACATTATTATATACCACCAAAAGAATACATGTAACTTAAACAAGTTATTTCAGAAAATAACAGGCATACTGTTATTGGGGGAATTCTTATAGAGTTATCTCCTCCTGTCGTGAATTGTGTTGAAATAACCCTTTATTTTACAAAGAAACAATGTATGTATGTAATAACGCCTTTCAGTCGTCACAGTGGGTCTCATTGGGGTCTTACTAAGTTAGCGTGATGCAGGATTGGCCGATTTTTGGTAAACTTGACATGCAAAAGTAAAATTATTTTGCGTGAAAACGCGAAACAAAAGTCGAGCGGGACACATGAAATTACTAAAAAAAATAGCAGGGAATCCGGGAAAATCCTAATTGTATTATTAGCATGATATCAAAATTTGTTGTCAAAAGTAGTGATGACTTGTTCATGTTGTTTGTATGTGTGACATCCCTTTAGTCCGACAACCATTATTCCGACAGCCCATTACTCTGACAGCCCACTATTCCGACAGCCCATTATTCCGACAGCTCTTTATTCCGACAACTCATCTGTCTTAAGTGTATGGGTAAATTTTCTCTAAAAAGACCAACTCGGTTCTCTATAATATTTGTGGTTGTCTGTTTTGATTCCGATTATTCTTCTCAGGTGGGATATTTGTCTCAGTATATTGGGGTTGGTAC
Source organism: Mytilus trossulus (assembly GCF_036588685.1). NCBI lineage: Eukaryota > Metazoa > Mollusca > Bivalvia > Mytilida > Mytilidae > Mytilus > Mytilus trossulus. Next base: position 81,583,635 of record NC_086377.1, on the reverse strand, counting down.
TTGTGCTTATTGCAACTGTTTAGTCCTTACCCTCGTCCCTCTTTCGTTTTACAGGTCTTGGTATTTTATCTGTCTTTATATTTCGGAGTTTGTGTGACCACTGTTATTCTGTGCTGTTCTAGGTCGCTGTTTTTTTGGTTTTTTTTGTCGATCTATCTCATTTTCACTAGATCTTTGGTTTCTCCCTTTACCGTATCAAGGGAGTGAGGTTTCATCACTATTTACTACATAAATAAATATATCAGAGTTGGATAACACTACCCGCCCTCTTTGGTCGTAACACAAAGTCTGAGAGATGACACTTAATATATGTGATGGGGTACCGATTTTATATCCCGAGCTTATTTTAAAATCTAGAAAAACATGCCTCTTTTATAATGGTTGGGGGAGAGACAGGACTGATGAATTACAACAAAACTATTTACGAAAAACAAATATGACAGACATGAACCAACGACAACTACTAAACTACCGGCTACTGACTTTGGACAGGCACATTACAAATGTGGCGAGCAGGGTTAGAAATTAGTTGAAAAGGGCTTAACTCATCAGATCGATATAAAGCAAACAAACTTTTAACACTTATATATATAAACATACCGGACTTGACAGCATATTTACAAATCCCTTACAACAACAAAAACACATTGTACAGATTTGAGAGTATTCTCAGGTATTGACAGCTAGCTCAAAGCATATAACAATTAATAAAAAATCATATATCTAAGACATGGTGTGGCATTCTTGTCCCACGTGTGTCTTTGTCAAATGATTTCCCTTCTCCTGGACTCTCTCTTGGTTTGTCTACCATTCATTGGTTAAGGCAGGGTTGTCCACCTAATCCTTACAGTGGCGGGTTGGATTTGGCCATTTTGACAATATCCAATACACAGAATAAACTCTGTCATGTCTGTATTGAATAAACTCTGTCATGTCTGTATTGTATAAACTATGTCATGTCTGTATTGTATAAACTCTGTCATGTCTGTATCATTGTGTATTGTATAAAGCAAATCATATGATGACCCCGCCGAATTTGTTGAAAATAGTTCGATGAGAATCTGTACAAATAATTCCCTGTATAATGTACAATCAAGGGTACTTCTTGTTCAAGTACTTTTTATTTACTTGAAGAAGTAAAAAAAATATACTTATATATTATTAAGTAAATTTGTAGTATACTTATACAAGTGAATTTTATTTACTTGTATCTAGGTAAAAAATTATTACTTAGTTATGTCCCTTAGACATTCAGATTCATCGTAAACAGACGTCTTAAAAGCCGAATATTTCAGAAGGTAGAAGACCTGGATCCTTCATACTTCGTACTTTGGATATAGATGCCTTATGTAATGAAGTTTCTGTCTGTCATATGTCCATTGTCCTTGACCTCATTTTCATGGTTCGGTGACTACTTGAAAAAAAAATTAAGATTATTAGTATTCTTAATTTCTCTCTTATTATGAGTAATTGGATAACTATATTTGGTACGTGCGTACCTTGCAGGGTCCTAGTGCCCGTCAGACAGTTTTCTATTCATGGATCAGTGAACATGCAAGGTTAAATTTGTATGGGTCAAGTCCATATGCATGTTTTTAACTTCTCTGTAATCTATGTACTTCATGGTTTATGAGAATAAACTATCTATCATATATATCTCAAATATTGTAATTAATAGGTCTACTATATGTATGCCCTTGTCGGTCTGTGCGTCCGTCTGTCCCTACATATGTCCGTGGGTCCCAAAGTTGATATCCGTTCTATAACTTTAGTTTGCCTCAACCAAATGTTATGAAACTTATACACAATGCTTATTTTCACAAAGGACAGATCAAGGTTGAATTTTGGTGCTTCACTTAAACCGTTCTAGAGTTATGCCCCTTTACAAACGGTAAAGGTGCTGAATTTTTCGTTTCTGTTCTCTGACTTAAGTTAGCCTCAACCAAATTTTGATAGTTACCTTTACCCTTCTTCAGTTATGTCCCTTTATAACTTTATATGATATGCAAGCGGGGGCAACTTCTGTGTCCCATATGATGCCCATGGAAACATTCCCAATTTATTTGTATATGGAATCATTATAAGATGTACATGTCCAACTGGCAGCTGTCACCTGACGTTGACCTCATTTTTATGGTTCAGTCAGTCAAGGATATAACTTTATAGAGTTATTACAGAAAAATAACATATATTTGTTATCTGGTTATTGTGGACTAAAAAATCAAAGAACTGTGATAACATATGTATGCTACATGTACATGTTTCAAAGGAACAATATACATACATCATTAGTTTATTTAAATGTATACAAGTTCTATTGATATTACTATTGTCTTTATGTATACTCAACTATAGAAAGATATAACAGTTCATAGTTTTCCAATCATGCATAGTACACCTATGTTATTACAGAAAAAGTACATGTATGTCTGTAATAACTAAAGGGTGTTATTACAGCTTCTCTTTTAACTCCAAAGCATTTGTTTAGACATATACATGTAATGCCAAATTATATCCGGGTGAAATTTGATCCGGAGGAAAAAATGTCACAGTAGTTGTTATTATTTTTTTATCCAGAGGAAAATATTTCCCTGGGATATTTTTTCCTTTGCCGTGAAATTCTATCTGGGTAGTTAACTTATTGAATAGTTATTTGACAAAACTTATCCTTTAAAAATACTATGAAATAATAATAGTGTATTTAAATGAAAGCGAAATATTTAAAAAAAAATGTATTATAATGGGAAATAATTTCACAAATTATCATTGAAAACATTTCCTGAAATATTCAAGTCAACAGTCAGAGCTCAGACATAAATAAGTCTGAATCTGCTTTTGACTCGTAGAGGTCTATATTTGTAAGTTTTAGGATTTATCTCCTTTTAATGCAAGACAAAATATGACTTTAATAAGTAAAATATTGTTAAGCAAGAAATTATTGACCAGAATCAAAACGTTGCAAATATCGACTCCTACAAGTCGATAAGTTATCAAAATTGGTTAACTTCAAGACCCACGCATATTTATAAAAAGGTCATGCGTCTAAATCAAATAATGACAACATTGAAAGACAATGCTTTGTCTTCTAAAGAAAAATATGAATGAGAGTCTAAAAAATCGGAGATAATGTTAATTAACCTTACAATGCAACCACCTGGAACCACACTTAATGAGGTAAAACATCTGTTTTTAGTAAGGATGTTCAATTAGATAATTAACAGGGATGATTCAATGTGTTTTCAAATGGGTCCCTTGAACAGAAAGTCATTTTTTGTCTTGCAGTAAGGGAGACAAATCCTAAAACTTACAAATTTAGACTTCTATGAATCAAAAGCAGATTCAGACTTATTTATGTCTGAGCTCTGACTGCTATATGTTATTACATTTTAATAATGTTTCACTAATCATAGATGTGGGTGTGATTGGTTTTTATCTTCAGAAAATGTGAATTAGTTTCAATGTTAATTAATTGTTTAACAACAACACTGTAATATAACAAATAGACAAGTACATGTATGTGAACCAAAGGCTTCACTCTTCGAATTACAGAATTCCCCATATCTAGCCCCCCCTTTAACTCGAGCAATCGGAAACATGAATTAAAGATATGAAGAAGATATCATGTGCCTGTCTTGTGTACAAGTATGACCGAGCTGGACGCATGTCAATAAGTGGGGGAACTAGCTGACCTTCTGCGACCCAGTTCTGATCATTTATTTTCTAGGGGAACTAACTCTGCATGAATAGTGATGGTAGAGCATAGGTATCGCATTGTCTGGTTTTCTTTATATAACGCACAAGAAGTCAATAAAAGACTTAGTCATCAAGACTGTATATTGATTATTCTCGAATAGATAAACATTCATATTTACAGCACAAGTCATACAGGTATACGCATATGCGATTAAGTCACCATAATGTGACAAAGAAGGAAATTCTCCAATCCACTCAATTATACAAATTTAATATACCTGTCTCCTTTCTAAACTCATTCTCCCAAATTTCAATAATCATTTAATGTATATCCTAGTTACTTGACCAATCAAAATACATAACTCCCAAAAAGGGGAGGGTAACTATTTTAAACCTTACTATTCAACATATGGTCCCTTAGATACCTTTTTATCAATTATCGTCTAAAACTAAAGTATAAAACTATGTAACTAAAATATAACAGTTCTTTTTTATTTTATCTTAAATAGGAAATAGCTAATTACAGTCTTATTGTAATATTTTGAAGGTGCTTATAGCTTCAGGGGTTAAGAAATTTTGTTAAAGCTCACTAGCCCAGGGATAATCGATAGCAGGATTTCACTAGCCCTGTTGGAAGAACTACTAGCCCAACAAAACTGACCTGCTAGCCCTTTCATGCCTTACAAATTCAGAGTTTGCAGCAATAACCATGAATTCTATAAATGTAACAGTTTTTATCCATTGTCCAGTAGATTTTTTGCAAATTGGATACCCAAAACTTATATCAGCAAAAAAAAATCGATAATTAAAATTCATTGAACATTCTGATATAAGAGATGACCAAATCCGGAGATGATACAAGTCTTGACCCCTGCTATACATGGGTAGATAAAAGAATCATCAGCTGGTTAATTATGTAATGTTCATATTTCTTTTCAGTTTTAAAATTCTATTTATTAAAATAAATTAAATAGCCTCGAATATGTATGTGAATAAATATCACCATCCATAGTTTGGATCTTTTATAATTGTTTACTAAACGTAGTACAGTAATGTCCATATTTACATTTATCACAGGTAAGCAAAGTGTGGGCTATAAATAGATTACAACCTGAGCACAGTTTCTAAACTGAAACTGTATTTGTTATAAATTTTATTTTTTTAAAAATCGAATTCATTTGAATATCATTGAAGATAATCATGATTGATGAACTATTATTGCATCAAGTTTAAGTTTTCTGAAGACTGTTAATGTCAAGGTCATGGTTCTGGACGCTTCTCCACAGTTTTTAAACAAAAACAAAATGGCGTCCATAACATGTGCACATGTTTCAAATTTATATCTGACAAAAGTCAGGTTCCTACTGTCAAAAAGGGATTCACATTTATATTACAATAAATTAATCAGAAGGAGGTACAATCAGGTTGCATAAGCAATGAACAATACCACTTCCTGTACTTACACATCGATATTGAAAGTACGGGATCCACCCAAAGTTATTTGTTCTAATTTAAAACTTGTACAAAATGAGTTCAAATTCTGGGAAGATGGATGACGTAATCGAATCTGATTGGCTAAGATAGAAAAGCGATGAGGGGATTTTCCACTTTCTATGTTAGAAACGCCAACATGTCCGTAGGGCATATTGGGTTACAAGTTTTATTTGCCCGAGGTCTAAATGTTGTAGTCCCGGGCGTCGGGCTAGCGGATTTCTTAACCCCTGAGCTTTATCTCAAGTTTACCTTAATCCCTAATCCAGAATTAAGAAAGACATTCTAATTATGTTTTCTTTAGATGTGAAATATTTGCAATAAGCCCTTACTCATTTTTGGCATGTTGATTTTCTAACACTTAAATTCTTTCAATATAGTAATAGAAATATAGATTTATTTTATACAAAACTATTCAAAAATATTGCTAAGGAAAAATACCTCATTTTTCCTTGGTAATACAAGTACTACCACTATATATGCACCTGCAATCAAGAAATTTTGTTTAAAAAAGTACACAATGTTCTTTATAAAATCTGTTTTACGAGGGAACTGTATGACCTTCACTGTATTGTTAGTGAATTTTATTGGCATTCCATTCTTAAAATTACATTTTATAATATTGGACCCAGGATTTTGTTGGGTTTATTTACAGGTTTACATCTCTTTATAAATAAACTTATCAAAGATACCAGGATTGAAATTTTGTATTTGTGCCAGACGCGCGTTTCGTCTACAAAAGACTCATCAGTGACACTCGAATAAAATAAAAGTTAAAAAGGCCAAATCAAGTACGAAGTTTTAGACCATTGAGGACCAAAAATTCCTAAAAGTTTTGCCAAATACAGCTAAGATAATCTATTCCTGAGGTAGAAAAGCCGTAGTATTTCAAAAATTCAAAGTTATAATTATGACCATATCAATGATAATTTACATGTTTAACATTTTATATAATCTTTATTTGCAGATTCTTATCAGGCTAATTGACTGGTGGCAGATTGGGTAAAAATGTATATAATATAAAGTGACATAAAGGCCATGAAGACAGACTGTACAATAACACATGCTGAAAGTGCATGAGTTTGACGAAGGCCCACGTGTAATCCCTTACTGACAATTGCAGAACTCTGGCCAACAGATTTCACATTGGGTAATTAACATGTTTTTAGAGTTATGCCCCTTTACAAATGGAAAAATTGCTGAATTTTCATTTTTGTTCTCTTACTTTAGTTTGCCTCAACCAAATGTATGAAACTTATACACAATGCTTATTACCACAAAACACAGATCAAGTTTGAATTTTAGGGGTGTCAATATTACTGTTCTACAGTTATGCCCCTTAATAATGGTATATGATATGCAAGCGGGACATCATCTGCATGATCTGTGTCACATGAAAACATTCCCCATTTATTTAATTATCACATATTTGGATTCGGCTTGTAAAAATACACCAGAAAATGAAATAAAAAAAGGGATTAACCGTCTTTTTTGAAACACGATATTTTGAAAATAACAATATAATATGCCAAAAATAAATAGAATTATATATAAGGGAAACTGATGAAATTTGGCAAGAATTTTTACATGGTCGTTATTCTATTTTATTAATCCACAAAGTTTTTACATGGTCATTATTCTATATTATTAATCCACAGAATTTTTTCAAACATTGGTCATCAGTCAGAGCTCAGACATAAATAAGTCTGAATCTGCTTTTGACTCATAGAGGTCTAAATTTGTAAGTTTAGGATTTATCTCCCTTTAATGCAAGACAAAATACGACTTTAATAAGTAAAATATTGTTAAGCAAGAAATAATTGACCAGAATCAAAATGTTGCAAATATCGACTCCTACAAGTCGATAAGTTATCAAAATTGGTTAACTTCAAGCACCACGCATATTTATAAAAAGTTCATGCGTCTAAATCAAATAATGACAACATTGAAAGACAATGCTTTGTCTTCTAAAGAAAAATATGAATGAGAGTCTAAAAAATCGGAGATAATGTTAGTTAACCTTACAATGCAACCACCTGGAACCACACTTAATGAGGTAAAAAATCTGTGTTTCGTAAGGATGTTCAATTAGATAATTAAATATAGATAGCTCAAGTCCTTGTGAACTCTCAGACAGGTTTTTGCTGTCATAGGTGGTGTACTTTGGCCACCAAGTAAAATTAAGTATTTTCATCAACATAAATAGACCTAAACAAGTCTGTCATTTTCTGACTTAGATAAGTCTAAAATTGAAAACATATTTTTATAATAAATACATGTTTTGACTTCTTCAAGTCAAAAACAAAACTTGACTTGTTTATGTCTGAGCTCTGACTGGTCATGTTGGTATATGTATATGATTCAAAATAGATTCAAATGGATTGATGTAAAGGAAGTCCTTAGCAACCCTGAATGTTTTCAAGCTATATCCTATTGAATTTAACCTTTAGCTATATCTAGACATTGTATAGCGTATAAATTGTGCAAGGTGATGTCAATGTACACATCAGTAATATAAAGATAAAAAAAAATAGCTCTAAATTAAAGAATCAAGAGGCCAAAATTGTAATGTTTATCAATGCTAGCTTACATGAACCTGGGAGATTATATCTATCATGGCTTATATTTTCTTCACTGTAAGCCAGTGCAAAGTTTTAAAGTTAATGAAGGGATGAAAACCAAATAATTGATTAATTACTTAATTGTTGTTTGCACCCCTCCTTTTACACCCCAAAAACTTTTGGTGGACCAATTGTAAATTTGAGATTTATTTTCGATACCTTTAGAAGCGAAATCAAAATTTTATAGAACTTTAAAATCCTCTATTCATTTTTAGCTCACCTGGCCCAAAGGGCCAAGTGAGCTTTTCTCATCACTTGGCGTCCGTCGTCCGGCATCGTCTGTCGTTGTCGTCCGTCGTTAGCTTTTTCGAAAATCTTCTCCTCTGAAACTACTGGGTCAAATTACACCAAACTTGGCCATAATCATTATTGGGGTATCTAGTTTAAAAAATGTGTCCGGTGACCTGGCCAACCATCCAAGATGGCCGCCATGGCTAAAATAGAACATAGGGGTAAAATACAGTTTTTGGCTTATATGTTGTCTATATAAGGTACATAAAGATACAGAAGTGTAGTATTCTCAGAGTCAGTCAGTGTCATGTGACCTATGTCATGTGACCTATGTCATGTGACCTATGTCATGTGACCTATGTTGTCTATATATTGTACATAAAGATACAGAAGTGTAGTATTCTCAGAGTCAGTCAGTGTCATGTGACCTATGTTGTCTATATAAGGTACATAAAGATACAGGAGTAGTATTCTCAGAGTCAGTCAGTGTCATGTGACCTATGTCATGTGACCTATGTTGTCTATAAATTGTACATAAAGATACAGGAGTAGTATTCTCAGAGTCAGTCACTGTCATGTGACCTATGTCATGTGACCTGTGCTGTCTATAAATTGTACATAAAGATACAGGAGTGTAGTATTCTCAGAGTCAGTCAGAGGGAGAATAGGGGAAATTAAATTGACTACAGTGAACAGAATTTCAATATACAAAATTATCGCTATTTTACGAAATTTTCCTTTGATCTTACTAACTGATAATTTCCTTTCTCAGTACTGTAGAGTGGTACCAAAAATTATCGCTAGAAACTAAGGGTGCACATGCCATTGTCAATGAAATTGTGTTTTTCTTTTTCAAGATTTAAAAGCAAGTTGGAATAAGGTAAGATTTTCTTCTTAAAAATCAATGGTCATGTGACTTATGTTGTCTATAAATTGTACATAAAGATACAGACGTGTAGTATTCTCAGAGTCAGTCAGTGTCATGTGACCTATGTCATGTGACCTATGTCATTTGACCTATGTTGTCTATATATTGTACATAAAGTTACAGGCGTGCAGTATTCTCAGATTCAGTCAGTGTCATGTGACATATGTCATGTGACCTACATGTATATCGTCTATACACTGTACATAAAGATACAGGCGTGCAGTATTTTCAGAGTCAGTTAGTGTCATGTGACCTATGTTGTCTATTAACTGTACATAAAAGATACAAGTGTGTTAAATAAGTATTCTAAGAGTCAGTCAGTGTCACATGACCTATGTCATGTGACCTATGTTGTCTATAAACTACATAAAGATACAGACGTGCAGTTTTCTTAGTCAGTCAGTGTCATGTGACCTATGTCATGTGATCTTAGTCATATGACCTATGTCATATGATCTATGTCATGCGACCTATGTCATGCGACCTATGTCATGTGACCTATGTTGTCTATAAACTGTACATAAAGATACAGGAGTGCAGTATTCTCAGGGGAGAACAGGAGAAATCAACATTACTACAGTGAACAGAATTCCAAAGGGAAATAACTAATTTTTTAAAACATTTTTAAAAGACATTGTATAAATGATAAATGACATTTTATGTTTTTTCTCTCCTTTCTTTGGTCAAATGTTGGTAAATTGTTTGAAGAATTTTCTGAATGTTATATGTATAATTTTATGAAGTGAACTCCTCTAATTAGATAGTAATCTATTTTTATTAAAGGATATATTTCATTACATTTAAAGTTGTTGGCATGGATAGAGAAGTTGCAGATCTATATAAGTTTGTGTCACTTGACAGCCTCTTGTTCTTATTGTTGAAGGCCGTACCATTGCCTATAATTGCTTACATCCACTTCATTTGAACTTAAGTGGATAATTGTCTCATTGGAAATCATATCTCCTTATTTTTATAAATATACAATGATTTCATTTTCTTTTACAGGATATAATGGCAAGTTGGGATGAGGTAAGTTTTTCTTCCTAAAATTCATTGTCATGTGACCTATGTCATGTGACCTATGTTGTTTATAAACTGTATATAAAGATACAGGTGTGCAGTATTCTCAGGGGGGAGAACAGGAGAAATCAAAATGACTACAGTGAACAGAATTTCAATATACAAAATTCCAGGAGACAAAAAAAATAAACGTAAGATATTGTAGGACATTCACAAGAGTGATACCAAAAATTATCACTAGACACTAAGGGGCACCAGCCATTATCAATGACATTGTGTTTTTCTTTTTCAAGATATATATATAAAATGGCAAGTTGGAATAAGGTAAGAGTTTCTTCTTAAAAATCAATGGGCATGTGACTTATGTTGTCTATAAACTGTACATAAAGATACAGGCGTGCAGTATTCTCAGAGTCAGTGTCATGTGACCTATGTCATGTGACCTATGTTGTCTGTAAACTGTACATAAAGATACAGGAGTGCAGTATTCTCAGGGGAGAACAGGAGAAATCAGTAATGTTACAGTGAACAGAATTTCAAAGGGAAATAACAAATTTTTTAAAACATTTTCAATTGACATTGTATATGGGATAAATGACATTTTAAGTTTTTTTCTTGTTTCTTTGGTCAAATGTTGGTAAATTGTTTGAAGAATTTTCTGAATGTTATACATATATAATGTTATGAAGTGAACTCCTCTAATTAGATAATAATCTATTTTTATTAAAGGATATATTTCATTACATTTAAAGTTGTTTGCATGGAGAAGTTGCAGATCTATATTAGTTTGTGTCCGTTGACAAATATACAATGATTTTATTTTCTTTTACAGGATATAAGTGCAAGTTCGGATGAGGTAAATTTTTCTTCTTAAAAGTCATGTGACCTATGTCATGTGACCCATGTTGTCTATAAACTGTACAGAAAGATACAGACGTGCAGTATATTCAGATTCAGTCAGTGTCATTTTTGAGATACAGCAGGTTGGATTTTTTTAATTTGAATTTATTTTCTTTCTAAAATGTAAGCAAAATGTGTACATCATTTTTACAGTATCTATTTAAAAAAGAGTAACTTTGTTATAAAGTTTATCTAATTTACTTGTATACGGTAGAATGTAATAAAAGGACATGGTTAGATGATAATCAAAATACCGATTTTATCAATTTCAATATTTAATAGTAATGTGACATCATGATTACAACATTAATTAATGTATTTATCATAAAATTACAACTCCTGTATACAAACATATTTAACCCCTCCTCATTCTTTATGTGCCTCTCCCATGTCGGGAGCTTGTTGTTCAGTGGCTATCACTGGTTCTTGTCTGTCATATTTGTTTTTCGTAAATAGATTTGTTATAAATTAGGCTTCAGTTTTCTCAATTGAATAGTTTCATATTTTTTCATGTTGGGGACTTTATAGCTGACTATACAGTATGGGTTTTTAACCAGATTTTTGAAGTAAAAATCAGTTATCGATTTTTGGATGTACAGCTGTCGTGCGGGCAGGCGGCTGCTAATTAGTGTCCATTCATTTACAAGAAAACGCTTTAAAGAATTTTTTTCAAATTTAGATGTTGTTTCCTGTGGCTAAATGAAGGTCAAGGTCAATTTTCATGATTTTAGCTTTTCTTGATGTTCAGTTATAGCCCTTTCCCAAGAATTCAATTTTTGATGGTTTAATTCATTTCTGTACAAAGGGAAATAACTAATTTTTTTAAAGATTTTTAAAAGACATTGTTTAAATGATAAATGACATTTTATGTTTTTTTCTCGTTTCTCTGGTCAAATGTTGGTAAATTGTTTGAAGAATTTTATGGTAGGTTTGTTTTTTATTCTTTATAAACTTATTTTCTGAATGTTACATATATAATTTTATGAAGTGAACTCCTCTAATTAGATAATAATCTATTTTTATTAAAGGATATATTTCATTACATTTAAAGTTGTTGGCATGGATAGAAAAGTTGCAGATCTATATTAGTTTGTGACAAATGAAAGAAAAAAATTGGACCTTTTAATTATATTTGATTATAATTTGACAATAGATATAACATTGTGTTACATCATATCTAATTTTAGAGAACTATTTTTAGTGATTAAATCATATCTAATGTTAGAGTACTATGTTCGACCATATTTCTGTTCATAGGGAAATAACTAAAACTTATTCAATGAACAAGTAATAGGTCGAGAACTCTAAATTTCCTGACGTCAGAATAAATTTGCATAGTAATTTCCAAAACACAAGGCCAAAATGGCCTTGAAAAACTGACCAATCGACTCAATGAACTACAATGCATTGTGGGCTACTACGAGTTTACTACAACTCGACATGCTCGAAAACACGTGGAATTAATGAAAAAACTGTCAACTAATATAGTGTCTGGGACTCTCAAAATAAATGTTTTTGTTCTGCGAATATGTTCTCGACTTGTAAAAGAAGTTAAACAGGTTTTTGTCGAGCCTGCAACTTTTGTTGCAGAAAGCTCGACATAAGGATAGTGATCCGGCGGCGGCGGCGTTAGCGAACTTCTTAAAAGCTTTATATTTTAGCAGGTGAAAGACCTGGATGCTTCATACTTTGTATATATATGCCTCATGTTACGAAGTTTCCGTCAGTCACATGTCCAATGTCCTTGACCTCATTTTCATGGTTCAGTGACCACTTGAAAAAAAAGTTCAGATTTTTTGTAATGTTGAATTCTCTCTTATTATAAGTATTTGGTATGTGCGTACCTTGCAAGGTCCTCATGCCCATCAGACAGTTTTCACTTGACCTTGACCTCATTTCATGGATCAGTGAACAAGGTTAAGTTTTGGTGGTCAAGTCCATATTTCAGATACTATAAGCAATAGGGCTAGTATATTCGGTGTATGGAAGGACTGTAAGGTGTATATGTCTAACTGGCAGGTGTCATCTGACCTTGACCTCATTTTCATGGTTCAGTGGTTATAGTTAAGTTTTTGTGTTTTGGTCTGTTGTTCTCATACTTTATGCAATAGGTCTACTATATTTGTTGTATGGAATGATTGTAAGGTGTACATGTCTAGCGGCAAATGTCATCAGACCTTGACCTCATTTTCATGGTTCAGTGGTCAAGGTTAAGTTTTTGAGTTTTGGTCTTTTTATCTAATATTATATGCCAAAGGTCAACTATATTTGGTGTATGGAATTATTTTATGATCTATATGTCAGTCCAGCAGGTTTCATTTGACCATGACCACAATTTCACGGTTCATTGCACAATGTTTTTAGTTTTTATACGACCGCAAATTTTGAAAAAATTTTCGTCGTATATTGCTATCACGTTGGCGTCGTCGTCGACGTCGTTGTCGTCGTCGTCGTCCGAATACTTTTAGTTTTCGCACTCTAACTTTAGTAAAAGTGAATAGAAATCTATGAAATTTTAACACAAGGTTTATGACCATAAAAGGAAATCTGGTATTGATTTTGGGAGTTTTGGTCCCAACATTTTAGGAATTAGGGGCCAAAAAGGGCCCAAATAAGCATTTTCTTGGTTTTCGCACTATAACTTTAGTTTAAGGTAATAGAAATCTATTAAATTTTGACACAAGGTTTATGACCACAAAAGAAAGGTTTGGATTGATTTTGGGAGTTTTGGTTTCAACAGTTTAAGAATTAGGGGCCAAAAAAGGGCCCAAATAAGCATTATTCTTGGTTTTCGCACAATAACTTTAGTTAAAGTAAATAGAAATCAATGAAATTTAAACACAATGTTTATGACCACAAAAGGAAGGTTGGTATTGATTTTTGGAGTTTTGGTCCCAACAGTTAAGGAAAAAGGGGCCCAAAGGGTCCAAAATTAAATTTTGTTTGATTTCATCAAAATTGAATAATTGGGGTTCTTTAATATGCCGAATCTAACTGTGTATGTAGATTCTTAATTTTTGGTCCCGTTTTTAAATTGGTCTACATTAAGGTCCAAAGGGTCCAAAATTAAACTTAGTTTGATTTTAACAAAAATTGAAACCTTTGGGTTCTTTGATATGCTGAATCTAAAAATGTACTTAGATTTTTGATTATTGGCCCAGTTTTCAATTTGGCCCAAATCGAGGTCCAAAATTAAACATTGTTTGATTTCATCAAAAATTGAATAATTGGGGTTCTTTGATATGCCAAATCTAACTGTGTAGGTAGATTCTTAATTTTTGGTCCAGTTTTAAAATTGGTCTAAATTAAAGTGCAAAGGGTCCAAAATTAAACTAAGTTTGATTTTAACAAAAATTAAATTCTTGGGCCTCTTTGATATGCTGAATCTTAACATGTACTTAGATTTTTGATTATGGGCCCAGTTTTCAAGTTGGTCCAAATTAGGATCTAAAATTATTATATTAAGTATTGTGCAATAGCAAGTCTTTTCAATTGCACAGTATTGTGCAATGGCAAGAAATATCTAATTTCACAATATTGTGAAATAGCAATTTTTTTTTAATTAAGAGTTATCTTTCTTTGTCCAGTATAGTAAGCAAGAAATATCTGCAAGAATTTTTTTTAATTGGAGTTATCTTTCTTTGTCCAGAATCAACTTAAATCTTTGTTATAATGTATATTCACTTTTTACTACCAACTGATAAATTTAAATAATCTTTACCATTCAGTGATAACAAGCAGTTTTTTTACATCTTAATATTTTATGATGTATTTAAATGAGTAGTAATTGTTGCAAACTCCATTAGAATATTTTAATTGAAATTAGTTTTGGAATAAGGGAAAGGGGGATGTGATTAAAAAATTGGGTTCAATTTTTCTCATTTGAAATTTCATAAATAAAAAGAAAATTTCTTCAAACATTTTTTTCAGAGGATTAATATTCAACAGCATAGTGAATTGCTCTAAGAGAAAACAAAAATTTTAAGTTCATTTGAATACATTCATTCTGTGTCAGAAACCTATGCTGTGTCAACTATTTAATCACAATCCAAATTTAGAGCGGAATCCAGCTTGAATGTTGTGTCCATACTTGCCCCAACCGTTCAGGGTTCAACTTCTGCGGTCGTATAAAGCTACGCCCTGCGGAGCATCTGGTTGTGTTTTGGTCTATTTTTCTTAAACTATAAGTAATAGGTCAACTATATTTGTTGTATGGAAGCATTGTTAGCTGTACATGTCTGCCAGACATGGTTCATCTGACCTTGACCATATTTTCATGGTTCATTGGTCTTTGTTTAGCTATCTTGGTTAATGTTAAGTTGATGTGACAGTTGTAATAAAGCTTTATATTTAGGACTATCAACATAATATCAATGATTAGTAAAGAAGGTGAGACAATTCAGCGTGTGCACTCTTGTTTTCCATTGTTGTACCCAGGGCTCGACATTACCGTTTGTCCGATTGTCCGGGACAAGTGGAAATAGGTGTCGGGCAAGTAGATTCATCATACTACTTGTCCGATGGGACAAGTGAAAAAATCAATGTCGGATGTTAATAGATCAAATTCAAGACTTATACATTCCTAAAAATATGAATGATTGTTTTATTGATCATACAAAATGAAATAAATATTCATTGATTAAACCAGAGACATATAAACTTGTATAATATGTCTCTGATTGAACGAATTTGAACATGCTGGCAGCCATTAACCAGGGGAAAATAAGTAAGGGGAAGGAAAACAATGTAAATGTCTTCTTAGTATAAGCCTCTTGAATTAGGAGCACCTCCATATTCATGATATGGAGTTTTACCTTAACTTTTAATTAAAAAGTTTGTATCATTTGATTTTGCTTTTAGGCATAACATTAAATTAAATAAGGTTTTATTTAATAAGATCTATATGTTAAAATAATAAGTTAAGATGTAAAAATTAAATAAAATCTAAAAAGGCAGATGTTTTACTAAAATGTTTAATGTACTTCCATGATTATATATCAATGTATGTGAAGGTCCATGAATAGGAGAACCTAGTGGTATAGGAAGAGATATGATTTAATGATCGACACATGATAGTGACAATGAGTCAGAGAGAGGGCAAGTGTTATTATTGCCTATAACATACATGTATAATCAATATGGAGGATTTTCAATTATAAATTCCGACAAGTGAGTTAAGAGTTCGGACAAGTTGATTTTCTTGCAACTTGTCCGAAGGGACAAGTGAGAAAAAATGATAATGTAGAGGCCTGGTACCTGTGCAATAATTTCACGACGTGAAACCGTGAAATTTCGTATGAAGTGATTACTGTCAAGTATGAAATGTAATCTCTTTAAAACATATATAATGTCATTCCAAAAACATTTCTGCCTCAAAAAACACAAAAACTGGCACAGAAACACTTCTATATGTACTGGATGTGTAAACTTTTTATCAGGATCTGAACATCATAATATTCAGTATGCTAAAAATAAGTGTTATTAAAGCTCGGACGGTAAATAGCTTAACATATTTTGTATAGTTTCATCACTCGATGCATAAAATTGAGAATGGAAATTCAGAATGTGTCAAAGAGACAACAACCCGACTATAGAACAGACAACAGCAGAGTCTGTCATAGGTATTTTTATCTTTCGGCTGCTGTCCTGTGCAATATCTCCGATTATATTAATCCTCTGGATCATAGTGGGTGCAATATTACCTATTAAGTTAGAAATACGACGATGAGGTATGAGTGCCAATTGCTATCTCTTTCCATTCAATACACAATCTAGTAAAGTAAGCAATCATAGGTTCGTTGCTGAAAAGTAAGCTACAAAGGGACCAAAAATTATTTGTGTAAAATAACAAAAAACGGCCTTATTTTATATACAAAAATAGAAATTTTTATATCCAATGCATAAAAGAAATATAGTAGGTTTAGGTGTAAAGGTGCAATTTTCACAAAACATATAAAATTTCCAACGTTGTCGAACATAAACATGGATAACATCATTAATGATTTTATTAAGATTGACAAATGTTCGAGTCCGAGTCCGTTAAAAATTCAAAAAAAATCTTATATCTCCATTTGAAAAAAAACTTAGCAAAGACGAAAACCATATGAAACAACAGTTGTTTTCCACTGCCGTCAGAGCAAAGGGAACAGTTTGAAAGTGCCAAATACTGAAATATGTCAAAAATCAATACTTTTTAGTAAACACTGTGATGTATGTAAATACTTTATAATGGAAACCCGAACTTCTGAGGGATGTTTATATACAAAAATAAGGAGACGGGGTATGATTGCCAAATGGGACAACTATCCACTTAAGCACAAATAAAGTGGATGTAAGTAATGATAGGCAACTGTAACGCCTTCAACAATGAGAAAACCCCATACCGTATACTGTAGATTCATTTTTATTCGTGGTATACCAATTTTCGTGGGTTTCGTGGGTCACAGCGAACCACGAATTTAAGAATTCAACGAAGAATAATCCCGAGAAATGTATATGAAGTCGGATGTTTATTTCCGGTTATGTTATGCAGTTCTAGTATAGTGTTGACTAGCGGTAAACATTGTAACATGTAACATAACACACGTTTTTTTATTGAGAGAAGTATTTTGATTAAATCTATAATAAATATATCGAATGTCAGCGATAATTTACTTTTTAAAATTGATTAAAACTGTTCATGGGAAATAACTGCAAGTTGTTAATTACCGTGTCATATTTTGGTTTACCAGTAATTAAAAATCAATAGGATTAAGTACGTGGATATTGCCGTAGGTAATATTGTTTATGACAGGAACATTTATGTTCACACCTTATACTTATATTACTGTTTATTATATCGTGATTAGGGAAATGAGCTGTCAATCATAAAGTTTTGAATGCCTTATAAAATTTAGACAAAAAATTATTAATTGTACAACAAACAAATAATTAGTTGTCTCTGTCGATTGTTGTAATCGAAGTTATCAATGAACACTTTAACCTAGAATGACCAAGTGAGGATTTTGACATTTCAAAACTTTTTCAATGAATTCCTTCTTTTTGGTTTGTTTTATTATTGATCAAACCAAGGAGGTTATATGATCTCCTAAATCAAAAAGAAATCCACGAATTACGTATCTATTTTTTTTTGTAATCAGCTATCCACGAATTTACGTATACCACGAAACGTCTTTTTTTCTCTCCACGAAAATTGATACCCACGAAAATAAATGAATCCACAGTAGTCGGCTATTAATGGCCACGATTGATGATCAGTGTTCTTCCCGGGCCGTTTTAGCGTCGCGGTGCCGCGACGCTATATTTTTTCACCGTGATGCTATAATAATTCCCGCGACGCTATAATTATTTTGAAGATGCTATTTTACTTGTCCTCAATTTTGAACTTTCATCTATTATTGATTATGATCATAAAAATTATATCACCTTTAATTGTAATCCCTTTAAGTCGGACACTTGAGGCAATTAAGAGATTAAATAGCTAGGTGTTAATTGCCCTCAGGGTGATAACTGTTTGGATGCGAATATCCCAAGCTGACACTTGTGGCATGACTAATACCACGTGTCTGCAATCACCAATTTCGACATGGAAAAATGCAATCACAAAACAATTCGAAATCTACGTTTTGTATTAAGAAATTTCAAAGATTGAAATGACTTTTATTTTTTTTAAAAAGGTCGTTTATTTGTGAAACTCTCCAAAAATTACTTTTTTACTCTTCCGGTAATACGAGAGCGAGAATTTTGGTTTAGAGCTAAAATAAGTTTTATACTTCTTTAAAAAGTTATCATAATTGGCTTATTAAGTTTATGTTGAATCCATTTAATGCATTAATAGCGTCTTATTCATTCACAATCTCTTGTCAAACAATGTTTATTCTCGGACTCATTCTCGTAAATTTTTCTACGGCCGCCATTGCACATGTCACGGATAGGAACTGGACCAGATATGACAAAAATCCACATTTTAAGGACAACAGATGGACAGTAGACAGAAAAAATATACCAAGAGAGAAAACTACGCATTTACCGACTATTTGTTAGATAACTTTGTTAAAAATTCATATCATTTTGATGTAAAGATAAGAAACAACTGGGACTAATTCATTGAGTGCCATGAAACAATGAATTTCATAAACATGATAAAAAAAGTTTTTAAATTGATTTTTTTTTTTGCTACATTATCTTTACTTAATATAATATAAAAAATAGTTAATTTTGTGTACTAGATATTTAGTTTTGTATATATACAGGTTGCACTATAATGAACCATTCATTCATTTGACTTATTGTTGGGTAACTGAAACCACATATTTATTTTTGGCACAAAAGCAAAAAAATAATTCTGTAACTATAAATGAATAAAGAAAACATAAACTGAAACTATTGTTTTTGTGGTTATAGTTTAATTGTATTCTCAGTTATGAATTGAACAATATAAACTAAAACGTATAAAGGAAATAGAGCATCAACGTGATGCAACAAATGACATTAAAAAAATACAGTTATTTTTTTTTACGCAAAATGTGATGCTATCCAAAATTTCTGGGGAGAACACTGATGATTATACGCTATTGTCTCTTAAAGACAAATATATTAACACATTTTGTCCTTGATTTAAATTACTTTTTAAACATAAAAGTAGGTGCAATATATATTTTTAAACTCAAAAAGTTTAGTGACCCCATCAGATACTTGACAAACTCTTAGTCTTCGTCTTTTGTAAAGACACAAAATTCATGGATCACACATTTCTCTTTAACTATCTATACGAAAGTTACTGCACTCATGAATATTAGCATCGGCTGTAATCGACGGCTAACTTTACACTTGTATGTTTGTCTGATGTGTAATTGTGTTTTTCACTGTTGTTTCGTTGCTGTCTGGTGGACAAATACATGAATTCTACATGTCATCATCAAACACGTGAATAGCTATATATTTGGTTAATCAAACACTTTTTCTTCGCAAAGAAAGAACTCTTCATTAATCTGAGCATGGAACGAATACTTTATATCACGAACTATAAATGTGGATACAAAAAATGAAAAACTAAGCGAAATTGTTAATCCCACATTGCACGACAAAATGTGTTGTATTTAAGTAAGTAGCATGTGTTCTTGGTTGATTGTAAACACGTAGTAGTCCATAATGCATTGTTGCTCATTAAGTGGATTGGTAAAAAAACCCAGGTAACAATAAATTGCGTCAGACGTAAATAAACAATTACACGTGCGAGAACATAAGTATGCTAATTCGTGCATTTCCATATAAGGTAGTGTTCCTGACCTGAGTAATGATAACATCAAAATTTCTTTTTGGCTTTTTTTTTAAAGTCATGTGTGTTATGAAGGTAGATGTCACAGTTGTTATGTGGTAATTCATTTTTGCTGTGTGTGTCAATGTTTATTTTTTTACATGATCCTGTTTGTGTTTCAGATTTGCAAATATCATTTTCATTATTAATTAAAAATGTACTTTCAATAAATTTTAGGGAGGAAGTTTGATGGTTTTTGGCATTCCCTCTTAATTAGAAAATAATCTATTATAAATATTCAATCAGAATCCCAGTTCAGAGCTGTTTTAAGCTTAAATGTTGTGTCCATACTTGTTCAACTGTTCAGGGTTCGACCTACATTGTATGCAGGAAAATCCAGTTTGCTGTCACTTGACAGCCTCTTGTTCTTATTATTGAAGGCCGTACTGTTGCCTATAATTGCTTACATCCACTTCATTTGAACTTAAGTGGATAGTTGTCTCATTGGTAATCATATCTCCTTATTTTAATAAATATACAATGATTTCAATTTCTTTTACAGGATATAATGGCAAGTTGGGATGAGGTAAGTTTTTCTTCTTAAAAGTCATTGTCATGTGACCTATGTCATGTGTCCCATGTTGTCTATAAACTGTACAGAAAGATACAGGTGTGTAGTATTCTCAGAGTCAGTCAGTGTCATGTGACCTACAAAATGTATGTCATGTGATCTATGTTGTCTACACACTGTACATAAAGATACAGGTGTGTAGTATTCTCAGAGTCAGTCAGTGTCATGTGACCTATGTCATGTGACTTATGTTGTCTATAAAATGTACATAAAGATACAGGTGTGTAATATTCTCAGAGTCAGTCAGTGTCATGTGACCTATGTCATGTGACCTATGTTATAAAGATACAGGCGTGCAGTACAAACCTCAACAAAAACTTAGGCTGATCTCAAAACTGATGCATATACAATTGTCTACAGACTTTTCTAAAAAAACAAACTCTTAAATTATAGACAACAATTTCACTCCTTCTTGGTAATCACTGTTTTTGGTATAAACTGTTGGAACTGTAAAAATGTAGCTTGTTAAATTCAATTATTACATTTATAATACATTTGTATGTTCTAGAGAAAAATGTAAAAGCTTTGTTTTGCTTACAGAAACTTCTTACAGCTGCAAAGGAGGGGAATATAAAAGAGGTAGAAATATGTATAAAGAACAGAGCTAACTTGGAATGTAGAGATAATTTTGTAAGTAAAGTAAAATGTTTAACACATTTACAGATATTTATTATATAGTACACATAATGTGGATCAGTTAAACATTGCCCTTGTTAGTGTTCTATGATTCAGTGTACATTCTATTTATTGCAAATACTCTTGTCTTCAAAATATTAAGAAACATAGTATTATGATATATTGTGATTAACTTTATTACACTGATGAATACCACTCCAGTTTGTATGTCAAAGAGTTGCTGTCTGATACTTCGTAACTGTATACAATTGAAATATAGATTTACTTTATTACACGTAACATAGTATTCTAGACAAAAAACATTACTTTGGTCCCAAAAAAATCTTGCATGACCAATACTTGAGACATGACACCTGATCATACAACTTTCATTGACCACTCCTGTACTGAACATGACATGTGACACCTGATCATACAACATGCATTTACCACTCCTGTACTGAACATGACATGTGACACCACATCATACAACATTCATTTACCACTCCTATACTGAACATGACATGTGACACCTGATCATACCACATACATTTACCTCTCCTGTACTGAATATGACATGTGACACCTGATCATACAACTTTCATTTACCACTCCTGTACTGAACATGACATGTGACACCTGATAATACATCATTCATTTACCACTCCAGTACTAAACTTGACATGTGACACCTGATCATACAACATTCATTAACCACTCCTGTTCTGAACATGATATGTGACACCTGATCATACAATATTCATTTACCACTCCAGTACTGAACATGACATGTTACACCTGATTATACAACATGCATTTACCACTCCTGTACTGAACATGACATGTAACACCTGACTATACAACTTTCATTTACCACTCCTGTACTGAACATGACATGTGACATCTGATCATACAACATACATTTACCGCTCTGGTACTGAACATGACATGTAACACCTGATTATACAATCTGCATTTACCACTCCTGTACTGAACATGACATGTAACACCTGATTATACAATCTGCATTTACCACTCCTGTACTGAACATGACATGTAACACCTGATCATACAACATACATTTACCTCTATTGTACTGAACATGACATGTAACACCTGACTATACAACTTTCATTTACCACTATTGTACTGAACATGACATGTAACACCTGATTATACAACATGCATTTACCACTCCTGTACTTAACATGACATGTGACACCTGATCATACAACATTCATTTACCGCTCTGGTACTGAACATGACATGTAACACCTGATTATACAATCTGCATTTACCACTCCTGTACTGAACATGACATGTGACACCTGATCATACACCATGCATTTACCACTCCTCTACTGAACATGACATGTGACACCTGATCATACAACATTCATTTGCCACTCTTGTACTAAACATGACATGTGACACCTGATCATAAAACCTGCATTTACCACTCCTGTACTGAACATGACATGTAACACCACATCATACAACATTCATTTACCACTCCTGTACTGAACATGACATGTGACACCTGATCATGTAACATGCATTTACTACTGTCTGAACATGACATGTGACACCTGATCATACAACATGTGACATACCAATGAGACTCTTATAGTCAACACCAACATGTGACATAACAATGACACTCTTTACCTCAACACCAACATGTGACATAGCAATGACATTCTTTACCTCAAAACCAACATGTGACATAGCAATGACACTCTGATAGTCAACACCAACATTTGACATAGCAAATACCAGATGACACTCTTTACCTCAACATAAACATGTGACATAGCAATGACACACTTATAGTCAACACCAACATGTGACATAGCAATGACACTCTTATAGTCAACACCAACATGTCACTTAGCAATGCCACTCTTATACTCAACACTAACATGTGACATAGCAATGACACTCTTATAGTCAACACCAACATGTGACAGCAATGACACTCATATGCTTAACACAAACATGTGACATAGCAATGACACTCTTTACCTCAACCCCAACATATGACATAGCGATGACACTCTTATAGTCAACACCAACATGTGACATAGCAATGACACTCTTTACCTCAACACCAACATGTGACATAGCAATGACACTATTATAGTCAACACCAACATGTGACAGCAATGACACTCCTTACCTCAACACCAACATGTGACATAGCAATGACACTCCTTACCTCAACACCAACATGTGCATAGCAATGACACTCATATGCTCAACACCAACATGTGACATAGCAATGACACTCTTTACCTCAACACCAACATGTGACATAGCAATGACACTCTTATAGTCAACACCAACATGTGACATAGCAATGACACTCTTTACCTCAACACCAACATGTGACATAGCAATGACTCTTATACTCAACACGAAGAGGTGACGTAGCAATGATTCTCTTATAGTCAACACCAACATGTGACAAAGCAATGACACTCTTATAGTCAACACCAACATGTGACATAGCAATGACACTCTTTACCTCAACACCAACTTGTGACATATCAATGACACTCTTTACCTCAACACCAACATGTGACATAGCAATGACACTCTTATAGTCAACACCAACATGTGACATAGCAATGACACTCATATGATCAATACCAACATGTGACATAGCAATGACACTCATATGATCAATACCAACATGTGACATAGCAATGACACTCATATACACAACACCAACATGTGACAAAGCAATGACACTCATATACACAACACCAACATGTGACATATCAATGACACTCATATACACAACACCAACATGTGACATAACAAAGACACTTTTATAATCAACACCAACATGTCACTCTTATAGTAAACACTGACATGTGCATAGATGCCAACCATTACGATTTTTCCGTAGTTTTTCCGATTTTGCAATAAAAACTACGCTATTACGGTCAAAGTCGAAAAGTTACGGATTCCCAATCCTCGCCGTTCAATTTTGTAAAACGCGGATTTTTATCATTACTGTTCCGTCCTGGTCCAGTATTTAGAAAAGCCCAATGTAATGTTTCCGGTTTCTCTGGAGTTATCGACCTATCGTTGGGAACTAACTGACTTCCGAAGACGCAAACTTGCATTTTATGTAGTAGCTTTCCCCCTTTCTCTACTTCTCCTTGACAAAACGAAAATGTATGAGTCGAAAACATCTGAACAATAAATGAATGGAATACATACTACAGACAACATGTTGAACAACAAATTTTAGTTCAAATCATTTTGCAACCACTCGTCAGTAATTTTTATTGGTAAATGCAAGTTTATGAATGATTACTGAAAACTTTTCAAAAATACGGAAAATTTGATAGTTTGTTACTGACTGTGTCAAAAGGGGTTGGCATCTATGCATGTGACATAGCAATGACACTCTTATAATCAACACCAACATGTGACATAGCAATGACACTCTTATAGTCAACACCAACATTTGACATAGCAATGACACTCTTATTGTCAACACCAACATTTGACATAGCAATGACACTCTTATAGTCAATACCAACATGTGACATAGCAATGACACTCATATGATCAACACCAACATGTGACATAGCAATGATACTCTTATAGTCAACACCACCATGTGACATAGCAATGCCACTTTACCTCAACACCAACATGTGACATAGCAATGACACTCCTTACCTCAACACCAACATGTGACATAGCAATGACACTCTTATAGTCAACACCAACATGTGACATAGCAATGACACTCATATGCTCAACACCAACATGTGACATAGCAATGACACTCTTTACCTCAACACCAACATGTGACATAGCAATGACACTCTTATAGTCAACACCAACATGTGACATAGCAATGACACTCCTTACCTCAACACCAACATGTGACATAGCAATGACACTCCTTACCTCAACACCAACATGTGACATAGCAATGACACTCATATGCTCAACACCAACATGTGACATAGCAATGACACTATTTACCTCAACACCAACATGTGACAGATCAATGACACTCTTATAGTCAACACCAACATGTGACATAGCAATGACACTCAAATGCTCAACACCAACATGTGACATAGCAATGACACTCTTTACCTCAACACCAACATGTCACTTAGCAATGACACTCTTATAGTCAACACCACCATGTGACATAGCAATGCCACTTTACCTCAACACCAACATATGACATAGCAATGACACTCTTTACCTCAACATCAACATTTCACTTAGCAATGACACTCTTAAACTCAACACCAACATGTGACAAAGCAATGACACTCTTATACTCAACACCAGCATGTGACATATCACTGACACCCTTTACCTCAACACCCACATGGGACATAGCAATGACACTCTTATACTCAACACCAACATGTGACATAACAATGACACTCTTATACTCAACACCAGCATGTGACGTAGCAGTGACACTCTTATACTCAACACACATATGTATGTGACGTAGCAGTGACACTCTTATACTCAACACCAGCATGTGACATATCAGTGACACTCTTATATTCAACACCAACTTGTGACATAGCAATGACATTCTTATACTCAACACCAGGATGTGGCGTAGCAGTTCCACTCTTATACTCAACACCAGCATGTGACATATCAGTGACACTCTTATATTCAACACCAACTTGTGACATAGCAAGACATTCTTATACTCAACACCAACATGTGACATAGCAATGACACTCTTATAGTCAACACCAACATGTGACATATCACTGACACTCTTTACCTCAACACCAACATGTGACATAGCAATGACACTCTTTACCTCAACACCAACATGTGACATAGCAATGACACTCATATGATCAACACCAGCATGTGACATATCACTGACACCCTTTACCTCAACACCAACATGTGACATAACAATGACACTCTTTACTTCAACACCAGCATGTGACATATCACTGACACCCTTTACCTCAACACCAACATGTGACATAGCAATGACACTCTTATACTCAACACCAGCATGTGAATTAGCAGTGACACTCTTATACTCAACACACATATGTATGTCACGTAGCAGTGACACTCTTATACCTAACACCAACATGTGACATAGCAAGGACATTATTACACTCATCACAAACAAGTGACATATCACACTTATAGGCAATGCAAACTTGAAAAATACAAACATGGCTTATTGCAGTTCTTCACTTAAACTCACCACAAACATACACCATTGCTATATTACCCTTATACTCACCACAAACATACACCATGGCTATATTACCCTTATACTCACTACAAACATTCACCATTGCTATATTACCCTTATACTCACCACAGACATACACCATGGCTATATTACCCTTATACTCACCACAAACATACACCATTGCTATATTACCCTTATACTCACCACAAACATACACCATTGCTATATTACCCTTATACTCACCACAAACATACATCATTGCTATATTACCCTTATACTTACCACAAACATACACCATTGCTATATTACCCTTATACTCACCACAAACATACACCATTGCTATATTACCCTTATACTCACCACAAACATACACCATGGCTATATTACCCTTATACTCACTACAAACATTCACCATTGCTATATTACCCTTATACTCACCACAGACATACACCATGGCTATATTACCCTTATACTCACCACAAACATACACCATTGCTATATTACCCTTATACTCACCACAAACATACACCATTGCTATATTACCCTTATACTCACCACAAACATACATCATTGCTATATTACCCTTATACTCACCACAAACATACACCATTGCTATATTACCCTTATACTCACCACACACATACACCATTGCTATATTACCCTTATACTTACCACAAACATACACCATTGCTATATTACCCTTATACTCACCACAAACATACACCATTGCTTTATTACCCTTATACTCACCACAAACATACACCATTGCTATATTACCCTTATACTCACCACAAACATACATCATTGCTATATTACCCTTATACTCACCACAAACATACACCATTGCTATACTACCCTTATACACACCACAAACATACACCATGGCTATATTACCCTTATACTCACCACAGACATACACCATGGCTATATTACCCTTATACTCACCACAAACATACACCATTGCTATATTACCCTTATACTCACCACAGACATACACCATGGCTATATTACCCTTATACTTACCACAAACATACACCATTGCTATATTACCCTTATACTCACCACAAACATACACCATTGCTATATTACCCTTATACTTACCACAAACATACACCATTGCTATACTACCCTTATACACACCACAAACATACACCATGGCTATATTACTCTTATACTCACCACAAACATACACCATTGCTTTATTACCCTTATACTCACCACACACATACACCATTGCTATATTACCCTTATACTTACCACAAACATACACCATTGCTATATTACCCTTATACTCACCACAAACATACACCATTGCTATATTACCCTTATACTCACAACAAACATACACCATTGCTATATTACCCTTATACTCACCACAAACATACACCATTGCTATATTAGCCTTATACTCACCACAAACATACACCATTGCTATATTACCCTTATACTCACCACAAACATACACCATTGCTATATTACCCTTATACTCACAACAAACATACACCATTGCTATATTACCCTTATACTCACCACAAACATACACCATTGCTATATTACCCTTATACTCACCACAAACATACACCATTGCTATATTACCCTTATACGCAACAACTCATATGATATGAAGCAGCTGGTAGACACCCAACATTTTACACGGAAATACCACTAAGTATTTTCTAAGCTTTGATCATTATTTTGAATTGACACAACATACTGTTAATCAGACAGGTTAAATGGACAACACATATTTGTTAGAATTATATAAAGTGGGGTCTCATTTTATTCGTAACACAGAACTGAATCAGATAGTAAAGGTTTTATTTTGTTTCCTGATGAAAAATTATTTTGTAAACATCTGATTTTAATGAGAAGTTGATGAGAACAAGTTGTGTTAACTTCTTTAGTTAGATAATGTTAATTCTACAGATCTAATGTAAAATGTCTTTTAAAATAACAAATACTTGACAGAATTATATAAAGTGGGCTCTTATTTTTCTTGTCTCTTCGCACTGAATCAGAAAATATAACTCGTTTTAATGTTTCTTGAATTTTTTTTTTTTTTTTAACTTTGATCATTCTACGTAATCATTGTTAATCAGACAGATTTAATGGACAACAAATATTTGTTAGAATTATATAAAGTGGGGTCTCATTTTAATTGTCTTGTCCAGCTGAGTCCATTGATATAAATATTGTTTATGTTTCTAGAAAAAAGTTTTTTTTAACCTGACATTTCTGATGGAAGTTCTGACATCTCACAATATAACATGTTGTTTATTTGTTGTTTATGTAGAATATAAATAAAATTGTGACTGGTCATTTTATTCAGTTTTGACCACTGATTCATGTGATATATATTTTGTTTATATATATTACACAACATTGTCCAGTTTATGACACAAGTTTTGATGTCTGTTATATGTTGATATTACAGTTTAGAAGGACACCATTAATGTTGGCCGCTGGGGGAGGACACCTGGAGGTGGTGATGTATCTGGTCAGTCAGGGCAGTCAGTTAGACGCTACATCCGTGGTAATGATAGATATAATAACCTTACTCTGACCAAACATCACTTTATACAGAATCTACACAAAATCATGTTGTTAATCAGACAGGTTTAATGGACAACAAATATTTGTTAGAATTATATAAAGTGGGGTCTCATTTTATTCGTAACACAGAACTGAATCAGATAGTTGAGGTTTTATTTTGTTTCCTGATGAAAAATTATTTTGTAAACATTTGATTTTAATGAGAAGTTGATGAGAACAAGTTGTGTTAACTTCTTTAGTTAGATAATGTTAATTCTACAGATCTAATGTAAAATGCCTTTTAAAAATAACAAATACTTGACAGAATTATATAAAGTGCGGTCTTATTTTTCTTGTCTCTTCGCACTGAATCAGATAATATAACTCGTTTTAATGTTTCTTGAAATTTTTTTTTTTTTAACTTTGATCATTCTACGTAATCATTGTTAATCAGACAGATTTAATGGACAACAAATATTTGATAGAATTATATAAAGTGGGGTCTCATTTTAATTGTCTTGTCCAGCTGAGTCCATTGATATAAATATTGTTTATGTTTCTAGAAAAAAGTTTTTTTTTAACCTGACAGTTCTGATGGAAGTTCTGACATCTCACACTAAAACATGTTGTTTATTTGATGTTTATGTAGAATATAAATACAAGTGTGACTGGTCATTTTATTTAGTTTTGACCACTGATTCATGTGATACATATTTTGTTTATATTTATTACACAACATTGTCCAGTTTATGACACAAGTTTTGATGTCTGTTATATGTTGATATTACAGATTGGAGAGACACCATTAATGTTGGCGGCTGAGAGAGGACACCTGGAGGTGGTGACTTACCTGGTCACTCACGGCAGTCAGTTAGACGCTACACACCGCTGGGTAATGATAGATACAATCACCTTACTCTGACTTAACATCACTTTATACAGAATCTACACAAAATCATGTTGTTAATCAGACAGATTTAATGTACAACAAATATTTGTTAGAATTATATAAAGTGGGGTCTCATTTTATTCGTAACACAGAACTGAATCAGATAGTTAAGGTTTTATTTTGTTTCTTGACAAAAAATAATTTTGTAAACATCTGATTTTAATGAGAAGTTGATGAGAACGAGTTGTGTTAACATCTTTAGTCAGATAATATTAATTCTACAGATTTAATGTAAAACATCTTTTAAAAATAACAAATACTTGACAGAATTATATAAAGTGGGGTCTTATTTTTCTTGTCTCTTCGTACTGAATCAGAAAATATTACTCGTTTAAATGTTTCTTGAAAATTTTTTTTTTTTTTTCAACTTTGATCATTCTACTGAATCAACATAAAATCATGTTGTTTATCATACATGTTAAATGGACAACAAATACTTGTGAATTAGATAAAGTGAGGGTTGCTATCATTTAACTTGTTACACTTATATAATTAAGAGTTTACTTTTTTTTTACCTGTTTTGTTTCACTGAATCAGAAAATATGCATTGAATTTATATATCTTAATCTACCATTTAATAGTTTATACACAAATATAATTGCATATTTTCTTACCCGATGTTAGATTTCTTACATTTGGTAAATTGTTCTCATGATTTTGTTATCACACACCATTAACATGTTTATATTTTTATATTGTTATAGGATGGACAAACAGCTTTACATCATGCTGCTAAGTATGGAAATATTGATGTAACAAAATGTTTAATAGATCAAGGATGCAGTCCTTGGGTGAAAACACATAAGGTATCATTCAGTTTTATTCCTATTAGATAGATAGATATTTTATTCTTTAAAAACTAAATACAAGTCAACTGAGGAAGTACAATTACAATATAAATACATGTACAATAGTTGAGGGTAAACAGATGCAGATAAAATATAATAAAGTACAACTTTATGATGAAATACCTGTATAATAAACAGGTTAAACTAAATATGAAGAAATCAGTCTGTGCGTTACTTTTACATGGAGGGATTAACCTTTTTATTAATACACTTAATGAATGAACACAGTTTTCTTAAGGAGGCTCACGGGTATAAGATTTTCAAAAAAATTAAACAATATTTTTTCATTACAAATTTTATTTATTACCTTAAGTAGTTATTACTTTATCATTATGGTACAAGAATCATTCCAAAAAATCAATTCTTGTTGGCCTCAGGTGACTTTTAAAATGTAGATATAATTGAAAAAGCTCCAAATTATCTCCCTTTGGTGCAAAAATGCCATTTTTTGGCATTAAAATAGAAATATCTTAAATTTACTCATTGGTGACCTATATTTTTTATTGTTGTTTTCGAAAAAGCTGTACATAAACTAAATAACTGTAAAATTTAGTTCTTTTTTTTATTTCGATATTACAACTATTTCCCCTATTAGGTCAACAGAAAAAAGGACATTAACAAAAATGTATACTTCTTTCGAAGGCAGATTGTGAGCGTAAATGAACGGTGACCCCATTTTTTAGCTCACCTGGCGTCCGGCGTTAACTTTTACAAAAATCTTCTCTGAAACTACTGGGCCAAATTTAACCAAACTTAGCCAAAATCATCATTTGGGTATCTAGTTCAAAAATTGTGTCCAGTGACCCGCCAACCAACCAAGATGGTCGCCATGGCTAAAAATAGAACATAGGGGTAAAATGCAGTTTTTGGCTTATAACTCAAAAAACCAAGCATTTAGAGCAAATCTGACGTGGGATAAAACTGTTTATCAGGTTAAGATCTATCTGCCCTGAAATTTTCAGAAGAATCTGACATTCTGTTGTTAGGTTGCTGCCCCTGAATTGGTAATTTTAAGGAAATTTTGTTGTTTCTGGCTATTATCTTGAATATTATTTTAGATAGAGATAAACTGTAAACAGCAATAATGTTCAGCAAAGTAAGATCTACAAATAAGTTAACATGACCAAAATGATCAGTTGACCACTTTAGGAGTTATTGCCCATTATAGTCAATTTTTAACCATTTTTCGTAAATCTTAGTAATCTTTTAGAAAAATATTCTCCTCTGAAACTACTCGGCCAAATTAATTGAAACTTGGCCACAATCATCATTGGGGTATCTAGTTTAAAAATTGTGTCCGATGACCCGGCCAACCAACCAAGATGGCCGCCACGTCTAAAAATAGAACATAGGGATGAAATGCAGTTTTTGGCTTTTAACTCAAAAACCAAAGCATTAAGAGTAAAACTGACACTTAGTAAAGTTGTTGATCAGGTCAAGATCTATCTGCCCTGGAATTTTCAGATGAATTGGATCATCGGTTGTTAGGTTGCTGCCCCTGAATTGATAATTTTGAGGAAATTTTGCTGTTTTTTTTGTTATTATCTTGAATATTATTATAGATAGTGATAACTGTAAACAGCAATAATGTACAGCAAAGTAAGAACTAAAAATAAGTCAACATGACCAAAATAGTCAATTTACCCCTTAAGGAGTTATTGCCCTTCATAGTAAATTTTAAATAATTTTCACAATATTTGTAGATTTTCACTAACATTTTCCACAGAAACTACTGTTATAGATAGAGATAATTGTAAGCAGCAAAAATGTTTAGTAAAGTAAGATCTACAAACACATCACCATCACCAAAACACAATTTTGTCATGAATCCATCTGTGTACAATGTTTAATATTAACATAGACCAAGGTGAGCGACACAGGCTCTATAGAGCCACTAGTTTTAAATTAAAAAAATGATTTAGACCCATGAGCCCTCTTAAAACTGATTATTTTTTGTCGAGCCTGCGACTTTAATCTCAGAAAGCTCGGCATAGGGATAGTGGTAAAGCAGTGGCGGAGGCGTTAGCTAACTTCTTAAAAGCTTTATATTTTAGAAGAAGGAAGACCTTGATGCTTCATACTTTGTATATGGATGCCTCATGTTATGAAGTTTCCGCCAGTCACATGTCCAATGTCCTTGACCTCATTTTCATGGTTCAGTGACTACTTGAAAAAAAAAATGTTTGTAATGTTAAATTATGTTTTATAAATAAAGTACTATATTTGGTATGTGCGTACCTTGCAAGGTCCTCATGCCCGTCAGACAGTTTTCACTTGACCTCAACCTACCAACACACCTAACACCAATCCTACATTACTGACACAACTACCATCTCATCATACTCTACCAACACACCCTACACCAATTCTACACTACTGATACAACAACCATCTCATCATACTCCGCCAACACACCTAACACCAATCCTACATTACTGACACAACGACCACCTCATTATACTCCACCAACTCACCTAACACCAATCCTACATTACTGATACAACTACAATCTCATCATACTCCGCCAACACACCTAACACCAATCCTACATTACTGACACAACGACCATCTCATTATACTCCGCCAACACACCTAACACCAATCCTACATTACTGACACAAAGACCATCTCATTATACTCTGCCAACACACCTAACACCAATCCTACATTACTGACACAACGACCATCTCATTATACTCCACCAACTCGCCTAACACCAATCCTACACTACTGATACAACTCCAATCTCATCATACTCCGCCAACACACCTAACACCAATCCTACATTACTGACACAACGACCATCTCATTATACTCCGCCAACACACCTAACACCAATCCCACATTACTGACACCACTACTATCTCATCATACTCCACCAACACACCTAACACCAATCCTACATTACTGACACAACTGCCATCTCATCATACTCCACCAACACATCTTACTTCCATCTAATCACATTCCACTAATGCACCTCACACCAATCATACACTAGTTAACAAAACTACCATCTAATCATACTCCAACAACACACTTTACTACCATCTAATCACATTTCACCAACAGATCTTACACCAATCATACACTGTTTACAAAACTACCATCTAATCACATTCTACCAATACACCTTACACCAATTATACACTATTAACAAAACTACCATCTAATCACATTCCACCAACACACCCTACACCAATCATACACTTTTATCAAAACTACCATCTTAGCATACTCCGGCAACACATCTTACACCAATCATACACTACTAACAAAACTACCATTTAATTATACTCCAGCAACACATCTTACACCAATTATACACTATTAACAAAACTACCATTTGATTATACTCCAGCAACACATATAACTACCATCTTATCACATTTCACCCACACACCCTACACCAATCATTCAATAATTTCTTTAACAGCAAAATCTGAAATATTATTCATTGATCTCTTTATAATGACACTTCATATTTGTTGTTAGTTTAGGTTCACTGGTTTTTATTTCAAGTATATATAAATAAGACAACATTCTGCATTGTATAGGCAGGGATCTCCATGGGTGAAAATTGAACGAAGGAGGAACTTTCACCATCATAAACCGTATCTACGCTGTACAGTGTAGCGCGATCGAAAGTATTTCATCCCTCCACATAAGGATAGGTGAACATGCTAATTCCTTGCTTATTTAAATTATATTTATTTGAATTTTCATTATAAATACTATATAGAAGTATATATATTTTCAATAATTGCCGTTTGTAACCCTTCAAAGGCCAAGCCTTCATGCCCCCTCCCTTTCCCTTAGTCGAGAATGACCAATAGCTATCACGAAGGTCCCCACGTAGTTTTCTTGCTATTTTGGGAATTGTTATGGGGGTTAAAAATCATGTGGAGCTTATTTTTCACGAACACTATCAAATTCAGAAGTCATGAACCCATTACCGGTATGGCTGGTTTGCAGCAACGACAAAACGAGTCGTACAGGTTATGTAAAAGGTTAAAAAGATTTGTAAAGCAAACGTTGTCAAATGAAAAGTTTTGCAAATCAATGCTATATGCAACATGCATCTTTCGAGTCTGAAAAGAAACCGAAAACGTGGACGTATTAATTTGATTGTAAACTACGAAATGAATTCCGAATAACGATACAATATTTCTTTACAGGAAATATTAAAAGTTTTAACTTTTTAACTTTTAAAGTAATTCTATATTATTGTTACAATACAGCAGTACTCGAGTTATTTGCGATGAAATGATAACTACTGTTTTACGTCTTATTTTATACTTCTTAAAAATGGATGCTGATTGCGTAAGTCAAAATAAAAGCACGTGTTCGACTTGTTAAACTTTGTTACTGGATTATTAATATATTTATTTAATCTGAATTATCATAAGCATTTGCGGAAACATAGTTAAATAATTCGACAAATGAATCTTCAGATAATATTCTCCTGTCTGGTTTGTTGATCTACCTGTACAAGCTCAGGTACAAGTGATTAGCGATTTTAATCCCGATATCCCTCAGGCGTTAGAATTGTATTGGATTATACTATAAAAAAAGCCCGAGGGTTATGCAATTACATGCATTTGATTATAATTGATAAAAAAATGGTGTCAGGCTATAAAAACGATTACAGTTTTGAACGATGGCGGAAGACAATTGAACGATGGCGCTGGTCATTTGACGATGGCGCAAGACATTTGAACGATGGCGGGGCGCCATCGTTTAACAGGCCATGGAGATCCCTGATAGGTAAAATTAATGCAACAGTTACCTATTATTTACTGTTTTACAGTTTTTGAAATAAAAGATATATATGTGTATAATTAATGAAAGATTATTTGATTGTATTTCAGGGTCAGACTCCTTATGATATGGTAACAATATCACCGTTTTGTTCTAAAGAGAAGAAGAAAGAAGTGATGGACTTCCTTAAGGTAAAAAGTATTGTCTTACTTTAAAAGATATTCACAGATTATAAGAGACAAAACAGACTTGGTACAAAGAAATTACAATAAAACAGTTGCCTGTAGTTTTCAATGTCATTGTAGTAATTTTTGTCAGTTAACAATGTAAGTTGACAATTCCAAGCTTGTTGCCTAATATACATGTTGGCAAATGTGAAAGACAAATGTTTAAAATCTGTGTTCTCATCTGTTGGATGTCTCTTATTTTTTATACGCCACATATTATGGTATACAAATGTCCAGTGTCTGTCGGTCTGTCCGGCGTAAACATGTCGCACCATAACTTGAGAACTCCTTATTTAAATTTCATGAAACTTAATATAGTAGTTTCTTATGATGGTCAAATGATCTGTATACTTTTTGGTAAAAATAAGATTTAAACTTTTTGAGTTACCGCACTTTGTAACTAAAACAGTGGTGTGATTCTTTTTCACATGTCGCACCGTATCTCAAAAATGATTCTTGATTATTGTTTAAAACTTTACACACTTCTTAGTTACATTAATCTCATTATCTGTATACTTTTTGGTGATGATTCAAAATTTCATTTTTGAGTTATTGAGTATTTTGTAAAAAAGGGGGAGTTTTTTTTTTTACATGTTGCGCCGTATCTCAAAAACAATTTATGATTATTGCTTAAAACTTTACACACTTCTTTGTTATATTAATCTAAAGATCTGTATACTTTTTGGTGATGATTCAAAACTTTATTTTGGAGTTATTGAGTGTTTTGTTAAACAGGGGAGGTTTTTTTTACATGTCGCGCCGTATCTCAAAAATAATGTATGATTATTGCTTAAAACTTGACACACTTCTTTGTTATATTAATCTAAAGATCTGTATACTTTTTGGTGATGATTCAAAACTTTATTTTGGAGTTATTGAGTATTTTGTTAAACAGGGGAGTTTTTTTTTTTACATGTCGCGCCGTATCTCAAAAATAGTGTATGATTATTGCTTAAAACTTGACACACTTCTTTGTTATATTAATCTAAAGATCTGTATACTTTTTGGTTTTGATTCAAAATTTTATTTTAGTGATATTTAGTTTTTTGTAAAAAAAACAAGGTTGGGGGTTTCACATGTCCCGCCGTGTCTCAAAAACAATATATGGTTATTGCTTGAAACTTTCTCAGAAACTATTTATGATTATTGCATAAAACTTCCACACAAGACATCGGGCGTATCATGCGCTCATGGCGCAGCTGTTTATTGTTTTGTCTCAGTCTTTTTGTCCCTTGTCCAAAACTAATGCCTTCACCACCCTTGGCTGCTAGATTAAAATGAAACTTTTGTAAGAATGTACATAAAGGAAGGTTTACAAAGCGTATTGATTCTTGGATAAAAACACTTTTGTAAGAATGAACATAAAGGAAGATTTACAAAGCGTATTGATTCTTGGATAAAAACACTTTTGTAAGAATGAACATAAAGGAAGGTTTACATAGCGTATTGATTCTTGAATAAAAACACTTTTGTAAGAATGAACTTAAAGGAAGGTTTACAAAGCGTATTGATTCTTGGATAAACAGACTTTTGTAAGAATGAACATAAAGGAAGGTTTACAAAGCGTATTGATTCTTGAACAAAAAGACTTTTGTAAGAATGAACATAAAGGAAGGTTTACATAGCGTATTGATTCTTGGATAAAAAGACTTTTGTAAGAATGAACATAAAGGAAGGTTTACAAAGCGTATTGATTCTTGAATAAAAAGACTTTTGTAAGAATGAACATAAAGGAAGGTTTACATATTGATTCTTGGATAAAAAGACTTTTGTAAGAATGAACATAAAGGAAAGTTTACAAAGCGTATTGATTCTTGAATAAAAAGACTTTTGTAAGAATGAACATAAAGGAAGGTTTACAAAGCGTATTGATTCTTGAATAAAAAGACTTTTGTAAGAATGAACATAAAGGAAGGTTTACAAAGCGTATTGATTCTTGAATAAAAAGACTTTTGTAAGAATGAACATAAAGGAAGGTTTATGTATTGATTCTTGGATAAAAAGACTTTTGTAAGAATGAACATAAAGGAAGGTTTACAAAGCGTATTGATTCTTGGATAAAAAGATTTTTGTAAGAATGAACATAAAGGAAGGTTTACAAAGCGTATTGATTCTTGAATAAAAAGACTTTTGTAAGAATGAACATAAAGGAAGGTTTACATAGCGTATTGATTCTTGGATAAAAAGACTTTTGTAAGAATGAACATAAAGGAAGGTTTACAAAGCGTATTGATTCTTGAATAAAAAGACTTTTGTAAGAATGAACATAAAGGAAGGTTTACATATTGATTCTTGGATAAAAAGACTTTTGTAAGAATGAACATAAAGGAAAGTTTACAAAGCGTATTGATTCTTGAATAAAAAGACTTTTGTAAGAATGAACATAAAGGAAGGTTTACGTATTGATTTTTGGATAAAAAGACTTTTGTAAGAATGAACATAAAGGAAGGTTTACAAAGCGTATTGATTCTTGAATAAAAAGACTTTTGTAAGAATGAACATAAAGGAAGGTTTACAAAGCGTATTGATTCTTGAATAAAAAGACTTTTGTAAGAATGAACATAAAGGAAGGTTTAGGTATTGATTCTTGGATAAAAAGACTTTTGTAAGAATGAACATAAAGGAAGGTTTACAAAGCGTATTGTTTCTTGAATAAAAAGACTTTTGTAAGAATGAACATAAAGGAAGGTTTACAAAGCGTATTGATTCTTGGATAAAAAGACTTTTGTAAGAATGAACATAAAGGAAGGTTTACAAAGCGTATTGATTCTTGAATAAAAAGACTTTTGTAAGAATGAACATAAAGGAAGGTTTACAAAGCGTATTGATTCTTGAATAAAAAGACTTTTGTAAGAATGAACATAAAGGAAGGTTTACAAAGCGTATTGATTCTTGAATAAAAAGACTTTTGTAAGAATGAACATAAAGGAAGGTTTAGGTATTGATTCTTGGATAAAAAGACTTTTGTAAGAATGAACATAAAGGAAGGTTTACAAAGCGTATTGATTCTTGAATAAAAAGACTTTTGTAAGAATGAACATTAAGGAAGGTTTACAAAGCGTATTGATTCTTGGATAAAAAGACTTTTGTAAGAATGAACATAAAGGAAGGTTTACAAAGCGTATTGATTCTTGGATAAAAAGGTCTGTAAGAATGTACATAAAGGAAGGTTTACAAAGCGTATTGATTCTTGGATAAAAAGGTCTGGTGTTTCAAAGTCATTGATACTTGGATAAAAAGGTCTGGTGTTTCAAAGTCATTGATACTTGGATAAAAAGGTCTGGTGTTTCAAAGTCATTGATACTTGGATAAAAAGGTCTGGT
Organism: Mytilus trossulus; assembly: GCF_036588685.1. NCBI lineage: Eukaryota > Metazoa > Mollusca > Bivalvia > Mytilida > Mytilidae > Mytilus > Mytilus trossulus. The sequence goes on along the minus strand of NC_086377.1, from coordinate 81,544,379 downwards.
GTTTCAAAGTCATTGATACTTGGATAAAAAGGTCTGGTGTTTCAAAGTCATTGATTCTTGGATAAAAAGGTCTGGTGTTTCAAAGTCATTGATACATAATTGAAAAAAGGAGTTCTGGATTGTAACTTCAGTTTCCTTTGCAGCTGATTGATTAGAATGAAATTTTAACAGTTGGAAGATATTTGAATGGACAGAACCCCATATCTAAACGAAATATGTTATACAGTAAATAAGTTGATAAAATATTTATTCAACCATGTTTTAAAAATCAGAGTTGGGGAGAAGTGCTTACATGTACAAATAATATACATAATTTGAGAGATCTGTTGTAAATAGACTATTTTCATATTACTGACTTTTGACTGGATATATGTTCCATTTTTGTCTCGCCTGTGACGAAAGTCGCAGAGTGAGACATAGGTATTACTATCCGGCGGCGGCGTAAACTATTTGTATAAAACTTTATATTTCAGAAGGTAGAAGACCTGGATGCTTCATACTTTGTATACAGATACCTTATGTTAGGAAGTTTCCGTCTGTCATATGTCCATTGTCCTTGACCTCATTTGCATGGTTCAGCGACTGCTTGAAAAAAAATATGATTTTTTTGTATTGTGAATTTCTCACTTATGAGTAAAAGGATAACTATATTTGGTATATGGGTTCCTTGCAACGTCTACGTGTCCGTCAGATAGGGTTCACCTGACCTCCACCTCATTTCATGGATCAGTGATCAAGGTTAAAGTTACGTGATTAGGTCCGTTTCTCTGATACTATAAGCAGTAGGTCAGCTATGTATGGTGTATAGAATAATTGTAAGGGGTACATATCAGTCTGGCAGGTTTCATCTGACCGTGACCTCATTTTCACAGTTCATTGGTCAATGTTAAGTTTTTGTGTTTTGGTCTGTTTTTCTAATACTATAAGCAATAGGTCAACAGTATTTGGTGTATGGATTAATGATTGTAAGGTGTACATGTCTGACTGGCATGTGTCATTTGTCCTTGACCTCATTTTCATGGTTCATTGGTCAATGTTATTTTTTTGTGTTTTGATCTGTTTTTCTAATACTATAAGCAATAGGTCAACTATATCTGGTGTATGGAATGATTGCAATGTCTACATGTCTGTCTGGCAGGTGTCATTACTTGACCTCATTTTCATGGTTCATTGGTCAATGTTAAGTTTTCATGGTTTGGTCTTTTTCTTGTATACTATAAGCAATAGGTCAACTATGTTTGGTGTATGGAATGATTGTAAGGTGTAAATGTCTGTCTGGCAGGGTTCATCTGACCTTGACCTCATTTTTATGTTCATTGGTCAGTGTTTAGTTTTCCTGTTTAAGTCTGCTTCTTAGATACTATAAGCAATAAGGTCAACTTTATTTGATGCATGGAATGATTGTAAGGTGTACATGTCTTTCTGACTTGGTTTATATGACCTTGACCTCATTTTCATGGATCATTAATAATTTTAAGTTTATGTGATACTTGTACTAGTGAAACTTTATCTTTAGGACTATCAACATAAAACCAATCATGGTTAGTAAAGCAGGCGAGACATTTCAGCGGGTGCACTCTTGTCAGAATTATTCCGAGTTACTTTTCTAAAAACCCTATATACTTATATTGGGTGAATGCCCCCCAGACTAGGCAAGTTAGTAGAAGAGACCCTTTGTCTATAATTTTGAAAACCATTATAAAGAGAAAATCTGATAAGAGCTAAAATGATCAGGATGTTGAGCTCTGCCAATTGTCTATACTTGTCGAAACCGTCAGATGACTTCTTGTAGGATTTATTGCCCTCAAATGACAAATTTTACCATTTTTAGCTCACCTGGCCCGAAGGGCCAAGTGAACTTTTTTCATCACTTGGCGTCCGGCGTCAGTCGTCGTCGTCCGGCGTCTGTCGTCATCCGTCGTCATTAACTTTTAAAAAATCTTCTCCTCTGAAACTACTGGGCCAAATTACACCAAACTTGGCCACAATCATCTCTGGGGTATCTTGTTTAAAAAATGTGTGGCGTGACCCGCCAAACCAACCAAGATGGCCGCCATGGCTAAAAATAGAACATATGGGTAAAATGCAGTTTTTGGCTTATAACTAAAAAACGAAGCGTTTAGAGCAAATCTGAAATGGGGTGATATTGTTTATCAGGTCAAGATCTATCTGGTCTAAAATTTTCAGATGTTTCCGACAATCCGTTGTTAGGTTGCTGCCCCTGAATTGGTAATTTTAGGGAAAATTTTGCTGTTTTTGGTTATTATCTTGAATATTATTATAGATAGAGATAAACTGTAAACAGCAATAATGTTCAGCAAAGTAAGATTTACAAATAAGTCAACATGACCAAAATGGTCAGTTGACCCCTTTAGGAGTTATTGCCCTTTAAAGTAAATTTTTAACCATTTTTTGTAAATTTTATATATCTTTTACGAAAATCTTCTCCTCTGAAACTGCTGGGCCAAATAAATCCAAACTTGGCCACAATCATGTTTGATGTATCTAGTTAAAAAACTGTGTGGCTTGACCGACCAAACCAGCCAAGATGGCCGCCATGGCTAAAAATAGAACATAGGGGTAAAATGCAGTTTTTGGCTTAAAACTCAAAAACCAAAGCATTTAGAGCAAATCTGACAGGGAGTAAAACTGTTTGTCAGGTCAAGATCAATCTGCCCTGAAATTTTCAGATGAATCAGAGAACCTGTTGTTGAGTTGCTGCCCCTGAATTGGTAATTTATGGAAATTTTGCTGTTTTCGATTATTATCTTGAATACTATTATAGGTAGAGATAAACTGTAAACAGCAATAATGTTCAGCAAAGTAAGATTTACAAATAAGTTAACATGGCTAAAATTGTCAGTTGACCCCTTTAAGAGTTATTGCCCTTTAAAGTCAGTTTTTAACAATTTTTCCTAAATTTTTTATATCTTTTACAAAAATCTTCTCCTCTGAAACTCCTGGGGCCAAATTACACCAAACTTGGCCACAATCATCTCTGGGGTATCTTGTTTAAAAAATGTGTGGTGTGACCCGCCAAACCTACCAAGATGGCCACCATGGCTAAAAATAGAACATAATGGTAAAACACAGTTTTTGGCTGAAAACTCTCAAACCAAAGCATTTAGAGCAAATCTGACAGTGAGTAAAACTGTTTATCAGGTCAAGATCTACCTGCCCTGACATTTTCAGATGAATCAGAGAACCCGTTGTTGGGTTGCTGCCCCTGAATTGGTAATTTTATGGAAATTTTGCTGTTTTTGATTATTATCTTGAATATTATTATAGGTAGAGATAAACTGTAAACAACAATAATCAGGGATGATTCCACTATATAGTTTAGAAAATCGGCCAGCGGCCCCAAAAAAATATTTGTGAATATGAATTCCCAATTGATGAAAATGAAATAAAAATCGGTATTTCCGGAAAAGTTTAGGACTTTATTCGTTATAGGTTGAAAAATATAGGCAAAGTATAGATGTTTATTCAGTGTCCTATATTTTGACTTTAGTGGACGATTTGATTATGTCATAGATATCTATGATTATGTCAACATGTGGTAAACAATTTTAGCAACCGGATTCAATTGATTAAAATTTTATGGGATTATTTGATCTCGTAAAAGTAGATCGCCCAGCAGGTTGATCAAAAACATGTGTGTCAAAATTGGTGTGAAAGCAGACCTCGGCTAAGAGCAAATTCAAATTTTGATATGATATTGATGAATCCATTTTAATGGGCGCCGATCTCGTAAAAGCAGATCGCCCAGAAGAGCTGCATGGTTATATAATTTGATAAAAATAAATTAATTTATATTTTGCTCTATTCATCAAAAGACAAAAAATTGAGCGTTTTGAAATAATGTTGATGATTAGACCATTCATGAAATACGATATGTCACCATTTAATATGGAACTGTTTCAAAAGTTATGAAAATGATCCTTTCTTCTTCTTAAGAATACCATCAACTTTTTGAGAATTACTTTGGCGCATGCATAAATCGTTTTTAGTTAATTTCAAAGATTATTTTATTTATTTATGAAATCTACAATTTTTCCAAATAATTTTAAGGTTCACTGGTCAATTGCTTTAAATATCTTATCTATTAAGTATATTAACTTTTGTAATTGTCTTTCTGAATACGACAATGGACCAGTTCAATTTGATATCCATTTTAATCAAGGTAAATTTATAAAGATGACCTGTTGAAAAAATGCCAAATGGATGATTTTTTTTCATTGGTTTATATGGCAAGCCATTTTGCTATTTAATTTAATTTCAAGATATCTTATACACTTTATAAGATATCGTATACACTTTATAAGATATCTTATACACTTTATAAGATATCTTATACACTTTATAAGATATCTTTTACACTTTATAAGAAAGATATCTTATACACTTTATAAAAAAGATATCTTATACACTTTATAAGATATCTTGTATAGTTTATAAGATATAATATGAAATATCTGACAGATTATATAAGATATCTTATAAAGTTTATGAAATTTACAATTTTTTAAATAATTAAATAAAATATTAGAGATATCTAATAATTTATACAACATATCTTATAGATTATATAAGATATATCTTATAAACTATATGAGATATATTATTAACTATATAAGATATTTTATACATTATATGTATTGTTTATAAGATATCTTATATGAAAGATATTCATTAGATATCTTAATAACTTAAGGAGATCTTTAAAAGTATATGAGATATCTTATAAAATATATAGTTTATAAGATATCTTATATAAATTTCTTTGTAAGATATCCCATAAACTATATAAGATATCTTAAAGATATCTGATAAACTATATAAGATATCTAATCTGAAATATATTCATAAGAGATCTTTAAAACTTTAGGAGATATCTTATAAAGTATATAAGATATCTTGTAAAATATATAGTTTATAAGATATCTTATATTATTTTCTTTATAAGATATCCCATAAACTATATAAGATATCTTAAAGATATCTTAACAGCTATCTTATAAACTATATAAGATATTTTATAAACTATCTTATAAACTTGATAAGATATCTTAAAAATATCTTATAAACTATATTATATGATATCTAATCTGAAATATATTCATAAGATATCTTAATAACTTTAGGAGATATCTTATCAAGTATATAAGATATATTATAAAATATATAGTTTATAAGATATCTTATATAATTTTCTTTATAAGATATCCCATAAACTATATAAGATATCATAGAAACTTTATGAGATGTCTTATCAGCTATATAAGATATCTTGTAAATTATAAAAGATATTTATAAGATATCTTATATACTTTATGAGATCTCTAATAAACTTATGAAATATTTTATATAATATATAAGATATCTCATATTATATCAGTCATCTTATGTAAATGAAACTATAGAAGATATCTTACATGAGATATCTTATATATTACATGAGATATCTTGACATTCGATTAAATAGTAAAACGGCTTGCCATAGTTTTATGTTTGCTGGTATATATGTTTATGTATATGTAATATGCCTAGGTTACTTCGAAGTAAGGCGTCAAAGAAAAAAAAATATAATAGCCTTTCAAGACGTCATAATTATTTGGACTAGTGCATCATGTGCAATGATATTCATGTAATACAACTTCCCTGGTCTCAATCCAATAACTTTCAAGTAATCTGGTGATCATACCTATGAGATCAGAATCATATATATATATCATAATCAGTAGCCCATCCATAATTATTCAAAATGTTACAACTTCTTAAATCAGTGTAGAGGTTAAACTTAATATACATTTTCCGTTTTTACTTTAAAATCATATGAATTCGTTTTATATTTTATGCATAAAAAATTCCCAATTGGGATAAAAAATTCCCAATTTGATGTTCAAGGGACCCATTTGAAAACACCTGGAATCATCCCTGATAATGTTCAGCAAAGTAAGATTTACAAATAAGTTAACATGTCCAAAATTTTCAGTCGACCCCTTTAGGAGTTATTGCCCTTTAAAGTCAGTTTTTAACCATTTTTCCTAAATTTTATATATCTTTTACAAAAATCTTCTCCTCTGAAACTGCTAGGCCAAATTACACCAAACTTGGCCACAATCATCTCTGGGGTATCTTGTTTAAAAAATGTGTGGTGTGACCGGCCAAACCAACCAAGATGGCCGCCATGGCTAAAAATAGAACATAGGGGTAAAACACAGTTTTTGGCTTATAACTCAAAAACCAAAGCATTTAGAGCAAATCTGACTGGGAGTAAACTTGTTCATCAGGTCAAGATCTATCTGCCCAAACATTTTCAGATGAATCAGAGAACCCGTTGTTGGGTTGCTGCCCCTGGATTGAAAATCTTAAGGAAATTTTGCTGTTTTCGGTTATTATCTTGAATATTATAATAGATAGAGATAAACTGTAAACAGCAATAATGTTCAGCAAAGTAAGATTCACAAATAAGTCAACATGATCAAAATGGTCAATTGACCCCCTAAGGAGTAATTGTCCTTTATAGTAAATTTTTAACTATTTTCATAAAATTTGTAAATTTTTACTACCCGTAACATTTTCAACAGAAACTATTGGGCCAAGTTCATTATAGATAGTGATAATTGCAAGCAGCAAGAATGTTCAGTAAAGTAAGATGTACCACCATCACCAAAACATTATTTCGTCATGAATCCATCTGCTTCCTTTGTTTAATATTCACATAGACCAAGGCGAGCGACACAGGCTCTTTAAAGCCTCTAGTTTTTATACGACCGCAAATTTTGAAAAAATTTTCGTCGTATATTGCTATCACGTTGGCGTCGTCGTCGTCGTCGTCGTCGTCGTCGTCGTCGTCGTCGTCGTCGTCTTCCGAATACTTTTAGTTTTCGCACTCTAACTTTAGTAAAAATGAATATAAATCTATAAAATTTTATCACAAGGTTTATGACCACAAAAGGAAGGTTGGTATTGATTTTGGGAGTTTTGGTCCCAACATTTTAGGAATTAGGGACCAAAAAGGGCCCAAATAAGCATTTTCTTGGTTTTCGCACTATAACTTTAGCTTAAGTTAATAGAAATCTATGAAATTTTGACACAAGGTTTATGATCACAAAAGAAAGGTTGGGATTGATTTTGGGAGTTTTGGTTTCAATAGTGTAGGAATAAGGGGCCAAAAAAGGGCCCAATTAAGCATTATTCTTGGTTTTCGCACAATAACTTAAGTTTAAGTAAATAGAAAATAATGAAATTTAAACACAATGTTTATGACCACAAAAGGAAGGTTGGTATTGATTTTGGGAGTTTAGGTCCCAACAGTTTAGGAATTAGGGGCCAAAAAGGGACCCAAATAAGCATTTTTCTTGGTTTTCGTACCATAACTTTAGTATAAGTAAATAGAAATCTATGAAATTTAAACACAAGGTTTATGACCATAAAAGGAAGGTTGGTAATGATTTTGGGAGTTTTGGTCCCAACAGTTTAGGAATAAAGGGCCCAAAGGGTCCAAAATTAAACTTTGTTTGATTTCATTAAAATTGAATAATTGGGGTTCTTTGATATGCCGAATCTAACTGTGTATGTAGATTTTTAACTTTTGGTCCCGTTTTCAAATTGGTCTACATTAAGGTCCAAAGGGTCCAAAATTAAACTTCGTTTGATTTTGACAAAAAATTAATCGGTTGGGTTCTTTGATATGCTGAATCTAAAAATGTACTGAGATTCTTGATTATCGGCCCAGTTTTCAAGTTGGTCCAAATCGGGGTCCAAAATTAAACTTTGTTTGATTTCATCAAAAATTGAATAAATGGGGTTCTTTGATATGCCAAATCTAACTGTGTATGTAGATTCCTCATTTTTGGTCTTGTTTTCAAATTGGTCTACATTAAAGTCCAAAGGGTCCAAAATTAAACTTAGTTTGATTTTAACAAAAATTGAAATCTTAGGGTTCTTTGATATGCTGAATCCAAACATGTACTTAGATTTTTGATTCTGGGCCCAGTTTTCAAGTTGGTCCAAATCAGGATCTAAAATTATTATATTAAGTTTTGTGCAATAGCAAGTCTTTTCAATTGCACAGTATTGCGCAATGGCAAGAAATATCTTATTGCAAAGTATTGTGAAATAGCAATTTTGTTTTTAATTAGAGTTATCTTTCTTTGTCCAGAATAGTAAGCAAGAAATATCTAATTGTAAGAATTTTTTTTATTTGGAGTTATCTTTCTTTGTCCAGAATCAACTTAAATCTTTGTTATATATACAATATACAATGTATACAATGTATATATATATTCACTTTTTACTACCAACTGATAAATAATCTTTACCATTCAGTGATAACAAGCTCTTTACCATTCAGTGATAACAAGCAGTTTTTTTACATCTTAATATTTTATGATGTATTTAAATGAGTAGTAATTGTTGCAAACTCCATTAGAAATTTTAATTGAGATTAGTTTTGGAATAAGGGAAAGGGGGATGTGATTAAAAAAATTGGGTTCAATTTTCTCATTTGAAATTTCATAAATAAAAAGAAAATTTCTTCAAACATTTTTTTTGAGAGGAATAATATTCAACAGCATAGTGAATTGCTCTAAGAGAAAACAAAAATTTTAATTTCATTAGAACACATTCATTCTGTGTCAGAAACCTATGCTGTGTCAACTATTTAATCACAATCCAAATTTAGAGCTGAATCCAGCTTGAATGTTGTGTCCATACTTGCCCCAACTGTTCAGGGTTCGACCTCTGCGGTCATATAAAGCTACGCCCTGCGGAGCATCTGGTTATTTTTGCCTACTATCTTGAAAACTATAATAGATACAGCGGTGAAGATGATGAACAAGACAAGTTCTACAGATAGGTCAACATGGTCAAAATTGTCTATAGACTCCTTATTAGAGTTATTGCCCTTCGCTGACCAATCTTTCCGTTTTTTGCCTTCTATCTTAAAACTATATTAGACAGATAGAAAATTAGCTAGGCAAAATTGATCAGCAAAACAAAATCTACAATAGATACGATAGGGAGGAAATGGTCAGATGACTCTTTTTGGAGTTATTGCCCTTATCGCCCTTAGTCAAGATCTACTAACAATTCAAATGTTGCCGATATAGTTAAGTAGACTGACTCTTTATAGGAGGGATAGCCCTTAAATGAGGATTTTGTTTATCTTCTTTTGTGTTTTGAGCAAAAACTAAAGAAGTTAGAGAGAAACTAAACAGGCTAAATGATAAGCAATACAAGATCATCTAAACTGATTTTTGTCGTGAATTCTATTCTTGTCTACAATGTTGGAGAGTGTCCGTTGTTGAATATGCACATAGTCCAAGGTGAGCGACACAGGCTCTTTAGAGACTCTAGTTAAAAGTTATCTAGTAAATACAATCTAGTTAATCCTGCTGCCATATTATTTTTTATGCAAGGAGAAGTATTTAGATATATATTGAAATTCTCAAAACAGAAAGAGTTGTTCAACATGTTCAACAAGAAAAAAAAGATATATATATATATATATATATATATATCTGTCATTTGTGGATAGATGTCTTATTGGCAGTCTTACCCCAGATGTCTATAGTTTTATACCATATTCATTATACATGTATTAGAATATTATTATTAGTATATTAGTAAAACTTTATAAAACAAATTCTCTTAATAATACAATAAATATGTCTCCTGTCTTACACACTTGATAATATATAAATTAATGCATAAATATGTTGTCTAAATTTTTTCTTCACTGTAAAAAGTTAAGAAGACACTTTAAATATCACTATTTTGAACTAAATGTTCATACACACTTATTCAAAATGGTGGAAATTCTAATGCAATGTACTTACCAAAAGATGTTTCCATAAATATTTGTTAAAACATCAATCTTCCTTAATCCAAAAGTCATGCCATCAGAAGAATACACTGCACAATTCAATGTCTATACAGTTATTAGTAAACATCCATTGTAAAATTCTTATTTTATTTATGATAGCTAGAAGACATCTTTGCTTGCCATGTGTATGCTCAAGCCCAGTTCAAATTTTAACTTTGTTTGAGGTTTTTTAGGGTATTGTGACAGTGTGACCCTTTTAACATTTGTCCCTAATAATAACTATTAATTACCAAAATCTTGAATATTTGATATATCTTATAATAAAAAAATACTGTTTGTTTTTTTTTATTTTTATGTTATGAGTTATAGTTAAGTAAATACCTGTAGAAAAAATGTATAAAAACATGTGCTTCCCTTAATTTTGCCTCAAACTCTATGACATTTACAATAAAATTTCCTGTCTTCTTGTACTTTACACATGTACACAGAGATAAATTGAAAACAGATGGGCACATAACATTTATATCACCAGCTCATATTTCTAATTGCTCAACTTTTGCTCAACTTTTGCTCAACTACATGAAAAGTTAAACCAAAGATCAATTGCTCAACTTTTCTTCAACTACAAAATAAATCAGTCTAAATGCTCAACGTTTGCTCAACTATCTGAAAACCAAAGATCAATTGCTCAACTCTTCCTCAACTTAATGGCCAGGTTCAGTTGAGGGCCAGTTGAGCGACATCTATCAAACATACAGTGCTTGGCAAAGTTTCAGTTGAGCTATAAAATTGAGAATGGAAATGGGGAATGTGTCAAAGAGACAACAACCCAACCATAGAGCAGACACAAGCAGAAGGTCACCATCAGGTCTTCAATGCAACGAGAAATTCACGCACCTGGAGGCGTCCTTCAGCTGGCCCCTAAACAAATATATACTAGTTCAGTGATAATGAACACCATACTAAACTCCAAATTGTACATAAGAAACTAAAAGTTAAAATAATACAAGACTATCAAAGGCCAGAGGCTCCTGACTCGGGACAGGCGCAAAAATGCGGCGGGGTTAAACATGTTTGTGAGATCTCAACCCTCACCCTATACCTCTAGCCAATGTAGAAAAGTAAACGCATAACAATACGCATTAAAATTCAGTTCAAGAGAAGTTCGAGTCTGATGTCAGAAGAGGTAACCAAAGAAAGCTGCTCAACACCTAGCCCTCAACTATTTTGCGTAAAACAGCTAGCCCTCAACTCTCCTTCACATAGCCCTCAACTGTTTTTTTCTGTACATGCTGTAGGGGTATATAACTATTTGACAAGTTTTCACATGGGACATGATAGTCTATTGCATATTCTTTTTTTGTAGACTGTCATGTCAAAGACATCCCCAGAAGTAACTCCTGACACCAATTTACAGGAACCTGCAGCACCAGTAGTTGAAGGTAATTATCTAATGTTAATTATTCAGATACCGGCTGAAATGATTTATAATTACCTGTTTCTAATATACGGATATTTGTTGTCCTAAGTACATCCATACTTTTCTGAGAGTATTGCCACAGTGGGATATAGTTGATCTGCTTGAGATGAGTACATGGATGTTTTATGTTCTTCCTACAATAGAAGAGGGTCATGATGTTTTCTTGTTTGTGCGTCTGTCCCAGTATCAAGTTTACCTTTTGAAATAAACATGTAGTTTGTGATCACATCAACTTGAAACTTAGTTAATATATATAACTCAAGCAATTAAATATTTGATTAATATTGAGAATGGAAATGAGGAGTGCATTAAAGAGACTTCAACCAGATCAAAAAGCATAAAACAGCCCAAGGCCACCCATTGGTCTCTAACACAGAGAGAAAATCTCACACCTAGAGGCTGCTTCAGCTGGCCCCTAAACTTTAATGTATACAAGCATTTTTGAGCCTGTCCCAAGTCCCAAGTCAGTAGCTTCTGGCCTTTGTTAGTATTGTATTATTTTAATATTAGTTTCTTGTGTACAATTTGGAAATTAGTATGGCGTTCATTATCACTGAACTAGTATATATTTGTTAAGGGGCCAGCTGAAGGACACCTCTGGGTGTGGAAATTTCTCGCTACATTGAAGACCTATTGGTGACCTTCTGCTGTTGTTTTTTTCTATGGTCGGTTGTTGTCTTTTTGACACATTCCCCATTTCCCTTCTCAATTTTAAGTTCAGTGAAAATGGACGTCTCACTAAAATAAACTATAAGTATTCACAAAGTGGAATAATAAAATAAATTAAATAAATGGACAGGATATCACGAAATTACGTATTGAAGGGTTTCTTTGCAAGTACAAACTGATGGACGCCACTGGTGGATCAATAATTGTTCTCATGGACGTTTGTTGAGATTTCTGCTCTATCTGCAATTTTATGTTTAATGTTTTTAAGGGACTTATGTCTGTCTTTTCATGTTGACTCTAATAAGGGGGAGTTGAAAGGCTGAAAACCAGCCATCAGCTCAACTGGATTATACAGAATAAGTAGTTGTTTGGCATATTGATACATTGACACATAGACGGATAGACACATTGACCAAGATGACCTATTAATCAATTGACATATTAAAACATTGACAGATCATCATCTCACATTTGAGATATCAACAGAGTATCATATTCAACCATTGACACATAGACATATGGACACATATGGACACATTGACCAGTTGACAGTTCTAAAGCTTTTTGCACATCAATACCTACAGAATAAGCAGTTGTTTGGCATATTGATACATTGACACATAGACGGATAGACACATTGACCAGTTGACCTATTAAAAAATTGACCTATTAAAAAATTGACATATTAATTAATTGACATATTAAAACATTGACAGATCATCATCTCAAAATTGAGGTATCAAAAGAGGATCAAATTCAAACATTTACACAAAGACATGTGGACACATTGACCAATTGACAAATTAACACATTGACATATTTATACATTGACAGTTCTAAAGCTTTTTACACATCAACGCCTTGAGAGATCTACACATATTGATACATTGACAGATCAACACTTAAACAGACTCATATACTGACACATTGACGTATCCACACTTAGACAGATCAATACAATAACAGACTCATATATGCATCGACACATCAGGCCTCTACAATAACTTTTTTTCAACTTGTCCAGTAGGACAAGTACATACCAAAACTTAATTGTCCGAATGAAATTGTTACTTGTCCAATTTTTTTTAACCCAAAATAACCTTTTTACATTTTAAGTTGATTAAAGGAACAAAACGAATTTAAATAATAGAATAGAATTTGATGAATTTCTTTTAAAATACTTTTCAAAAATATGTGTCAAGTACAACTGAATCTAGTCATGTCACAGGACTTAGGTTCTAGTTTTCACCAATGCCAGTCTCATCAGAATCTAAACATTAGGCACCATCTGATAGGCCTGTACACTCATCATTGCTCATTGGAATTGTATCCTGTTTTTTTTAGTTGAAAAAAGTTTTATTCAAATGCAATCAATAAAAAGAAGATGAGGTCTGATTGCCAATGAGAAAACTCATATGGTATTTATTAAAAAAGAACATAATAAGGTAAGAAAATGAGATACTGATTTGTCTTGGTCCCAAATTGTCTCCTGTCTTGCCAAAATGTCTATCAATCATGTCTACTAAATATGTGTCCTACGGTGCCAAACTGTCTTAAACTTCGAGCTAAACCTGTCCAGGTGACAAACTACTATAAAGTTACCTTATCTATAAAGCGCAGCATTGATTCGGATCAGTAAGACTGGTTTCCGAGAATAGTATACTTTTGACCTGTTAGAAAGTACCTGACAAAGAACCAGTTAAAAATTATCGATTGCAAGTCGAAGAAAAAGATTTTGCATTTGAATAAACAGAATACAGAAACCACGTGACAGAAACATGTCAAATTAATATTTGTTTTGTTTGTTTGTTGTTTATAATTATACTTTGTTCATTAAAGTTGGATGAAGTTTATTTTCTGCAGAATAATTGTACTTGTCCCAACGGACAAGCTTGATACAGCTTTTACTTGTCCAACCTTTTTTCCCTCTGGTACCGGACAATTGGACAAGCGTTATTGTCGAGGTCTGATAGATTAACACTTTTACAGATTCATACATCAGCACATTGACATATCGGCAAACTGACAGATCAACACGAAACAGACTCATCAATTGGCATATTGCTACACTGACAAATCAACACATAAACATATTCATACATCAACACATTGTCATATCGATAAACTGACAAATCAACACTTAAACAGATGCATACATCAACACATTACCATATTGGCACACTGACAGATTAGAAAAAATAACAGACTCATATATCGACTCATTGACATATTGAAACACTGACAGATCAACACATCCACTGACTTATACATCAACATTTGATATATCAACACATTGACAGATCAACACATTAACAGACTCACACATCAACATATCAACACATTAACATACTAAAACATCTACACATTGATACACCGACACACTGACAAATCAACCCATTAACACTCATGCATCAAAACACTGACAGATCTACATATAACAAGACTCATACATCAACACAATGACATTGATACCTTGAGAGACTTAAACATCAATGCATTGCCATATAAACACACTGACAGATTAACACATTAACAGATTCAAACATCAAACATTAATACACTGATATATCAATACATTAACACTCATACATCGACACATAAACATATTGACACACTGACAGATTAACACATCAACTGACTCATACATCAACATTTGATATATCAACACATTGACAGATCAACACATTAACAGACTCACACATCAACACATAGACATATTGACACACTAACAGATTTAACACATCAACACATTGACATATTGATACACTGACAGATCAACATATTAACAGACTGGTACATCAACACATTTACATTTTGACACACTGACAAATCAACATATAAACACACTCAAACATTAACAAGTTGACATATTGACACACTGACAAATCAAAAAAATAAACAGACCCATACATCAGCACATGTACATATTGACACATTGACAAACTTAACACATTTAAAGATTCACACTGATAGATCAACAAATTAAAAGACTCGTACATCAACACAATGACATATTGAACAGACACATTGACATATTGACACACTGACAGATCAACATATTACCAGACTCCCACTTCAACAATTTGACATATCCACACACTGACAAATCAACACTTTAACACACATTTGTCATCACGCTGATAGATCAACACATTGACAGGCTCATACATCAACACATTGACATATTGACACACTTACATATCAACATATAACCAGATTCATAAATCAACACATTGACATATTGACACACTTACATATCAACATATAACCAGATTCATACATCAACACATTGACATATTGACACACTTAGATATCAACATATAACCAGATTCATACATCAACACATTGACATATTGACACACTTACATAACAACATATAACCAGATTCATACATCAACACATTAACATATTGACACACTTACATATCAACATATAACCAGATTCAAACATCATTACATTGACATATTGACACACTTACATATCAACATATAACCAGATTCAATTTCATACATCAACACATTGACATATTGACATATTGAAACATTGACAGATCAACACTTAAGCACACATACATCATCACGCTAATAGATCAACACATTGATAGACTCATGCATCAGCACATTGGATATTGACACACTGACATAATAACATATTACCAGACTCAAACATCAACACATTGACATATTGACACACTGACATATCAACATATTACCAGACTCAAACATCAACACATTGACATATTGACACACTGACATATCAACACATTCCCTGACTCAAACATCAGCACATTGACATAATGACACACTGACATATCAACACATTTCCTGACTCAAACATCAACACATTGACATATTGACACACTGAATATCAACATCTTACCAGACTCAAACATAAACACATTGACAGATGAACACATTAACAGGCTCATACATTGACACATTGACAGATCTGAACATTAACAGACTGAAACATTTGCATATTGACAAATTGACACACTGACAAATCAACACATTAACAGACTAAAATATTCACACGTCGACATATTGGCACATTGACAGGATCATTCATCAATACATAGACATATAGACACTCTTGACAGATTGAACCACAAACATATTGAACAACTCATACATTAACACATTAACATATTGACACACTGTCAAATCAACACATTAACAGTCTCTTACATTCACAAGTTGACATTACGACACATTAACAGTCTCTAACATCCACAAGTTGACATTACGACACATTAACAGACTCACACAGCAACACATTTGGATATTGACACACTGACAGATGAACACTATTACAGATTCATAAATCTACACATGACATATCAACATATCAACAAATAAACACATACACACATAAACATACTAAAACATCTACACATTGATACATCTACACACTGACAAATCAACCCATTAACACTCATACATCAAAGCACTGACAGATCTACATAGAACAAGACTCATACATCAACACAATGACATATTGATACCTTGAGAGACTTAAAAATAAATGCATTGCCATATAAACACACTGACAGATTAAAACATTAACAGATTCAAACATCAATGCATTAACACACTGATATATCAATACATTAACACTCAAACATCGACACATAAACATGTTGACACACTGACATATTAACTAAAATTTCAGACTCATACATACACCTTGACATATTGGCACACTAACAGATCAACAAATTAACAGACTTGTACATCAACATGTAGACATATCAACACACTTATAAATTAACACATTAACAGTAAATTCAACAACACATGAGATATCGACAAACTGACATTTTAACACATTATCAGACTCATACATCGACATAAAGACATTCTGACATATTTAACACATTGACATATCGAAAAATGACATATAAACATATTATACAACAAATGAGGAGAAATTATCTATGAGTGTGTGTATATAAACATTTTTTTTCACAACATGAACAAATCAAAACTTTAAATTTTTTTTTTTAGAATCCATCGAAAAAAGGCAAAAGTCTGCAATGTTAAATCGTTTATTAGGGAAGGGCAGCTATGAATCTTTTGATATGAGATGCATGGTAACTGGCCAATTTTCTGTTGGGAAGTCGACTCTTGTTAAGTTGTTAGCTGGAGAAATTATACCTGATGGTCGACACCCGACTGATGGGATTTCTCTGGTAGAAGGTCGCTGTGGCCTAGATATTCTTACAAAAGAGTGGATTCTTGTTGATCAAGGTGAGAAAGGGTACAAGTACAAACATCTGACCACATTTAAAGAAACTATTGCATGGACTGCGCTATCAGCAGAGATGTTATAGCACTGATTTAGATTAGTTTCACATTGTAGGCATTTTTTTGTGCCTTCTATTCACGCACCATATTAATTCAATATCAAATCTTATTTGTGTATGAAAATTTTAACATCATTACTAATCTCATTAGAAGGATGTTAAGTTTTTATATGTCCGCAAAAAATGAAATGTTTTGGTCGTATATCAGTATATTGGTATCATGTTGGTGTCGTTGTTGTCCGTAGTCGTCGTCGTCCGAAGACATTTGGTTTTCGCACTCTAACTTTAGTAAAAGTAATTAGAAATTTATGAAATTTAAACACAAGGTTGATGACTATGATAAAAGAAAGGTTGGGATTGATTTTTGGTGTTTTGGTCCCAACAGTTTACAAATTAGGGGCCAAAAAATGCCCAAATAAGCATTTATCTAGGTTTTCTCACAATGACTTTAGTATAAGTAAATAGAAATCTATGAAATTTTAACACAAGGTTTATGATCACAAAAGGAAGGTTTGGATTGATTTTGGGAGCAAATTAGGGGCCAAAAGGGTCCAAAGTTAAACTTTGTTTGATTTCATCAAAAAATGAATTATTCGGGTTCTTTGAAATGCCAAATCTAACTGTGTATTCAGATTCTTAATTTTTGGTCCTATTTTCAAATTGGTCTACATTAAGGTCCAAAGGGTTCAAAATTAAACTAAGCTTGATTTTAACAAAAAATGAATTCTTGGGGTCTTTGATATGCTGAATCTAAACATGTACTTAAATTTTTGATTATGGGCCCAGTTTTCAAGTTGGTTCAAACCGGGGTCCAAAATTATTATATTAAGTATTGTGCAATAGCAAGAGATTTTTAAAAGGTACAGTATTGCGCAATAGCAAGAAATTTTCAATTGCACAGTATTGTGCAATAGCAAGAAATGTTCATTGCACAGTATTGCGCAATAGCAAGAAATCTTCAATAGCACAGTATTGTGCAATAGCAAGAAATCTTAAATTGCACAGTATTGCACAACAGCAAAAAATATCTAATTGCCCAATATCTGCAATAGCAACAAATTTTCAATTGCACAGTTTTTATGAAATATTCTTTGAAAATTGAAGTTATCTTTCTTTGTCCAGAATAGTAGTTGTATCAACTTAAATCATTGTTTTATACAATATACAATGAATAGTCACTTTTAGTATCAACTAATAAATTAAAGCAATCTTTACCATTCATAATTGCAAGCACTTTTTTACATTTTGATATTTTATGATGTATTTAAATGAGTAGTTATTGTTGCAAACTCCATTAGAAATTTGAATTGAGATCAGTTTTGGAATAAGGGAAAGGGGGATGTGAAAAAAAATGGGGGGGGGGGCAATTTTTCTCATTTCAGATTTCATAAATAAAAAGAAAATTTTTGTAAACATTTTTTTTGAGAGGATTATATTCAACAGCATAGTGAATTGCTCAAAGGCAAAAAAACAATTTGAAAGTTCATTAGACCACATTCATTCTGTGTCAGAAACCTATGCTGTGTCAACTATTTAATCACAATCCAAATTTAGAGCCAAATCCAGCTTGAATAATGTGTCCATACTTGGTAAAATGTGTTAATAGCATTATATGAATGTTACACCTGATAAGATATGATTCTTATTTTAATTCTGATTTTTCTTACATTCTTCACTTGGTTTTGACAGCCTGCAGCTGATTTGGATTTGATTTGCCTAATGTATTAAATATAATTTCAGACTCTTACAATGCCCTGGATGTTGTGTACCATAAGGTTTTAATGACCTCTCTGGAAGAAGAGGAGGAGAGTGAACTTACCAACAAAGCTTCAGATACAAGCCCAACTGGTTATGCCAAAGCTACACTTTCCTCTTTGCCCTCAGAACAGTCTGCAGCAGCACAATCTCTACCACCTCAGAAATCCTCCACGGTTAAACAGATGGAAAAGAAAATGAGAACAAGAATGACTAAAGAAGAAATAAGAAAGAAAATGGAAAAGGTTCTCAAAAGTGGGAAGTATAAAATGAAAGTTGGACGTCTTATCTTCTGGGATTTTGGTGGACAATATGTTTATCTAACAACACATCAGACCTTCATGACATTCCGGGCATTATTTCTTGTAGTATTTGATGGGAGCAAAAATTTGCATGAACAGGTCCGTGATGTGATGTGTTTTCCAGGGCAGCACATGACGCCAACCCCGGCAGGTAATATGCATGTTATTTACAAACCAATACTGCAAACAGCCCAAACAGAAAAATAAATGAACAAATTGCCTTCAAATCGTATTCAAATCTCTTTCAAATCGTGATTCTGCGATTTGTTAGTACCATTTGCTTGCGATTCATTAAACAAATCATAGACAAATCAGAATTTTCCAAATTCCCTAAATCTGATTTCTATGTGATTTCTTTTATTGTATGATTTGTAAGCCATTTGTTTCTGTTTTTGTGTGATTTCTTAATGATTCGTTTACTTAGAATATCGTATGAAATGATTTGAAAGAGATTTGTTAACTTTGTTAGCTAGAACTGTGTGATTTCGTTATGATTTGTTAACTTTAAATATCATATGAAATGATTTAAAAATGATTTGTTAACTTTCTGAGCTATCTTGGTGTGATTCATTGATGATTTGCTACAATGAATTAAATGTTAATGTATTCCAGTTTTCTTTGTTTATCTATCTCTCTGACTTCCGGTTGAGGTCAAATTCAAATTTCAAATAATGTTCTATATCAACTGAACAAAGAAGGTTGCAATATGAGGAGTTGTATTCAGTCTATTAAAGATGACGGTGGTAAGGAATCTTTATATTTATAATTTCACTTATTTAACTAATACTTATTATTAAAATGTTAACCTTTAAAATTCAGAAACTGTGCATTTCAGTATCTCGTTATAATCATGATAGTCTAGTGCTGTTAGTATTAATTTTTAAAATAAAGATGTGTAAACGATCAAAACATTTCAAGACTAGCTTCCTGAACCAGCAGATCAAATTCACTGGCAACGTTTAATGTTTTAATTGTTGTTTACTGACTAGGTCCCGGGTTAAAATGGACAAAGCCATGTATATTCATGTACTATATATATAGCTAGTATATTGCAATGTAGCAGATTTGGACCAAGACTAAGACCCATCACCTATTCGACATTATTCTACTAAGTACACGTGGTTGCCTATTTCTTTTTCAAATTTCGTTTTAGTCAAATTCGGGTAAAAGTAAGAGAAACTATACAAAGAACAATTTGTCCCTTAACACAACCAAAGATAGTACTCCTTTTTACAATTAGGTGGAGTAGCTGTTAAAGGTAAAATGAAGACACATGAGCTTCAGAGTTTGGGGGTTTCAGGGGCAGAACTTATTTTTGATCTGGATGTTAATTACATAATCTGTAAATTGATGATTGATGCCAATTTATTTACGATTTGCTTGTGATTTGCTAGAGATAGGAATATGATTTACTTCTGATTTGTTAAAGATTTGATAACAATTTCTTAACGATTTGAGAACAATTTGCTTCTGATTTGTAAATGATATCAAAACAATTTGTTTATGATTTGCTTATGATTTGTAAGCAATTTGTTCGTGTTTTGTTATTATGATTCGTTAGCTCATTTGCATGTGAAATTTTATCACTTTCAAATCACAAAGAAATCATACAATTTGTTTATCATTTGTTACTCTAATTTGCTAATGATTTGTAAGCAATTTGTCCGTGATTTGTTATTGTGATTTGTTAGCTCATTTGCATGTGAAATTTTATCACTTTCAAATCACAAAGAAATCATATGATTTGTTTTTCATTTGTTACCATGATTTGTTCCTCAATTTTTTTTGTTTGGGAGAGTTTTCATTTATAACAGCAAGGAGATTATTTAAAATTTTTGAAATTGCATTTTGCAGCATTGATGTGAAGTACATTGTAAGACATAAACATTGCAGTCAACAATCATACAAGATACCAGATGTCACTTTTTGTACGCCAGACAAGTGTTTTGTATACACAAACATGATCAGTTAAATTAGACTCAAACTTAGATGCAAACTCGTTTTGGAAGTTACAGCATGACCAAAACACTAAAAAAAAAGGCTTAATTTTCAAATCAGTCAAAATAACAATAGAAATACATCATGATATATTGTGATAAAGCTTCCTGCAAATTTCTTAAGTATTTTTGTTGTGTGAATTTATTGAAAAAAAGAGCTGATGAACACTAACTACACTGGTGTTATCATTAGGAAAAAATCAGTGTTACACTTATTGACAGACTACACTGGTGTTATCATTAGGAAAAAATCAGTGTTACACTTATTGACAGACTACACTGGTGTTATCATTAGGAAAAAATCAGTGTAACACTTCTTGACAGACTACACTGGTGTTATCATTAGTAATAAATCAGTGTTACACTTATTGACAGACTACACTGGTGTTATCATTAGGAAAAAATCAGTGTAACACTTCTTGACAGACTACACTGGTGTTATCATTAGGAATAAATCAGTGTTACACTTCTTGACAGACTACACTGGTGTTATCATTAGGAATAAATCAGTGTTACACTTCTTGAGAGACTACACTGGTGTTATCATTAGGAATAAATCAGTGTTACACTTCTTGAGAGACTACACTGGTGTAGCACTTATTGACAGACTACACTGTATTTTGGGAAGTATAGTTTTGAACTTGTTCTGGCATAAATTGTGTTAATAGATTTTTGTTATTACTTAAAAAACTATTTTTGTTCAACTTATATTAATAGCTGCACAGCTTAGTCATTTAGACATTTAAAAAAAATGATTTCCCATAGACATTCTGATTCTTTTAAATGAGTGTTAAACCAGAAAATAATTTTACTATAAAAATGTTAACATACTGATTTCTTAAAATATTTAAACAAAAGACAAAACATATAAGTTTTGATGAGAAGGATTTATCACGTTGGGATTTTGAAGGTTTTGCTTTGCTAGAACGAAAACTGAGCACGTTTATATAAACCTGTTTAAAAAGAACATAGCATACGATATAGTGTAGTTTGTCAGTCCATGAATTAACATTTCATGCACACAGTACATTTTTGTTTTATCGGTTCTCATATTAACGCAAGTAATATTTGTTTCTCTTGTTATACCCACCTTTGTTTTGTATTGTTTGTTTATATATAGATTCTTACATTGATACCAGTGGATTATCGGATTTATCCAATCGAGATAGTTAAATTATCAATTTTAAAGTCCAAGCCAACTCGGCGAGGACTTTAAAATTGATAATTTAACTATCGAGATTGGATAAATCCGATAATCCACGAGTAACTATGTAAAAATCTGTTTCTCTAATGATTAAAAAGACATTTTCTTTTTTTGTTAACCGAAAATCCCCTTCGAGTGCCTTTCACATTGCATGAAGTTGTCAATTTCATCAACACCTGTTATCATATTTTGATTCATTCAGTTAGCTAAAAAGGTCATGACCCTTAAAATCATCCAATGATCTTTTAGATCACCAGCAACCACACTTTGATTACATTTTTTTATACAATGGGTTCCGAAAGGGATAAATTTCCATATAGTTAGAGAAATGTAAATATAGTATTCCTTGTTTTACACGTATGTATTGTGTCTGAGTGATCAAACATGTCAAATAAAGTCATATTATATTATTATTAAGGGGGCTCGCGGGTCTTAATCATTTTTTTTATTTAATATAAGATTTCGCTATATTTTTCTATAAATTAACTTTATCTTATACCTAATAGAAAAATGAAATAAAAAAATGGGGTCACCGTTCATTTACGATCACAATCTGCCTTCGAAAAAAGTATACATTTTTGCTAATGTCGTTTTTTTCTGTTGAACTAATAGGAGAAAAAGCGATAATATAGAAATTAAAAAGAACTTAATTACAGAAATGGCTAAAATTTTACAATTATTTAGTTTTTGTACAGCTTTTTCGAAAATAACAATAAAAAATAAAGGTCACTGATAAGTTAAAAAAGATATGTAAATTCTAATGCCAAAAAATGGCATTTTTGCACCAAAGGGAGATAATTTTGAGCTTTTTCAATGATATCTACATTTTAAAAGTCACCTGGGGCCAACTCGTATTGATTTTTTAGAATACTTGTTGTACCATATGATTAAGTAACAACTTCTTAAGGTAATTAATAAAATTTGTAATGAAAAATACACGTTTGATTTTTTTCTGAATTTTTTTTACCCGCGAGCCTCCTTAAGATCAACATTCATCAAATGGAATATATAAGGTTTTTTCAATTTTCAATTTTGATTTATTTCGTTAAAACAAACTAATTTTAAAAATAAATCTTAGGAATTGTGGACTACTTTTCAATAATATAACTTGGTATTAATTGTCTGTTATAAGGTCCGGGAACACAGTTGTCGTCCTTTGATTTCCGTCTTTACTGTGGACAGTGCATCTGTCACCAAGGTCCAGACACTGTTAGATAAGGGGAAGCTAATTCGTATGGAACCAAGGGACAGTGGTCAGTCAATCGCTAGACTTAAATGTCTAATAGGCATAGCTAAAAACAAAATACTAAACTCTGAGGGAAAATCGAACAATAAAACACATCAAACAAATGGACAACAACAAGGAAATTGATGTTTTCATAATTTAATAAAAATCAGTTAATGATGGTAACAAATCAATCAGTAAACAATGCCAATTAACAATAAACTAATTCAAGTACCAGGATATTAAATCCAAAGTAAAAAAAAATTAAAAATTAAAAAAAAATATTCAAAGATACATGTTTGTCTCAACACTACAAAGGCAACTGGTAAACTGATCAACAGTCTTACACATCTAGTACAATACATTTTAGTAGTGCAAGTTAAGGTTTCCGAAAAGATGACTGTTTTTTCCGAAATGTCACAATGTGATTTATACTAAACAACAAATAACTCAATTTGTTTTGACATGTAAATAGTTCTCTCATTAGCAAAAATAGACTTTAATTAACAAAGCCTAATCCTATAATGTTTTGATAACATCTAACACTTTCCAAGTGACATATGCTCATTAATCTGGTCCGCAGTTCCATCTATAGCTTCACACCAAAGGAAGGGGTTGAACCCATCGTCACATTGGCATTATTAATTGGACAAGTCTTAAAAATTCAACGATTCGCTAATAAAATAGACCAATTATCATGATTATAGTGATAGGAAATTGGCCTCCATTGTTAATACCGCGATGCCATCAAATAAAAAAAGTATCTGTTAATTAACCTCATGGTGGTAGCGGAGATAAATGATCAATGAGCGTGTTATCACGTTCTTGACAAAAGGAACCGGTATCTTTTATTTCCTTAGGAACTCCGTCGAGTTATAAATGTGTTAATTTCTCGTTTGATTTCCTATTAATATCTCAAAACAAAATGTCTTGAGCAATCTGTGACATTTGGAGTACTAATGCTACAGCATAGGTAAAATTGATTGAACAAATTAATAAAATTTTTACAAAAGACAAACATTAAATTTTCTTTCTAACGATAAAACATATTTCTTATACAAAATCATACTATTAAAAATATAAGCCAAATAACACGCCATGACATATAACTTGCACATTTTTTTCATACACTGTCCAGATACATTTCTTTTTAGTAATACGTTAAATAGTAGGGGATGAATTTTCATGTACAAAATGTGGGATTTTGTTGGTAAATTAGTGATTTGGTCCATTTTAAAAGGTCAACAATTAGTATATCTGAAGCTGTCAAACAAATTGCAGACTCCCTTAACCTAACTTGTCCATATTTGGAGTTACTAACTGTTAGAGCCAAAGGGTATTTTTAAGATTTTGACATTATTTGTCCAAATGTAGTACACTGCACTTTAAAACTTGTTTAGATAGAGCAAGTGTGTTTTTTTCTTATTTGTTGTCTAAAAGAAATCATTACGGAATAACTGTATTCTTAGCCTTAAATGATAATTGAAAACGAAACACAGTGATAAAAATACATCCCAGGGCTGTTCTTACACAGAACTGACCACTATTTATGTGGTGTGAAATATTATGTTGTATACGACTTAATTGTAAACAGGTCTTTAGAATTGATACCTTTTTATGCCCCAACTACGATAGTAGAGGGGCATCATGTTTTCTGGTCTGTGCGTCCGTCTGTCCGTTCGTTCGTTTGTTCGTCCGTCTGTCCCACTTCAGGTTAAAGTTTTTGGTCAAGGTAGTTTTTGATGAAGTTGAAGTCCAATCAACTTGAAACTTAGTATACATGTTCCCTTTGATAAGATCATTCTAACTTTTATGCCAAATTGGAGAATTCATTCCAATTTCACGGTCCACTAAACATAGGAAATGATAGTGTGAGTGGGGCATCCGTGTACTGTGGACACATTTTTCTTGTTTAATATGCATTCCTTAATCTACGTGTTGATGAAATAGACTGAAGAACAAATACAACAATAATGTTTATACATATACACTGAACATGTTGAAAAAGTTGTCCCTTTTTGATAGAGAATCCAATTTAGAGGAAGACTTTTGTCATCTGTTTGGTTGACAAAGTAATCAGCATTTTTTTTATAACAGGGTAACAACATAAAAGACAATGAAAAACCTAAAGTGTAGGATCACAACTATAAAAAATGCAGAATGTATATACTTTTTTTTTGGTACTTTTAAGACAGATTTTGATTATATTTTGTAGTATTCTTGCAATATTGGGTCAATTCCATCCTGACCTATTGTAAGGTTGTATATGCAGGCATTCCAAAGATCTTGTTTGTTGCAACTCACAAGGACAAAGTACCATTGGTGAGTAATCTTGTGTAAGCTATATGGTAGTAAGTTATTGTCATTTTGAAAACTTAGATAATGTGTACAAATTGCCCCAATTGCTAGCATAAAAACCAGGTTTAATCCTCCATTTTCGACATAAGAAAATGCCTGTACCAAGTCAGTAATATGACATTTGTTATCCATTCGATTGATTGTGTGAGAGTTTGATTTTCCCATTTGATTATTTTGATAACTTTTTTAATTTTCCACGTAGTTCAGTATTCTTTGTGATTTTCTTATAAGAGCCTGTATGATTACGTATAATGATGTCCTGCCCATCTTAACTTGACCAAAATTTTTGTGAAACTACACTTTTAAAAGACGGAATCCTTATTGGTTTGTGGGTAATACACTTAAAATCAGATTACAGGGCCTATAAATAGAGTACAAGACATGAAGAACCACTTCTAGATAAGTAAATGATATTTGGTATGAAATTGTATCAATATTCCATTTGATACATCTCATTTCCATGGAGATAAGTTGGCCCTGCCACTCTTAGTCATGTTGATCAGTTTACATGTTAAATTTTAATTAAATTTAGTTTTATTTCAACAATCAGGTTGTCAATATGAAGCTTAATTATTAAGAATAGTAGTACTGCACAAGATGCAGTTCTCAACACTTAGTATTTCCTTGGTGATGTGTGAGGCCAAAAAGTAAAACAATTGTTGAACAGATGATGAAATAAAACATGATATATAACAAATTAGGACAAGAAATGCATAACGATACATACTTTATTTTAAAAGAAGTTCATTTTTAGTTCACCTGGCCTAAAAGGCCAAGTGAGCTTTTCTCATCACTTGGCGTCCGGTGTCTTCGTACGTTGTCGTCGTCCGTTGTCTGTCGTCATTAACTTTTACAAAATCTTCTCCTCTGAAACTACTGGACCAAATTAAACCAAACTTGGCCACAATCGTCATTGGGGTATCTAGTTTTAAAAATGTGTGGTGACCTGGCCAACCAACCTAGATGGCCGCCAGGGCTTAAAATAGAACATAGGGGTTCATTGTATATTTTGGCTTATAACTCTGAAACAAAAGCATTTAGAGCAAATCTGACATGGTTTAAAGTGTCTATCGGGTCAAAATCTATTTGCCTGATATTTTCAGACAAATCGGACAACCCGTTGTTGGGTTGTTGCCCCCGAAATTAGTAATTTTAAGGAAATTTTGCAGATTTTGGTTATTATCTTGAATATTATTATAGATAGAGATAAACTGTAAACAGCAATAAGGTTAAGCTAAGTAAGATCTACAAATAAGTCAACATGATCAAAATGGTCAGATGACCTCTTAAGGAGTTATTGCCCTTTATAGTCAATTCTTAACAATTTTCATAAATTTTTGTAAATTTTTAGAAAATATTTTCCTCTGTAATTATTCGGCCAAGTTCATTATAAATAGAGATAACTGTAGCAACAAGAATGTTCAGTAAATTAAAACACATCACCATCACAAAAACACAATTTTGTCATGAATTTATCTGTGTCTATTGCATTGTTTAATATGCACATAGAGTCATAGACCAAGGTGAGCGACACAGGCTCTTGAGAGCCCCTAGTTGTTTAACTGCAAATTTGAATAATACAGTTTCCGTATTTTCACGCTAATCCTGAAGTACTCTATACTAAAAGAGGGACAAAATACCAAAGGGACAGTCAAACTCATAAATCTAAAATAAAGTGACAACGCCATGCATGGCTAAAAATGAAAAAAAGATAAACAGACAAACAATTGTACACATGACACAACATAGAAAACTAAAGAATAAACAACACGAACCCCACCAAAAACTAGGGGTGATCTCAGGTGCTCCGGAAGGGTAAGCAGATCCTGCTCCACATGTGGCACCCGTTGTGTTGCTTATGTGATTACAAATCCGGTAAAAAGTCTAATTCGGTAGGTCACATTCATGAAAGGGAAGGGGATTTTAGTTACGACGTAAGGAACATATCCGATTTCATTTGTGAAACGGTTATTCCATACTAAACTATTAATACCTTCTTCTACCTGTTTAAAATGTATTGCCAATCTATTAAAATGTTTCATTTTTTTTACTAGTGGTATCTTTAGAAATAAAGAAGCTAGGTTAAAAGTGTAATAATTGACCTGTAAGAGTATCTACTTTGAATATTTAAGATAAATCTAGTTATTTTCTATTTGGAATGTTCCATCATTGAAGATGCACATACATCATGTTCGCGATACATGCTCTTTACACCCTCAGGTTTATTTATCTGGGACATTTTCATGTTTTAATAGGAGAATGTTGAGACACGACGTGAAGAGCTTTACAGTGGAATTGAGGAGTTGTTTAAAGACCATGAGGGAAAACATCATCTGGTCCTTAGACCTTTAATATTTGTCAATGCCAAAGATAAAGCTGACCCAGAAATAGAGGTTCTGAAGAAAACAATAACAGAACTAACATTCGACCATCCATGCTGGGGTGAAAGGATGCCGAATGCATGTGTTCCACTGGAGCTTGAGATCGCTGAATTGGTTGCAGAAGGGAAACAAATTATGTCTTTGGTTGAAGTTAAAGAATTAAATGCTATCAGCGAGGTGTCTGTCCTGTCTCCTGAGCAGTTGACCGATTTTCTACATTATCAACATTCTCGAGGGAAAATTGTCTATTTTGACACACCACAGCTAAGAGACAATGTTATCATCAGTCCCCTTCTTATGGTGGAAGTTATGAGATCTTTTATTACTGGTGTGTAAATATTTTCATTGAGTAATAATTAAATTGCTGGTAAAAAATCAACATACCAAAATATTGTTTACCAGGCATTTAGAGAACTGGGGACTGTTAACTGATGCCTTTCACTAATCTTTTAAACTTTATAAGAACTTTTTATTATACAATTAGTCAAAATTAATCTTCTCTTTAGGTATTCATAGCGTCACTACTTGTTAAATTATAGCTAATTATTTTATCATGTTGTAAAGTTTTGGAGAGAACAGAGAATGGATGTTTTGATTTACTTTTTGTAAAATTATGCAAAATTTAAAGTTAAAACTGAAACTGATATTTCCTAGTTATTAAGATGTAGGTATTATTATAGAACTACATGTACATGGTTTCTAAATATAGAATATATTAATTGGGGTATGGTCTTCCAAATGAGAAAGGATATTTTGATCATTGAATCCCTTCAATAAAGAAAATTTAATTACTCCTAAAATAGGACATTTTATTAAAGTATTAAGATAATTTTGTTTTCATGTCCTGACCTAGGTGAGCATATTACCGTTTTATATAAATATTTTTTTTACTTTGATTTCAAGTCATAAGATTGATTTTTTTCCTTCATTTTCATAGATGTTGAATTCTGGCCAAAAGAAGATAAAACAAGAAAAACCTTCAAAAAGATGTCTGAAAATGGAATGATACAAAAATTAGACCTCTACCAGATTTGGGAGCAAGAAGAATTTTGTCAGATTTTACCATTTAAAGAGTACATATTTGATATGCTGATACACCTTGATATCGTATCTGAACAGCGTAGATATGATACAAAAACAGGAAGTCGGCTACCAATAGAACACTTCTTTGTACCCTGTATGCTTACCCAAAGAAATGATACAGATTTCTTGACACAAGAATGTACACCAGAGAGGACACTTAGTTTGGCCTTTGTTTTCAAAGGAACCATCATACCTCCAGCCTTACCAAATCGTCTCATATGCGCATGTCTTAGTATGTGGACATTGAAGCAATACCGTGGAAGGAAACTTATGTTTTCTGGGTTTGTTGGGTTATCAGTTGATAAAGAGCATGATATTGTTGTTTGTGTAGAAGGTAACAAGATCTTACTGTACCTAATCCATAAACGCTCCAAGGGCCTGATAGTACCTGAGATAGCCACTAGTGTCAGAGAATGTTTGCATTTAACATTGGAGAGGATTTCAGAATTTTATCAGTCCACTGTCCACGAAAAAGTCCGCAGTCAACTACCATTTCACACTGAGTATTCCTGCTCAAGATTTATCTGTTACTTTCCAGAAGAAAGATTAGCTTTAAAAACTGATGAGTGTGTTTGTAAACATGGTGACGACATTACACTCAACTGGAAGGTTTGGAACCAGGAACAGGTTTGTATACTAGCATTGAATATACAAGTTATTTTGTAATCATTTAATTCCCCCTACCACAATCATGACAATACAGAGATGTAGTTGAAGTTCCCTATTATCTTTCTAATTTTAATGCCAAATTAGAGTTTTGACCCAAATTTCACTGAACACAGAAAATAACATGTGAAGAGACCACAAATGGAAAAGAAAATCTATAATTTTTGGGAAAGCAAACAATTAAAGTAAAATAAGTAAATTAACGATTGGCTAACTTTTAATCCATTTAAATATATGTGTACAATTCGTTTGAAAGGTATGGTTCTTTTCGCTCAAACGGAATTTTAAGACTTTACTTACATTTCACAAGGAAGTTTACCTTATTGAGTTCATTTCAACTCTCTGGTTAATCTGTTTGCAGTTAGCTAATAAGATATTTACAGAAAGATATGTTAATTTTAATCAATCGAATTTGGGTCATACTGTTAATAGTTCAAATTGTTGTGTTTAGTATATGCTTTGTTATAATTAGTGTCTGTGCAGTTTCTTGTGGATGTTGAATTTACAATTATATATTTGTTTTCCTTTAATAGAAACAAAAGCAGTGTGATCCGGATTGTACAGGTATAGTTATGTGTTTTGTATTTAATTTCGTGTTTTGTTATTGAAAGAATAATACCAGTTAATTATGAATTGACATTAGGTCTCAGTCCTTAACTGACTGAACTAATTAAACCATGAAGGTGTCAACCCCTAGGATACCTTAGTTGTATATAACATATGAGAATTATTGGATTTTAATGCTCTTGGGTTTCGTAATAAACTTCTTTTACTATTTAACTCTTGATTCCATTAGACACTGAATTATTCCAAGTTCGATTACCCATTCACAGGTCAGTTACATCTTTTCATTAAACAGTGAGTTGTTTTTTTTATTACAAAAATAGGGGAATGATAGAAACAAAGTTCTTTTTTTTTCGTCATCAAAAATCGAATTTGTGAAGAACTTCCTACTATGATCCCAAACAAAAATAAGATGACTCTAACTGCTCATATGATCTTAAAAAGAAATACACTGAACATAACAAACATTCTGAAAATATACATTGAGACTATGCCCTCAGAGGCTAAATATGGCAAGGAATCAATAACACTTATATTTGAACAGACTATCGGGTGTCCAATTGGTTCTTGTTATGCATCATTGGAAACTCATGGATGCATAATACATTAGAGGGAAATTGAATGAAAGTTGTTTTCTCGTTAAAAAAAAGTCGTATATATGAACTTAATATCTGCTTTAAATTAGAGACAATTGCTGATTACTGGTGTTGAACTTTTGGAAAATCTCTGTAGCTTAAAGTGGAACAATACCAAATGTCAAAAAAGAAAGAATTACCTACTGTGCTTACATAATCCACCAATCAAGTGGGCATTCAGTTAAAATTTCACAATAAAATAAGAAGCTATCCGTAAGTTACAGTTCAGAAGACGTAACTTAATATGCAATTACATAAACACAAGTCTTCTATTGGTTTTTGTATCACAGACACATCATGCATTTCAAACAATTTCTAAAGGCAACTTAAACTTTGTAATTTGAGAAAGATTAATAGTACATGATCCAGGAATGTCGGAGAGATGTTCCATTAAATATCATGTGGAGCGGGCTTAGTATACAGCGTTCTATTACAATTTGTGAAAAGTTGCGTTATTCAGTATACGTATAAAATTTGCATCTACTTTCATTTTATATCAAACTCAGTTTTTATGAATAATGTAAATAAATAAGTCGTATACTGAGAAGATCATTTGACTGCTAGATACAAATTATTGGCAATATAAAAAAGAAGATGTAGTATGATTGCTAATGAGACATCTATCCACAAAAGACCAAAATGACACAGACATGAACAACTATAGGTCACCGTACGGCCTTCAACAATGAGCAAAGCCCATACCGCATAGTCAGCTATAAAAGGCCCCGATAAGACGATGCAAAACAATTCAAACAAGAAAACAAACGGCCTTATTTATGTAAGAAAATGAACGAAAAACAAATATGTAACACATAAACAAACGACAACCACAAGTTTTTCAATTATCTATATTTGGATTTCTCATCAAATTTTGTCAATATAATGCGGCTGTTAACAACTGTCAATTAAATGGGAGATTTATATTGCTATAAAAACAGGTTTAACCATTTTCTTAGGATATATGATAGTTATCCTTGTATCAATATGTTATATGTTGTTAAAGCTGTATGTTGATGTAATGTGTTTGTAAAAAGTTATCATATATATTTCTTATATATGAATTTAAGGTTTGAGTGAAGATGCATTATCTCAGTTTCCTAATAACATAGAGTTACTTCGTCTGTCTGTTAATTGTGAGACACGCATGATACATGATTTAGCTCTTCATCTTGAATTGGAAGAAACAGAATGGAGTGATAAGGTAGAGAATTACCCAAGAAATACACAAATGGTCAAGTTTTTAACACTTATTGATTTGAGAGAGAACAATGGAATACGTTTTGGAGATTTGGCCAAAGGCTTAACCGAAATGAAGTTAACAATGCATACCTTATGTATGGTAAGCTATGTATGATACTGATAAATTATTCGTTTTCTGCATCTCTTTTTCTTCTGTTTTTTTTTCTTACCCTCCAACTCGACCCATTTTCTGAATGCTATAGATATATTTTTTAGATGAAGTGAACTCCTTTAATTAGATAATTATCTTGTATTAAAGGATATATTTCATTACATTACATTGTGTAGATAAAGTTGTTGATTGATAAGTTGCAGATCTATATTAGTTTGTGACAAATGAAAGAAATAATATTTGGATTTATTAATTATATTTGATTAAAATTTGAAAAAAGATATACATTGCGTAACATCATATCTAATTTAAGTGGGTAAATCATATCTAATTTTACAGAACTGTTTGTTTTATCAGTTAAAAAATTTCTGTTCAACGTGTTCCATGAACCAGTAATGATAAAAATAAAGTATATGGATTCTGTTCAATTAATTTTAGTCATTAGTTTTCAAAATTTCTTTACAACTATTTTGTTTAAGTCATGTGTGTTATGAAAGTAGATGTCAAAGTTTTTATGTGGTATTTTATTTTTGTTGTGTGTGTTAATGTTTAATTTTTACATGATCCTGTTTGGGGTTCAGATTTACAAACATCATTTTCCTTATTAGTTAGATACTAATCTGTTTTAAATATTCAATCACAATCCAAATTCAGAGCTGTTTTGAGCTTAAATGTTGTGTCCATACTTGCTCAACTGTTCGACCTCTGTAGGAAAATCCGGTTTTCTGTCACTCTGAAAGCCTTTTGTCTCAGCATATTGTTTAAGTATGATTTCTGGTTTAGAAGGGGGTATGATTCATTCCTTTAGCTCGTCTGTTGACAATAGTCTAATATAAACATTGTGTAACATTTGAAAAAGCTTTTGCTGCTTATTCATTGAAACAATTTAATGTCTGATATTAATCGTTTACAGATGCGGAGGAGAAAACAAGTGATGTCTAGTAAGTTATTAGAACTATGAAGATATTTACATAAATCCGGCTTCTTTCACTCAATCATGATTATTAGTACTTTTATTGTCCCCTCTCTAAACAGATTTGAAGAAGATATTTAGTGGTTTGTCTGTGAGATTGTCAAACATCTGGAAGTCATAGATCACTCATCATTTGATGCAATATGTTAAATGAGGAAAGTTCACACATATATACAATTGCCTTAACCTTTGTTTTACACATGCATGGTTTTGATTAAGTTTTGTGTTTTTGTTTACAAAGTTCTGTACGTTCAATTGTATTTATACATCCCTCACATTGAAATGTTTCACTTTGAGTGTTCCTGATGATGGTACACCTAGAGTTAGTTTCTGACGTTTCCTGGATTTTCTAACATAGTAAGTTTAACTGCGTCACATGCATATGTTGTTAATCAACATATTAAGTTTGACTGCGTAACGTGCATTTGTTGCTAATCAACATATTAAGCTTAACTGCGTAACGTGCATTTGTTGTTAATCAACATATTAAGTTTAACTGCGTAATGAACTTGATTGTGAGCACTTATTGTTTTGATTATATGCTGTGTGTATTAATTGTTATGATTGTATGCTGTTTGTATTAATTGTTATGATTTTATGCTGTTTGTATTATTTGCACCATTTTTCATTTATGGTCCATAATATTTTTCCAAACACATGAAAACGGTACAATTATAATTTAAATTTGTACCAAAGAAGAAATTCAATTCTTTCGAGTGATACATGTGATACTTCAATTTTCCTTTTACTTTGGTCCTGCAACTCTTCTAAGTTGAAAAGCTACTTACGAGTCTATGTAGTCAATAGCGTGTATGTTGCACTAAAATATAAGCCTTGTACCCTTGATCAATTGTTACCACCATTTGGTCAATGACATTGTTTGTACACATTTTGTTTCCAATGGCATGATAGTGCCACAAATCCCCCGGTGGTCAGCACTGTGTTGACATGTACTATATTTTATACAGTTATGTATATGTAAAATTATTGATATATTGTGTAATCAATGCTATTTGTTCATAGACTTGCTTTTGCCTTCCAACTATTTTAATACAGTGTCTTTGCAGCATTTTATATTGATGAGAAACGTGTAACCCTGTGTTTGTTTTTAGCTCACCTGGCCCAAAGGGCCAAGTGAGCTTTTCTCATCACTTGGCGTCCGTCGTCGTCCGTCGTCGTCCTTGCGACCGGCGTTAACTTTTACAAAAATCTTCTCCTCTGAAACTACTAGGCCAAATTTAACCAAACTTAGCCACAATCATCATTGGGGTATCTAGTTTAAAAATTGTGTCCGGTGACCCCGCCAACTAACCATGATGGCCGCCATGGCTATAAATAGAACATAGGGGTAAAATGCAGTTTTTGGCTTATAACTCAAAAACCAAAGCATTTAGGGCAAATCTGACATTGGGTAAAATTGTTAATCAGGTGAAGATCTATCTGCCCTGAAATTTTCAGATGAATTGGACAACCTGTTTTGGGTTGCGGCCCCTGAATTGGTAATTTTAAGGAAATTTTGCTGTTTTTGGTTATTATATTGAAAATTATTATATATATAGGTAAACTGTGAACAGCAATAATGTTCAGCAAGGTCAGATTTACAAATAAGTCAACATGACCAAAATGGTCAGTTGACCTCTTTAGGAGTTATTGCCCTTTAAAGTCAATTTTTAACCATTTTTCGTAAATTTTATCTATCTTTTACTAAAATCTTCTTCTCTGAAACTGCTGTGCCAAATTGATCCAAACTTGGCCACAATCATCTTTGGGGTTTCTTGTTTAAAAAATGTGTCCGGTGACCTGGCCATCAAACCAAGATGGCCGCCATGGCTAAAAATAGAACATAAGGGTAAAATGCAGTTTTTGGCTTATAACTCAAAAACCAAATAATTTAGAGAAAATCTTACATGAAGTAAAATTGTTAATCAGGTCAAGATCTATCTGCCCTGAAATTTTCAGATGAATTGGACAACCTGTTTTTGGGTTGCGGCCCCTGAATTGGTAATTTTAAGGAAATTTTGCTGTTTTTGGTTATTATATTGAATATTATTATAGATATAGGTAAACTGTAAACAGCAATAATGTTCAGCAAAGTAAGATCTACAAATAAGTCAACATGAACGAAATGATCAATTGACCCCTGTAGGAGTTATTGACCTTTGTAGTCAATTTTCAATCTGCTTCCTTTGTTTAATATTCACATAGACCAAGGTGAGCCACACAGGCTCTTTAGAGCCTCTAGTTTATACATATGAAGGCTAGCTCAGGACTAAATATGTTCCCTTAAAACCCTCAGAGAAGTCATTTTTATGCCCCGTCTACGATAGTAGTAGGGGCATTATGTTTTCTGGTCTGTGCGTCCGTTCGTCCGTCTGTCTGTTTGTCCGTCTGTCCCATGTCAGGTTAAAGTTTTTGGTCGAGGTAGTTTTTGATTAAGTTGAAGTCCAATCAACTTCAAACTTAGTAAACATGTTCCCTATGATATGATCTTTCTAATTTAATTGCCAAATTAGACTTTTGACCCCAATTTCACGGTCCACTGAACATAGAAAATGATAGTGCAAATTTCAGGTTAAAGTTTTTGGTCAAGGTAGTTTTTGATGAAGTTGAAGTCTAATCAACTTCAAACTTAGTACACATGTTCCCTATGATATGATCTTTCTAATTTAATTGCCAAATTATACTTTTGACCCCAATTTCACGGTCCACTGAACATAGAAAATGATAGTGCAAGTTTCAGGTTAAAGTTTTTGGTCAAGGTAGCTTTTGATGAAGTTGAAGTCCAATCAACTTCAAACTTAGTACACATGTTCCCTATGGTTGATCTTTCTAATTTAATTGCCAAATTAGACTTTCGACCCCAATTTCACGGTCCACTGAACATTGAAAATGATAGTGCAAGTTTCAGGTTAAAGTTTTTGGTCAAGGTAGTTTTTGATGAAGTTGAAGTCCAATCAACTTCAAACTTAGTACACATGTTCCCTATGGTTGATCTTTCTAATTTAATTGCCAAATTAGACTTTTGACCCCAATTTCATGGTCCACTGAACATAGAAAAGGATAGTGCAAGTTTCAGGTTAAAGTTTTTGGTCAAGGTAGTTTTTGATTCCCTATGGTTGATCTTTCTAATTTAATTGTCAAATTAGACTTTTGACCCCAATTTCACGGTCCACTGAACATAGAAAAGGATAGTGCAAGTTTCAGGTGAAAGTTTTTGGTCAAGGTAGTTTTTGATGAAGTTGAAGTCCAATTAACTTCAAACTTAGTACACATGTTCCCTACGATATGATCTTTCTAATTTAATTGCCAAATTAGACTTTTGACCCCAATTTCACGGTCCACTGGACATAGAAAATGATTATGCAAGTGGGGCATCCGTGTACTATGGACACATTCTTGTTTAAACCTTTTTGCAATTTTTAACCCAACTGTAAATAGGTCAAAGAAAAGATCGAATTCATTTTCATATTTTGTTTAGATTGTTTCTAAATCAGGAAGGTCACACGTATGATGTAATAAAATTACTAGATGCATTATATTTAAATATATATGTGTCTTGTGCTGAAAAGGCCAGCAGCATTGTTACATCATAAAACAGAGTAGTTTTTAGTAGTTCCAGTGTTCGGAAGTATTTCATAGAAAGAATTCCTCCCAATGTTTACCTTATTTCTATTTTTGGAAGCATAATACATATGTTTTTCATACAGATATTCCAGACGATATCTTAGATTCAATTCCTACAGATGAAATATTAGATAACATATCACCACAGATTGGTAAAATGGTCTTTCAACTAGGAACAGAACTTGGATTGTCCATAGCAGATTTAGAGAATATAGACAAATGTAATTGTGACTTGACTGCCCAGAGTAAGGAAGTCTTATTTACTTGGAGGAGAGACAAACTAGTACGACCTACAATACGTGTCCTTGAACAAGCTTTGGTAAATAGTAGAAAAGGTGCACGGTGTTTAGAGGAGGTTGTAAAGAATGTTGATCCGAAAACACTGAGAGCTGTAGAAACAGTAACAGGTAATACTATTTCAAAGTGGGTAATTTTTTTATGTCTGTAAGTCTTTTGAATAATAGAAAGTATTTTAAACTATACGATCCATCAAACATAAAATATTTATCGTACTAGCTTTGAAAAAAAAAAGTTTATATTATCTTACCTCAAGTAAATTAATAACAATTATTGTTTGTATTTTTTTCGTATATCTACTTACATAAAAAACCCACAGTAAAACAGAAAACATTTGAACTCATTACAAAACTGAAAAGCTGCTAGAATCGGTACAGGCTGTTTAGCCTGTGAAATATTCATTAGTATCATTAATTAGCATTGATCATAATTGTTCATTTGCCATACACTTTTTCAAATGTCTCTGAATCTACAAGATAAAATTTATGGAAATTCACAAACTATGAATATTTGCTTTGTATGCATCAGTCTCTTCGCCTTTCAAAAAAATATGCAGACAGTGCCCTTGTTAACACAAATAAACTCATCATAGATACCAGGACTAAATTTTGTATATACGCTCGATTCCAAAAAAGTTTTAAAAAAAAGCCAAATAAAGTACAAAGTTAAAGAGCATTGAGATCCAAAATTCCTAAAAGTGTTGCCAAATACAGCTAAGGTAATCTATGCATGAGGTAGAAAAGCCTTATTATTTAAAAAAATTCAAAATTTTGTAAACAGTTAATTTATAAATATAACAATATCAATGATAATTCATGTCAGCACAAAAAGTGCTGACTACTGGGCTTATGATACCCTCGGGGAAATAAATCTCCACCACCAGTGGCATCGACACAGTGGTTGTAAATAAACTCATCATAGATACCAGGACTAAATTTTGTATATACGCCAGACGCGCGTTTCGTCTACAAAAGACTCATCAGTGACGCTCGAATCCAAAAAAGTTATAAAAAAAAGCCAATATCCGTCTTATCTGTTGGTTGCATAATAAAATAAGAGAACATTTTAATGTAAAGATACAGTTTTAAGGAATCTATATCCTTTTTTTCTCTAACATTGCATATCATGTGTGAAAAAAGTTATACACTAATGATTTAATGAATAATAAATCTTTTTGATTACAGATAGAATCAAAGATAATGAATATAGAATCATACATAACATACAAACCAGCCAAATTTTAGACCATATGATGACACATCTGGTGATATCAGCAGACGACAGACTTGATATTGAACATTATCCTCGACATGATGATCAGAACAAAGCATTGCTGGATATTGTGATTAAAAGGAGAGAACCTGCTTACAGTGTGTTTGTTGATGGATTACGTAATTATGGATACGAAGATATCGCTGATGATTTAAAATGTGATTTCAGTCCAAGTCCAACATTAGTATCTGCTGAAAATGAAGGTATGGCTAAAGGGGTCATAAACACAAGCAACGAATGTTTATACTGAAACATAAAATATTTTGGTACCTCTGCGCATGTTAGTGTAATACACGACACAGAGTGTATTTGATTTGATATAATACTTTATAGATGCAAAAAGGTTCCTCGGATGGGTTTGATTTCTTTTGGATTGATTCATTTTGAAACAATAGAAAATCAAAATTCACCGCATGATGCGAAAATCAATATCACTGCATATATATGAGAAATAAATTGTTCGTCAATAGTTTCCCCATTAAGGTAAACACATCTACACTGCATCAAGAATAAACTTTATATATACAATAGCTGGGTATTGATAAACTTTATATATACAATAGCTGGGTATTAATAAACTGTATATATACAATAGCTGGTTATTAATAAACTTTATAAATACAATAGCTGGGTATTAATAAACTTTATATATACAATAGTTGAGTATTAATAAACTTTATATATACAATAGCTGTGTATTAATAAACTTTATATATACAATAGCTGGGTATTAATAAACTGTATATATACAATAGCTGTGTATTAATACACCTTATATATACAATAGCTGGGTATTAATAAACTTTATATATACAATAGCTGGGTATTAATAAACTTGATATATACAATAGTTGTGTATTAATAAACTTTATATATACAACAGCTGTGTATTAATAAACTTTATATATACAATAGCTGGGTATTAATAAACTTTATATATACAATAGCTGTGTATTAATACACTTTATATATACAATAGCTGGGTATTAATAAACTTTATACATACAATAGTTGTGTATTTGCATGTATTAATAAACTGTATACAATAGCTGTGTATTAAAGAATTGGTATTAATAAAACATTTGAACTTTCAAACCAGCTATGGACTAATACGTATCAAGTAAGTAAAATTAAAGAAAATAATGCATTAAAATAGTTATTATGTAAAATTAAAGCCATCTCTGTTTATACATTAAACATCTCTATCCGTATCAACTCGTTTGATAGATAATATAATGCCTAAATTATCCATTAGTTGCTGACAAAAAAAGGCAATAAAAGTTGAAGTTCTTGGTATTACCTGTAATTCTTTATTCAATAGTTATACAGCTTATAGAGAAAAAAAAATGTTTATTGACGAATGATAATTATGAAGTATTGTTGACTGTGTGTATGCCCAAATCATGAGCATAATGTGATTTCGGTCTGTTTTTCCGTTCGTTCTTACGTCTGTTCGTTTGTCTGTACATTTCTCCGTCAGGTCATCCGTCTGTTCATTTGTCTGTACATTCCTCCCTCCGGACATCCGTCTGTTCATTTGTCTGTACATTTCTCCCTCCGGCCGTCCGTCTCTTCATTTGTCTGTACATTTCTCCCTCCGGCCGTCCGTCTGTTCGTTTGTCTGTACATTTCTCCATCAGGTCGTCCGTCTTTTCGTTTGTCTGTACATTTCTCCCTCCAGTCGTCCGTCTTTTTGTTTGTCTGTACATTTCTCCCTCCGGCCGTCCGTCTGTTCGTTTGTCTGTACATTTCTCCAGCAGGTCGTCCGTCTCTCGTTCCCGGTTCAGATTAAACTGGGTTAAGATAGTGTTTGTTGAAGTTGAAATCCAATTAATTTCAAACGAAGTACATGTTCCGGATGATATTATAGTTTGTATTTAATTCCAAATTATTTTTTTACCCCAAGTTCACTGTTCACTTAACATAGAGAATAATAATCCAAGTGGAGCATACGTGTATAATGGACACATACTTGTTTCTCTCTCATATTTTCATGTATTTGAAATAAATCAATAAAACACATTTATAGCGAACAAATGGTTATTGTTGGAATTTTTCTTTGTATAGAATAATGGAAGTAGATTCTTAATACTAATGGTATCGAAGAGTTGATAATTATTATAGGCCACTTGTCTAAATATCACATGTTAAGAAAGTAGGTGAGATAAATTCGTTACATATTGTGCTAGTGTCCTAATACAATATATATGGGGTCAATAAATTCCATATGGGGTTTCGCTCTCACCCCATATGGAATTTACTGACCCCATATATATCGTATAAGGTCACTAGCACACTATGTAACTAATAATATATCCTCCTCATAACTTTATTGGAGCAGTTTAAGGGTAGGAGCACACGTCTGGATATGAAGTTTATATAATGATAATTGGGAAGTTTAAATCGACCTGTTTCTCAAAAATTTTAGTGTGAAGTTGACCATTGTCAATCATTTGTAATAATATTGAGGAAAAGATTAAGATATGAAGTAGTCCTTCTAATGCCAGTAGTATTCTTAATTTCAACTTCACTGGGATATATCAGATGTAAGTACTGGCTGAATATAGGTTATTCAGTGATAGGACATCATCAGTATATCTGAAAGTAAAATTAAAGAAATTTGCAAGGTGATTTTCTTATTGTCTTTTAGAAGATTCAAAATTAATTCTGCTTTATACGAGTACAAAAACTAATTGGCCAGTAAGGGTGCACAATTAGTACCCATTGGAATACCGACTTTCTGTTGAATTATCATTTTCCAAACTCAACAAATATATTGTCGATCAAAAAGTCAATCATTTTGGTAGTATCATTTTCGGTATATTTTCTGGTAGAATCAGTACGGTTCTTTACAAAATAAGAATAATTATAACCAAAAACAAGAAATTTGTATCTACGATTCCAATTTTTATATACAAAAAGCTCTGATTAATGAGATGGCGAAGTCGATCTATCAATTGACCATGGCAAATAGCAGTATTAAGCGTAGAACAATGAAAAGTCTTAATGTTGCTACAGAATTTCAGAGATTGTGATCCGAGATTAAGCAGTAGATCTTTAGAATTGTTGAGAATCTGATTAACACCATGGGTAGAATATATCTCATCACAATATGTGTTAAGGCCATATTTTACTGTAGAAGGAATAGTATAACTGGGGTAAATTTTCTGCTTTTTCTTTGATGTTGATGCAAAAAGGTAGGACACATTTGTGTTTTGTAAAATTTCATCATTCTATCATTCTATAGCACTTAAGAAAATAAAATCTCTCTTTTTATATTTTGTAGGCTTTTCAGCTTGGAATGTTCCATTGTATAAAGTTCGTCTACAAAAGAATTACGTTAAGGTTATCACTGATATACAACATGAAAGCATAGTAGATCATCTAATATCAAGAGAGGTAGTGTCAGTTGATGATGGGAAGAAGATAGAATCTGGTAAAACACCACAGGAAAAGAACAGGAATTTGATGGACATGCTTTTGCGTAAAAATGAACAGGCATTTAATGAATTTCTCAAAGCCCTTCGAAAAGACTCAATTTATGCATACCTAGCAGAGCAAATAGAAAAGACAGAAGTTACTAGCACAGATATGGCAACCCTTCATAAATGCTTGAAATAATTAAATGTAATTTCTTTCAGAAAAAAAACAGCTAGGAAAACCATCATTTAACTATCAATAGAAGGAGGTATTGTCAATCCAATGCATCACGATTTTGTCACTTAAATGATCCACTGTAAATTCAGAAATTATTGCGTGCATTTATTATTGTCTTTTTATACGACCGCAAAAATTGAAAAAATTTTGGTCGTATATTGGTATCACGTTGGCATCGTCGTCCGTCGGCGTCCAAGACTTTTGGTTTTCGCACTATAACTTTAGTATAAGTAAATAGAAATCTATAAAATTTAAACACAAGGTTTATGACCATAAAAGGAAGGTTGGGATTGATTTTGGAAGTTTTGGTCCCATTATTTTAGGAATTAGGGGCCAAAAAGGGGCCAAATAAGCATTTTCTTGGTTTTCGCACTATAACTTTAGTTTAAGTAAATAGAAATCTATAAAATGTTGACACAAGGTTTATGACCACAAAAGGAAGGTTGGGATTGATATTGGGAGGATTGGTCCCAACAGTTTAGGAATAAGGGGCAAAAAAATGGCCCAAAAAGGCATTATTATTGGTTTTCGCACAATAACTTTAGTATAAGTAAATAGAAGTCAATGAAATTTAAACACAAGGTTTATGACCATAAAAGGAAGGTTGGGATTGATTTTGGGAGTTGAGGTCCCAACAGTTTAGGAATTAGGGGCCGAAAAGGGGCCCAAATTAAACTTTGTTTGATTTCATCAAAAAATGAATAATTGGGGTTCTTTGATATGCCTAACTGTGAATGTAGATTCTTAATTTTTGGTCCCGTTTTCAAATTGGTCTACATTAAGGTTCAAACGGTCCAAAATTAAACTAAGTTTGATTTTAACAAAAATTGAATTCTTGGAGTTCTTTGATATGCTGAATCTAAAACATGTACTTAGAATTTTTATTATGGGCCCAGTTTTCAAGTTGGTCCAAATCGTGGTCCAAAATTAAACTTTGTTTGATTTCAACAAAAATTGAATCCTTGGGGTTCTTTGATATGCTGAATCTAAACATGTACTTAGAATTTTTATAATGGGCCCAGTTTTCAAGTTGGTCCAAATTGTGGTCCGAAATTAAACTTTGTTTGATATCAACAAAAATTGAATCCTTGTGGTTCTTTAATATGCTGAATCTTAACATGTATTTAGATTTTTGATTATTGATTTTTGGACCCAGTTATCAAATTTCTCCACATTGAGGTCAAAAGGGTCCAAAATTAAACTTATTTGAGTTCATAAAAAATTGAATATATGGGGTTCTTTGATTTGCTGAATCTAACCATGTATTTAGATTTTGGATATTGGACCATA
Source organism: Mytilus trossulus (assembly GCF_036588685.1). Taxonomy (NCBI): domain Eukaryota; kingdom Metazoa; phylum Mollusca; class Bivalvia; order Mytilida; family Mytilidae; genus Mytilus; species Mytilus trossulus. The sequence continues at coordinate 81,500,459 of NC_086377.1, read as the reverse complement.
ATAGGTAAATGTCCAATTTAAAATTTGTAAGTTCTTAGGCCACATTCATTCTGTGTCAGAAACCTATGCTGTGTCAAATATTTAATCACAATCCAAATTCAGAGCTGTATCAAGCTTGAATGTTGTATCCATACTTGCCCGAACTGTTCAGGGTTCGACCTCTGCGGTCGTATCAAGCGGCGCCCCGCGGAGCATTTTATTTTTAAATGGACAAAAATGAGATATTAATTATTGCGATGTCAGGAAAATCTTTATACCAATATATGTTCACTCAGTCGCATTATTTGCATTTATAATAAAAACCTCGAAATAATTTCTGAATTTACAGTATGTGAATGAATCACAATGTAATAGTGATAACAATCTTTTATCTTAAACATATTTCATGTGTGAGTGTCACGCATGGCTAGGAAAAAGCTAAAATGTGTACTAACCCCTTTTATAAGAGTTGATTCCTAAACATCAATTCCAATATTCATTTGATGTGGCTTGGTAGTTATACAGCCCGTCATTGTGTTATTGTGCTATGGTAAATTTTTGTATTCTCGCTTTTGTTTTTGCCAAAATGCTTTGTTTATATGCCTTTTTGATTTTTTTAATAGTGATTTAGACTATAACACAATGTTTACTGCTGTATCCTTATTTTTGACAATTTTACCTATTATGTCTATTTGCTTTGTTCACACATTGGCATCAATATAATGGAATTTTATGCCACTTTTATACAAGTGAGAGGTTTAACTAGCTATAAACCAGGTTCAATATACCATTTTCGACAGAAGCAAATGTTTGTACAAAATCAGGAATTTAAAAGTTGTTATCCATTCATGTAGCGTGTTTGAGCACATACGTCTAGATGAACAAACCTTCGTGTTTTTGATAATACATAATTTTGTAAACAGATAATTTGCACACGTGATATGTCATAACTACTGCGCTGGTTATACCCGTTAGAACGTAACAACCGCCAGTAGTTGCATCAACCCGTTGATTGTAAAAACTCGTAAAGTATACTTAATTTGTTATGCTGGTGGGTAAACCAGCTGTGTTTAGAAATCAATTAAATTTAAACTTATCATCATTTGTAAAGTTACTTTTTTTTTGTATAGTTAAATAATACCATTTACATGTTGGACAGAGATCAACTGATGAACTGCTAGATTGAAATTGTTTGTAAATAAATGACTATTATTATGTATTTCTTTCTGTAATGTGTATACAAGTATCAGTCTATATTTGTAATTCCCCATTTACAAAGGTTGCATTTCTGTAAATATAAACAGTGCAATTTATCAGTAAACAGGACAGTGAAATTTCTCAGTAAGCAGGACAGTGTGATTTCTCAGTAAACAGGACAGTGTAATTTCTCATTAAACAGGACAGTGTGATTTCTCAGTAAACAGGACAGTGTGATTTCTCAGTAAACAGGACAGTGTAATTTCTCAGCTGCTTTTACAGCTTTAACTGTACCATGTTTACAGTGAAGTTTCGCACGAATTTGTATCCAAGAATGGAAAGTTCATTAGCACTTTTATTTTTCAAAGGTCAAAACATAAGTCTGTGCAGCATGTTTTCAACAATTATATACCACAAACTTATAAGAGTTTAAACTGATACACACATTATGTACTTTCTCACCCTTCACGTGTGGTCATACTCAGAATTTAGTTTGGCAGCTACACATGTGTATTTATACTAGTTAAAAATTCCCCAGGTGTGTAGCTGAACTATGGAGATGATACCAGTAAATAAACTAAACATAAAATATATAAATATCTCCCCTAGATACAATATTTAATATATACTATTTTAATAAATTTTGAAAAAAACCTACATAGCTACAATTACGAGTTTCATTTCATTCGTAACTTTGTATATCAATAACTTAAAGCTGTTCAATAATACCTTAATAGTTAATTTAGTTCTAAATTTAAGTCTAATGGATACTAAAGTATGTACATATGAAATAACTAAATCAAAGACCGAATCTTGTCCTTCATGCATTTCTTATGGGGGTGTCCGAGTGATTATATAGTCTAATGGATACTAAAGTATGCACATATAAAATAACTAAATCAGAGACCGAATCTTGTCCTTCGTGCATTTCTAAAAACATGACAGCAGCTAATTTAAATGTAAGCTTGTAAATAAAAATGTCTCTTTATCAATAAGGTTTTGAACAAAAATGCATGTAATGCATATTCACCATTTCCTTTCTCAATTTTATCTGTTATATCAAATGAAATAATGGTTATGCCCCACGTACGATAGTAGAGGGCCATTATGTGTTCTGGTCTGTGTCTCCATTCGTTCGTTCGTTCGTTCGTCCTTCTGTGCGTCCGTTCGCTTCAGGTTAAAGTTTTTGGTGAAGATAGTTTTTGAAGAAGTTGAAGTCCAATTGACTTGACACTTAGTACACATGTTCCCCATGATATGCTATTTCTAATTTGCATGCCAAATTATAGTTTTGACCCCAATGTCATGGTCCACTGAACATAGAAAACAGTGTAAAGTTCAGGTTAAAGTTTTTGGTCAAGGTAGTTTTTCATGAAGTTAAAGTTACATTAATTTGAAACTTAGTACACATGTTCCCTTTGATATGATCTTTCTAATTTTAATGCCAAATTAAAGTTTTTACCCCATTTTCACGGTCCACTGAACATGGACTATGGACACATTCTTGTTCATTCATCAGAAAAACGGAATTTGAATTCAAATAGATCAGTGATAATTGTTTGGTTATATTATATAATCAAATATTTGAAAGTGTTTGAGAACATATCACAAAACATTTATGGACTTAAAAATTGTGCGTCTCTACGGTAATCTACACCATGTGTTGTTTCTTTGTGTTTGAGCGTAATGCTATACAACTTTCTGTTTGATTTGCCCTTTTAACAGTTTTATTATATTCAATAATATTCAATAGAGATTAGATTTTGTGAGGCCCCTCATGGGGGTGTCCGAATGATCATTTAATCATAAATTTTTTAACAATATAATCACAGAATCATTAATTGTTTTTCTAAACAAGATAATCAAATAATCAAACATACAGTTCTAGATAATTATATAATCATAAAATATTTGGTCTTGTAACCGAATAACCAAATAACCATTATTAAAACAGCTGAATAAAGAAATACTCAATAACCCCACGAGGAGGCTTTATGTCGGATATGATTTTACAATAATAATAATAGTATGATTTCATGCTTGATAATTTTTTCCTTGCACTCAATCACCCCAAATGTGTACTATAAAATCTAATGCCAGATGTGTCATCAATTTGTCAGCCTTTTTCAATGCTTATACATTTTGCCTTCAAACAGTAAGCTATAAATTAATACAACTGTTTTATTTTAAATATATAGAAACTTTGTTATTTACAAATAATTATGATATGATACAGTTGTGTTTTGTTGTTGATGTTATTATTGTAGCACGTTGTGTGTAAGAACTGTATATATGTATAAACTGTTTGTGCATTCTACTACCCTTAAAGGTAAAATCAAAAGTAAATAAAGGTTTTTGTTCTTATTTATTGTGCCCCAAAATGAAAGAAGCATCTACACAGTGATCATGACAGTACAACCATTAATAAAAACAGAAACTAGTTAATAGATACAAAAGTCATATTCAAACTCATAAGTTGAAGACAAGCTGAAAATGCCATATCTAAAAATAAATGCGACCAAAATAAAAACAACAGTTTACAAAATGCAACATAAAAAAATAGACAGAGAAGCACAAAGACTTCAAAAAACTGGAAGCTGGAAACCCTTTTTCGTAAAATGAAAGGTATATACGTTGGTTACCCCATGTTTATCAGTAGAAACATTCTTTCAAAGATGAATATCACCTGATGTAAATAAAGGTTCATTTGCGGTGACTTAATATCATTGTATATTTTTACAAATCACTAATCAAACAATCGTTCCAGGTAGCACATGTTTATAAGTCACTAAGCAAACAATCGTACCAGGTAGCACATGTTTACAAGTCACTAATCAAACAATCGTACCAGGTAGCACATGTTTACAAGTCACTAATCAAACAATCGTTCCAGGAAGCAGATGTTTACAAGTCACTAATCAAACAATCGTACCAGGTAGCACATGTTTACCAGTCACTAATCAAACAATCGTTCCAAGTAGCACATGTTTACAAGTCACTAATCAAACAATCGTACCAGATAGCACATGTTAACAAGTCACTAATCAAACAATCGTTCCAGGTAGCACATGTTTACCAGTCACTAATCAAACAATCGTTCCAAGTAGCACATGTTTACAAGTCACTAATCAAACAATCGTACCAGGTAGCACATGTTAACAAGTCACTAATCAAACAATCGTACCAGGTAGCACATGTTTACCAGTCACTAATCAAACAATCGTTCCAGGTAGCACATGTTTACCAGTCACTAATCAAACAATCGTTCCAAGTAGCACATGTTTACAAGTCATTAATCAAACAATCGTCCCAGGTAGCACATGTTAACAAGTCACTAATCAAACAATCGTACCAGGTAGCACATGTTTACCAGTCACTAATCAAACAATCGTTCCAGGTAGCACATGTTTACCAGTCACTAATGAAACAATCGTACCAGGTAGCACATGTTTACAAGTCACTAATCAAACAATCGTTCCAGGTAGCACATGTTTACCACTCACTAATCAAACAATCGTTCCAGGTAGCACATGTTTACCAGTCACTAATGAAACAATCGTACCAGGTAGCACATGTTTACAAGTCACTAATCAAACAATCGTACCAGGTAGCACATGTTTACCACTCACTAATCAAACAATCGTTCCAGGTAGCACATGTTTACCAGTCACTAATCAAACAATCGTTCCAGGTAGCACATGTTTACCAGTCACTAATCAAACAATCGTTCCAGGTAGCACATGTTTACAAGTCACTAATCAAACAATCGTTCCAGGTAGCACATGTTTACCAGTCACTAATCAAACAATCGTTTCAGGTAGCACATGTTTACAAGTCACTAATCAAACAATCGTTCCAGGTAGCACATGTTTACAAGTCACTAATCAAACAATCGTTCCAGGTAGCACATGTTTACAAGTCACTAATCAAACAATCGTACCAGGTAGCACATGTTTACCAGTCACTAATCAAACAATCGTTCCAGGTAGCACATGTTTACCAGTCACTAATCAAACAATCGTTCCAGGTAGCACATGTATAAAATCATCAGTCAAAACGTAAGCAAATGTACAAAATGATTTCCAAAATATTTTCAAACGACAATCTTTTGAAAAGGGGGGGGGGGGGGGGGGAAATATACCAGAGGGACAGTAAAACTCATCAATCGATAATAAACTGAAAACACCAAGGCAAAAAAAAAAATATAATGACAAACAGAGAAATAATAGTACAAAGAAAGTAAAATCACAAAAAACTCCGAGGAAAATTCAAAACGGAGAGTCCCTTATCAAATGGCAAAATCAGATGATAAAACATATCAAACGAAATGGACGACAACTGTCATATTCCTGACTTGGTAGAGACATTTTTAAAGGTAAAAATGGTTGATTGAACCTGGTTTTATAGCGCTAAGCCTCACACTTGTATGACCTCGAATCAAATTTCATTATATTTACAACGATGCAGGAACTGTATTTGTCAAAATAGGATTACAGTTATCATCACTGTGTCACAATCTCAATTAAAACAAACGCAAACAAATATTTAACAAAGAAGCACAAAAAGTATCTATCTAATTTAACAACCGCATTCATTGCAAACTTCTATATGTATTGTAAATCAACTCATAAAGAAATGAAATAATTAAAGTCCTGTAACTAGATTCACATCAACTCTAGGGTAGATTCGCGTGTTTGACGGCAGAATGTAAATGTTACACAGGAAGAAATAGTAAATTTTTTAAGTATTTTCAAAATGAAAATTTTACATGGGAAATGGTGGTATACAGGGTTGAAAAATAAAAAAAAAATGTTAGAACTAATTTCACAAAATACACCGACATTTAAAATTATCAGGAACTTCTTTAGAATTTTGAAAAATCCACATATGGTTAATACCACAACGCAAGTAAAAAATTTGGTTGAAAGTACTTTCAAAATTATGATAGAAAAATAATTTCATGGCATTATGATAGAATGACAGGATGTTTACAAGTACAGAGCCACGTTATATGTACCAAAGAAACACAAAAAGTCACACGTCCAAACCAACAAAAACAAAAGATTATACAAACAACACATTGACGGGATGTGTAAGTACCGAGCCATGTCAAATAGATATTACAAAAAACAGACCAAAAAGTGAAAGAAACAATAATAAAAGAACAATATAACACGTTGTAACGTTGATAAACAACGTCAGTACGCAGAATCTATATATCAAGATCATCATGCATTATTTGTGAAGTTGATACGAAATATTAATCAACAAGGTCGTGGTACATTACGATGAACTTGTTTGTTCATTCTACTACCCTTTATAATACTTGTGATATGTCTAAACTTTAGTGCATTCTACTACCCTTTATAATACTTGTGATATGTCTAAACTGTTGTGCATTCTACCACCCTTAATAATACTTGTGATATGTCTTAACTTTTGTGCATTCTACCACCCTTTATAATACTTGTGATATGTCTAAACTTTAGTGCATTCTACTACCCTTTATAATACTTGTGATATGTCTAAACTTTTGTGCATTCTACTACCCTTTATAATACTTGTGATATGTCTAAACTGTTGTGCATTCTACTACCCTTTATAATACTTGTGATATGTCTAAACTTTAGTGCATTCTACTACCCTTTATAATACTTGTGATATGTCTAAACTTTAGTGCATTCTACTACCCTTTATAATACTTGTGATATGTCTAAACTGTTGTGCATTCTACTACCCTTTATAATACTTGTGATATGTCTAAACTGTTGTGCATTCTACCACCCTTTATAATACTTGTGATATGTCTAAACTTTTGTGCATTCTACTACCCTTTATAATACTTGTGATATGTCTAAACTTTTGTGCATTCTACTACCCTTTATAATACTTGTGATATGTCTAAACTTTTGTGCATTCTACTACCCTTTATAATACTTGTGATATGTCTAAACTTTTGTGCATTCTACTACCCTTTATAATACTTGTGATATGTCTAAACTGTTGTGCATTCTACTACCCTTTATAATACTTGTGATATGTCTAAACTTTTGTGCATTCTACTACCCTTTATAATACTTGTGATATGTCTAAACTTTTGTGCATTCTACTACCCTTTATAATACTTGTGATATGTCTAAACTTTTGTGCATTCTACTACCCTTTATAATACTTGTGATATGTCTAAACTTTTGTGCATTCTACTACCCTTTATAATACTTGTGATATGTCTAAACTTTAGTGCATTCTACTACCCTTTATAATACTTGTGATATGTCTAAACTGTTGTGCATTCTACTACCCTTAATAATACTTGTAGATATGTCTAAACTTATGTGCATTCTACTACCCTTTATAATACTTGTGATATGTCTAAACTTTCGTGCATTCTACTACCCTTTATAATACTTGTGATATGTCTAAACTTTAGTGCATTCTACTACCCTTTATAATACTTGTGATATGTCTAAACTGTTGTGCATTCTACTACCCTTAATAATACTTGTAGATATGTCTAAACTTTTGTGCATTCTACTACCCTTTATAATACTTGTGATATGTCTAAACTTTTGTGCATTCTACTACCCTTTATAATACTTGTGATATGTCTAAACTGTTGTGCATTCTACTACCCTTTATAATACTTGTAATATGTCTAAACTTTTGTGCATTCTACTACCGTTTATATACTTGTGATATGTCTAAACTTTTGTGCATTCTACTACCCTTTATAATACTTGTGATATGTCTAAACTTTTGTGCATTCTACTACCCTTTATAATACTTGTGATATGTCTAAACTTTTGTGCATTCTACTACCCTTAATAATACTTGTAGATATGTCTAAACTTTTGTGCATTCTACTACCCTTTATAATACTTGTGATATGTCTAAACTTTCGTGCATTCTACTACCCTTTATAATACTTGTGATATGTCTAAACTGTTGTGCATTCTACTACCCTTTATAATACTTGTGATATGTCTAAACTGTTGTGCATTCTACTACCCTTAAAGGTAAAAACAAGACTACATGCATTTTCTTTTTATTTATGTGCCAAAAAATCAAAGCAGCATCGACACGGTGAGACTGACAATCCAACCATCCACAAAATCACACAGAGGTGAAAGATACCAAAGACATATTCAAACTCATAATTTGTAGACGAGCTGACAAGGCCATGGCAAAAATAAAATGCGACCAAAAGACAAACAACAGTTTACAAAATGCAACATATAAAACTAAACTGAGACCAAAAACTGGTAGCTGGAAGATTTTTGTCGAGCAATTAAAAGGATGTACTTTTCTTCAACCTTATGTTCATCAGTAGAAAGAAGACCTGATGAAAATAAAGGTTCCTTTGCGGCGAAACAAATGCATTGGTCATTTTTACAATTCCCTAATCAAACAATCATCCTAGACAGTAGAGGTTGAAAATTAAATTTACCAGGGGTTTTAATGAGTGTAAATCTCCATCCGCCAATGATAGGGATCATATAAAAAATGGTAGTAATATCATGCCGACATGAACAGATGGTTTCACAAGACCGCCCTCTCCAAAAAGAGTTCCTATCTAAATTTGTATTGATTCTGACACTGTGGTTTCGTTGAGTGAAAAATCGGCTCAAACATTGAATTCATCAGGGGTTTTGATGAGTGTAAACTTTCATCCATGTTTGATAGATATCATATAAAAATCAGTAGTTATATCTTGACCACATGAAAATAACCTGCAAAAAAGTCCCTATTAAAATTTGCATTGATTAACTGAGAAAAAAATCAATATAGTTGACAAATAAATCGATAAACATTCAATTAAATTAACAATCTGATAAATACAAAAGTTTTATTGTCGATCCTGTCACTTCTGTTGTAAAAAGCACGACAAGGAGATAGTGATCCAGGGGCGTGAACTACAAATGTAAGTTCTCAAAAGCTTTATATTTTAGAAGGTGAAAAACCTGGATTCCTTATACGTTGTATACATGTATGACTTATGTCATGAAGTTTCCGTCTGCCATATGACCATTGTCCTTGACATAAATTTTTTTTAAATGTTACTTTCTTTTTAATTATGTATACTAAGGTGACTTTATTTAGTATGTACATACCTTGCATGAGCTTCATGGCTGTCAGACAGTTTATATACAGGCTAACAATAAAAAATGTTCTACTTGATAAGCCTAAATCTTCCTTTTATTGTGCGTTTGGTCTATTACAATTCTCAAGATTAAAGACTAATACAAACGAAATTGGTAAAATGTGTCATTTAAGTGCAATAACTTTTGTAACAGGTCGTGTGACTGTCTTGATGAAACTGACAAGTAGATCTCATCATTTTAAACATATCCGCTCCTGTCAGATTTTCTCTGTTTATAGCGGTTTTAAATAGCATAAGAAAGATAGTAGACAAAACTTGCATTGTATCCAGATGGTATATTTTTAGCCATGTCGACTATGTCTGTGGTAAGGTGAGAGCATTGGGCGCATTGTAGTAGTAGATACTATAATGAAAATGTTGGCAACGTTTGGTTGCCGGGTAGTTTCCCGCACAAAAGACATTGCTAGTTGCGAAGTGATGAGAAAAGCTCTCTCACCCCTTCTGGCCCAGAGAAGTGTATGGGTAAATTGTTAAATTGTAAAATGTTCAATTGAAAACTTGAAAACTAATTAAAATAATGATAAGGGTTCTACAATAACACTACAATGGGATGACCTGCCTTTAATTAAACTACTGAGCCAAATTAAACCAAACTTGGTCTCAATAATTTTTGGGGTATCTTATTCTAGTTATTATGATTTTTACCTTATTTGACATTATTTCCTAAATCACAGTAGACACAGGTGAGCGACTCATGCTCGAGAGCCTCTAGTCTAGTTAAACATTTTCTAGCCAAATTTTATGTTTTAATATGTTCTCTTAACTCTGTTGATGTATGCATATGTACAAAGGTCAAAGTTGGACCTTCACATGATGTTTTATATTCACATTAATTTCTTCTTATCTATCTTACAAAGTAATTGAAATAATTCACTCTCTACAATTTGTTGGTTTACAGTAAATCATTATAATTTATGCTACTGACACAATTTCTGTAATAACAGCGATCAAGTATTCATTATTTGATATGTCTGTCCTATAATCTCCCTTTGCTATGAATTATCCATGTTATTTTTTGTCTGTTTGTTGATAAAGATATACAATTCGTCTATACACTGCCAAGAATGTGTCCCCTTTGTTTCTTGTGACATTTTGACCTTCCTCAGTGCTGATGTACGATTTTTCTACAACTTGGTCTGTCTCCTGCAAAACGTTCATTGAAATTTATTTTTATAATTAAATTATTCCATATAACTCCTTCTAATTGTTATATTTATCTTTTTATACTGGTTAATGAAATCATAACAGTGCAGAGCTGCAGTGTGAACTGGATGGCATTATCGCGTATGATACAATCTTGACACGCCTACATAGCTAATGCATATTCATGACTTGATGAATAAGATATTCAGCAAGCGTAGCCATAAACTACGAGTTGTAGAATTCTAGCGTAACTGTACATATGTAGTTTTGAAAATATAGTATAGATACAAAAAAAGTGTTATTAATGATTATAATACGAGCAAGTAAAACACGGATCTATCATGGTGGAGGACTCAAATTGTATATATTAATATTGTGACTTTAATTTCGTGGTAGTTGTTAAAACAGTTCATAATGGCTTGTTTTTTCTCCTGGATACACTAACGTTTTCTTTGGATTTATTTACTTTTTTTTGGGGCTGATTTTATAACAGTTTGTGGATATCGTAGGTGCTGCTGTTGCTGTAAAGATAGAAGGGCGATATAAACAAGTGAAACATATAATTATTACCTACTAATGACTTTTCAGGAACTTTAAATACGGCAGCGTGATTTTTTATATAGTATTGTGGACATGCATCTTATTATTTCTGAACATTACATTTAACAATGGATTTTTATTTCCATATTAGATGTAGGCCAGTGTATGAAACTGTCTCGGATTTTTGATTATATCTATTAGTTTCAAAATCATGTTTTGATGTAAAATAAAACCGATAACCGCTGAGCTGTTTCAATCGTGTTGATGTGTGTGTGAGAATTGCCTCGCCACAGATATTCAAGATGAAGTTTGTGCTTGTGTGTGAGAATTGCCTCGCCACAGATATTCAAAATGAAATTTGTACTTGTGTGTGATAATTGCCTCGCCACAAATAGTCAGAACGAAGTAAAACTTGTGTTTGAGAATTGACTCGCCCCAAGATTTCGAAAATGAGTGTTTAAAAATTGTCTCTCCACTATGTAAATGTAACAAATTACCAAACCATGGATACCATAGACGGATGTAGATGGAAGAATATTTGTGTGAAAATATATTAAATAACTTTGAAATTTTGATGATATGTTTTAGAATTGATTTAGAATGAATTGTTAGTGACTTGCACTTAATTTGTTTGTTCTTGTTGAATTGGTTCCTTTGCATGCTTGTATATAGGGCTACACGTAACTAAATTAAGAAGTAGTATATTTGTTGTTGTTGATACTTAAATAGTGCTGATAAGGTTATTTGTAAAAGTGACTTTTGCTATTTGAGTGTCTAATTGTATAAGGATTGTTTAAGTGGAATCAAATGATTCAAGAGATATATATAAAGTTAAAAGTGGCCAAAAAATTGGTGGCTTGGTAGAATCAAATCATTCAAGAGTAATACATGTAATGTAGTGGGCAAACATTGGTGATCGGGATTTTGTGATGGGGGCCAAAAATTGGTGGCCGGGTGGAATCAAATGATTCAAGAGATATAAAAAGTTCAGTATATATCTTATATCTTCAGACGTTGAACATACTATGACGATCAGAGACATGGTGTCAAATCAAATTGTGAATGCAGCCACTACCGCCACCAGATCCACCGAATCCACATTTCTAAAAAAAATATGTAACATGCGTTTTGTGAAATACCAATGAGTAAATCAACAGTTTTCGGTATTCTCAAATTTTTATCTTTAAGACAGTTTTTATTTGTAGCTTTCGCCTTTTGTTGTTTAACAATCTTTTACATTTATTTTCTACTGATGAAATGAATAGCTCGTAGAACAGAGATAAATATAGTGGTCAGCACTGTTGAAGGTGGAACCAAACATCTTTATTTTTTCCTTTTCTACATTTCATAAATGTTTAACTTTGACCTTTCGGCAATAACATTAATATTTCAAAAAACTTGAACCACGAATTTTATCGGGAATGTTTCATTCGATATAAAACTGTTTGACAAACACATGAAACGCCAATGTAAATGACTGAGCAGCTTAATTTGTCCAATAACAATAAAACTTTAATAAAACGTTATCTCCCTGAAGTATTATGTACCATCTTGATATATATAAAACATGTATATTGATTGACCAAAATAAGCTGCAAAAAATGTAATTAATGATACCGTTTGTTCCACTTGTTATGTATCGATGTGCGTTTCTGCATGAGCTGTTCTTAACAATCAGATGTCCAGTCGAGCTATAAACATGACAAAAGAACACTGTTTTAGATCATCAAAGATGCATATGTAACGAAAAACTTCGAATAACTAAAATTTAAAATGTAAAATTACAAAAAATTTCCAAACGCCAACAAAAAATTCAAAATGGAAAATCGCTTCAAAAATGGTAAAATGAAAAGCTCATATTATCAAACTAATGTATAACGATGGTCATATTACCGAGTTGGTACAGGCAATTCCTGTAAACAATGGATTAAACCTGGTTTATTGCTAGCTAAAGGTGTCATTGATCAATTGTATGACGGTCGCATTCAATACTATTAAGAAAACTGGAGACGGAATGAGTTATCTGCAATACATTAATTGTCAGAGATGTAAGTAAACATTGGCATCACTCATGTATAAGGTGCAGCAATATTCAAGAATCATTTATTTATTAAATGTATATATCAAAATTGATATAAAATACCAAGATCTATAGTTTAGAGTTCTGACATGAAATACGCACAGTTGGTGAACTTCTGGATACCTACAAGAGTATTTTACGGCTGGATCTTTATTATCGTCACGTTTAACAATTATTATTTCTGGGTTGCTCACACAATTGTGTTATATAACGGAACTATATCATATGTCTTATAAGTGGGACGTTTAGCTAGCTATGAATAGACTAGGTTCAACCAAACATTTCCTTCTGAAAATGTCGGTCCCAGTTTAGGACTAAGACAAAAGACAAAAGATACCAGAGGGACAGTCAAACTCATAAATCGAAAATAAACGGACAACGTCATGGCTAAAAATGAAAAAGACAAACAAACAAACAATTTGTTTTCAATACGTACCGTTGCATGATATATTCGAGCGTTTCTTTTGGTTACTGTCGATTCGCTGAAATGGTAATTCAACACACACAATAAAATTGTTGTCAAGAATTTTGATAATAGGACCTGCATTCATTTGTTGTTGGAATCAGTGTGGTTCCTCACAAGATCAGATCGTTCAAGACCCCAAAACAAGTAACAAGAAATTAGAACCTACGTGTTATAGTGTTTGGAAATAATTCATCACTGTATTTCGGAAGAAAACTATAGTAAATGGTAACGGTAGTAAGAACATCAAACATCCTGATTTATAGATCGTTCTTAATAAGGATTTCTGTGCGAAGTTTTGTTCTCTCTTATTATAGTATTTATAAACATGATAAAAAGGAGATTTTCAAAATTCTCATCTTTGCAAATATTATAGAGCTATGTGGTATCCATGTTTGTAGCGAATTCAAAGTTTTTTACTGATATAATATTTTGCTTATAAATCACTAATGCTAGAAGTTATGTCTGTTGGGTCAAAACAAACTATTAATAAATAAATATTATATGAGTAAAAATTATACATTATATGAGTAAACATTATATGAGAACACAATAACATTATATACAATTGAAAATTCCTAGTGATAAATATAGTATTCGGGAAAATAAAAATAAGTCCGGAAACAAATACGTTGTTGGTTTACTTTTACATTTACTGCAACTATAACTGTTCTGTATAAGGTAGTTCTTACTTACGTGTAAGTACAATTATTCACATTTGATTTCTATCTTTTTAGTGTATATGTGTAAAATCTATTTGAGATATATAAACAACTTGACACAAAATTAAGTTATAATGTTATAATTATTTGGTATTTTATAACTAGTGTAATGATATGATAATATTTATACTATTTCAGTATTAATTTGTAAATAAAAGAAAGATTTATAAATAGGCATATGCACTATGGATGCCAATAAAACAGCTCTCCATCCAAGTTACAATGTATAAAAGTGTAAAAAGTTCTTTGTATTGATTTTCTTCAAGCAGCCAATCAAAATGTATATATCTTAACACAGAAAGTTAGCGCTATAAAATGAGTTCCAATTCACCATTTTCTACATTTGAAAATTTGATTAGGGACCTGCCGTTTTGAATTTTCATCGGAATTCAGTATTTTTGTAATTTTACTTTTTACTACAGTATGAAACATCTCTGACATAATTACACACGAATTTTATGGTACAATTTAGCCTTTCAAATCAATAAACTAAATTCAAGTTTATATGACTTTAAATCAATAGAGGGATAAATTATAATTTAAAACTTATTTTATGATATGAATAAAATACTGATCCTCAATAAAACGACAAATGTATATATAACTTGTTAAAAAAGTAATGCAGAAAATGCAATTGATCCTGTTATAAAAGTGTTTAAGCAAATAATGAACAGTTAAATATTTTAATGTGTAGTGCTAGGCAGAAGCGTATTCGGTGTTTGTTCATAATGTTGTTTGTGGTATACAAAATTCTAACTGACATGTAACTATCGAGAACTGATGATAAAGAGTTCAAGTACTTTGCTGTATGAAAAATCTTCAAAAAATATACTGCTAGTGAATTAAAATCTTTTCGTTCTCTTTTTCCCCGAAAGTTTTTCCGCATGCAGCGAGGTTAACAGCGATGAGTTTCATTAATACTTTAACCTCTGCGTAGTGCATATGCATTACACAAACCGTGATAAAAGAAAGGTTAAGGAAGAATGTGTCCTCAGTGCACTATAATTTTATATGTTCAGTGAACCATCAAAATGGGGTAAAACCTCTAAATTGTCATAAACATAAGAAAGATCATGTCATGGGGTGTTCTAAGTTTCAAGTTGATTGGACTTCAACCTCATCAAAAAATACCTCGACCAAACACTTTAACCTGATCTCGACCAAACACTTTAACTGCAAGCGGGACAAACGGACGAAAAGACGGACGCACAAACCACAAAACATAAAGCCAATAAAAGGAGCATACAAAAGTAGAACGTTTTATAGTACAGGAAATGCATTAATTGTCTTAGGTTAGTACATTTTCAATACTTAAAGGTTTTTACAATCATAAATACATAAACCATTTAACATTGAGGAATATTTCAATATTATGATATATAACTCTTTTTTTGGGGCAACTGTCTTTTTGTTATCCAGATACAAGAAATTGTGTCATGAAAGCCAATGAGAAAACTCTCCATCCAAGTCCCAATTTATAAAAGTAAGCCGTTATAGGTCAAAGCACGGTCTTCACACGGACCATTGGCTCTCACTGAACAGCAAGCTATAAAGGACCCAACAATTACTAGTGTAAAACCATTCAAACAGGAAAACCAACAGTCTAATATATATAAAAAACAAGAAAAGAGAACCACTTATGAACCACATCAATAAACGACAACTTAAAACAACAGACACCTGACTTATGCCAGGTGCAGCGGGTGTAACCTTTTTATTTTTATCACAAATTACACCCAAAGGATGACAACTATATATGATAACAATAATGTAATAAAGACATTATAATTTACCAAAAAAATAAAATAATAACCAACAGATTTTACCCAAGAAATGACCTCAAGTGCCCCCTGTTCTCAGTTCCATAAACTGTTTAATAAAGGAGCCTACATATTTCACTTGCTGACTAGTGGTTAAATTAAGTATATATTTCTTTTTGTTATCAGAAAAAATCTTTGTATTGAGTTCCAAAAGCTTCACCCTTATCTGAAACTATAGTGAGACGTCACAACATAGAAAGACGCAATATACAATATCAGTTGAAATGGCGTGTATCAATCAAAAGACATACATAACAATTGTGGACATACACTAACGAATACACTTGATCTATAGTACCATGTAAATACAAAGTCAATAAAAGTTAAAGTATTATTCCGCTGTGAAATGTGAAGAAATAAAAAAGCTTGAACTAATTAAATCCGCCATTTTCTGGATTATCACAGGTAAATGTAAGGTATATATGTACAGTTCAAATAAAGAAAGGAATTCGAAGTATCTATCATAAATAATGTTAATGTTTATAGTACGAGGTAGTGGAAATTTATAGTAATATCAAACACTTAAACATCCATTGTTTCTTCCTGATGAATTTATTAGAGTTGAGCATCTGAAAACTGCTTTCGTCTTAAACAGACTGCCTCATATGCATATCTAAAACTATGTACAAATACGAATAATCGAATTTTATCACCAAAATCAATAATATCTAAGATTTCTGTTCCTATCCAATATACCTTAATTTTCCAGTGACAGTCCACATTTCCCCGACCACCATCCCGAATGCCCTCTATTATGATGAGACGTAACTATTGTATTTATTGTTAAATTTTTCTCGTCCTGAACATGCATGAAATAGTTGCCACTGGACGTTAAGTATCAATAAATCACTGATATATAAATGTTCCTTTCATGTACATTTGAAACTTTTCAATATTGTAACTGTCCTTAAAAGAATGCTATATCACAATGCGACAGCAAACAAACGAAAATAGAAAGATTCAGTAATTTGAAATGCGTTATTTTTTTGTAAAGTCAGAATTATTTATCTTAGAAAGGACACAGCATTCAGAATGAGTAATTTGGTGATTGGCTTAGGACGTACAGCTCGTCGTTGGATACATGGAAATCAACGAGAAGAAAGAGGTAGGTATTCTGTCATGTCTGTTGTAGATATAAATTCAGGAATATTCATATTACGTAGAGAGTAGAATAACATGGAAAAAAAGATATCTATGTTACTATCTTCACGTCACCAATATTTTTGAGAGATAGCTTTTGTGAAGTTATTTATGACTGAGTATATTCAAAGAACCTCACTTATATAACACCACTCTGTGTACATGGTTTGAATTCAAAATAATATGTTCAACCTGGTTGCTTTCTTTTTATTCATTTATTTATTACTTTATGCATAATAGTAAAAAGCCAATATGGGATAGTAATTCATGCCACAGATTTACAGCAAAGCGCACACAAAAAAAGAGTTTATTTTTCAATTTAACAAGTTTTTTTTTTTTTTTAATAAGTAATATCATTTAACGTGATATTGTTTTGTGATCATGGTGATTGTACATATTGTTTTCGCATTATGTTATCAGCTTTTCCATAATGTATCTTTGCAAAGCTCTGATTCCTTGGCCGAGTTTGCTAATTTCTGTTCGTCCTTTTCAGTTTAAAGCTATTCATCTTAATTAAGCTTTTGTTTTTTTTAATATTATTGAATTGAACATAACTTAAGAAACATTGATTGTTTGTAACAGAATAACTACTATCGTTATCTTATTGCAAATGCATTTTGCAAAATTAACGGTACCTATTTTTTTCAGCTAACTTACAATTCTCAAAATCTTTGACGTCATTTATATTCATGATTGTTAATTACAGGAAAAGGCGTACCTTATTATGAACATGATGAAGGAACATTTGATTTCTGCAATTTATGCAAATTTAAACCTCCTGTTGTCTCCGTTTAAGAAAATCTTCTTTACAACATGCAAACTATTGTAAATAAAAAGAAGCATTGCAGGGAAAAATGAAGCGAACGAGATATCGTTCGTTAATGACTAATGTAAAGCAATTATTTATTTTGTCTTGGTGCTTCTAGATAACAGATTATTGTTGTAAAGGCTCTGTACTTACACATGTCGCCTTTTTATATTCTTGTCTTTCATTTTTGCTTATGTGATTTGATTGTCTATATGCTGTTACTTTTTTTATCTTGACACAGTAGTTAGTTTTTAAAGGGAATTTTGTTTTCACACAATGTTGAGTGTTGATTCCTTATTTTTGACAATTTACCTATCATGTTTGCTGGTTTTGCCTACACAGTGTTGTCAATGAATAGAATTCAATGAATCAGTCATACATGTATGAGACCTAGCTAGCTACAAAACTAGGTTTAATCCATCATTTTCAAATGCTATTCTACTTCTGAAGTCAGAAACTATTCTTATTTATGCAATTGAACACCCTTATTTTTTCATTGGCTTTGAATATACAGAAACACACGAAAAAAGTGCGATGCCATCTTATAATGTTGTATTGGAAGTGTAATTATACACGAAGTGTTGTGAATGGGGGGAAAGAGAACAAACAGCGCAGAATAAATGAATAGAGAAATAGACGAAAACATACAAAAGACAGACTACAAAATTACATGAATAATGGGGTGTTGAAAAATAAAAAAAAGAGAAAAAGGAGAAAAAGTTTACAGATAAGACAAAATAAGATTACTAATAACATAAAAAAAGAGAAAAGAAATGCATATGTTTTTTTACTAGTATATGATTTTTTAAAGCAATAAATTATAGTATTGTATAGCAATATAATATTTCCCACAGAAAGTAACCAAAAGTTAGCGTGCAATAAATTCTACTATTGCACTAGTGCAGTAAATTTTCAAAGTTCATGACGTCATCAACGACAAAACGTCAGTTTATACCAATTTTAACTTTCAAATAGTATATTGCTATACAATACAAGGGTTATTGCATGAATATTGGGGAATATCGTTCCTCGTAGAACATATATTGCACTCGCAAGCTCGTTCAATATAAAATTCTGCTCGGAACAATATTCCCCAATATTCATGCAATAACCCTATAATATTACAATTCAGTTTTTTTCAGGACCAAGTAAAGGTATGTTTAATCTTTAGTGATATACTATATGATGTTTTTGTGTCCTGTTAAATTGTTCCTTTTAAAATTGTTATACGATGATGACTGATGTACCCATATTTTGACTATTTCATTAATTGTGACTGTTTATTTAACGCATCATGTAAATGTAGCGGAATTTGATGAGACTGTTATTAAAGTGAGAGGGTTAGCGCTATAGAACCAGGTTTAATCCACCATTTTCTACATTTGAAAATGCCTGTACCAAGTCAGGAATATGACAGTTCTTGTCCATTCGTTTTTGATGCGTTTTGTTTTTTGATTTTGCCATGTGATTGTGGACTTTCCAAATTGATTTTCCTCTGAGTTCGGTATTTTTGTGATTTTACTTTTTATACATCACCAAATATTTTGTCAATTTCTTCGAAAAGAGTATTAGAGCTTAGATATTTTGTCATTTTAGTTCTTTGACAGATTTAAAGAAAGAACACGATCAGCAAAACAAGAAGACAAATCGATACAAGGATAGTTTCACTTATGATAAGTCATTTGTACTGAGTGAAATCATATATTTGTAAACAAGTCAAAAAATGTGCACGGTAATGCTTCCTTGGTCCCTTCTTATTGTGTCAGAATTCATTGGCTGTACTAACATGCATAATGTCAGTAATGCCGTTTAAGATTTAAATGACCGTTATTAATGTTATTTGTACAGACTAGTAATCGTAACAAATTAGTTAGGGATGTCATTTCCAAAAATCACCTTTTTCACACCTTTTTCTTAATTCTTTGACAGATTTTAAAAAATAAAAACGGTTTGACTTACTACAGTTACGACAATCTTAGACTAGAAACTGACGATAAAAAAGTATTCATAAAAAGATACATCAAATATAATTGAGAATAGAGATGGAGAATGTTTCAAAGAGACAGTAACACGACCAAAGGGGAGAATAAGTTATCAAAGATATCAGGAATATAATTTAATACACCAGACGCGCGTTCCGTCTACATAAGTCTCATCACTGACGCTTAGATAAAAGTAAGTACAAAGTTGAATGGCATTGAGGACCCAAAATTCTGAAAAAATGTCCAGAAAACAGACGAAGGCTACTTATTCGCGAGGCGGGTTTCAGTATGCCCGTCAACCAAATAGGTACCAGTTCAGTTAACATGGACGTCCCAATTAAAACTAAAACATATCAAGGAACGTAATTTAAAAAAAACATAAAGAATAAACATGCATGTGTTTTTGTTACAGATAATCTGAACGAGACAGGTGTTAAGTACTTTATGGAATATTTTTGTTTTATGTTAATTATTTTCAGATATTTGACCTGGTGCATTAGTTGTTTGTTATGTAACGGTATTTTCCATAACCTGCCTGCCATAATCATATCATTCAATATTTCTAACCCTTATAGTTATACATATTTTGTAGAACGTAACAAGGGTATAAAGTGTTATAACGCAAAAGAGTAACTTAAAATGTTCATATCAGAAAAAGAACTGGAAAACATTCTTAGAAAGCTTTATCAAATTCTGACAAGATGAATTGTAAGTTTATTTGTAAAACACTTAACAGCTATACACCTACATTGAATAAGATACAATATATAGTATGATATACACGTGTGTACTCTTTTCTTGTTTTATCATCAACGATTGTCCTCACATTGTTTTATGATGGAAAAATTATATAAAAGTCATTATTTTATATTATTAATTCCGTAAATTTCAAGAGCTTGGTAGCGACTTGGCTCATCCATTGTATTTGTTATGTAACGTTTAATCCAAATCTTAATTTTATTTTCACATATAAAATGCAGGTAAAGATTAATTATACTTTTTGCATACATTTTGTTTTAATTTCAGATAACGCTGTTTTCCTCTGTTCGTTCTTAACGTTGTTATATTTCCTGATTTTCATTGAAAAAAAATATACAAATATGTTTGTGGTTAATTTTTTTGCGGATTAAAAACTTTGATGCATACCATTGAATGTGAACTTTATGATTGGCTGAACTTATTCCAGCGAAAATAAGCGAAAATTTATACATCGCGAAAGTAAGCGAACATTTGTTCCTCGCGAAGATAAGCGAATATTGTCCCACGGCAAAACATCCCGCTATTTGGTTAGTCGTATTTATTCGTTAATTTACATACTACATCTGTCTACTTATTTTCATAGGATATATATTTTCTGGATTTCAGGTGTCGGTGATGGTGACGAATTAGTGAATGATGTGTTCTTCCGAAAATTAGAAAACATTGTGAATGCAGTCACCACCATCACCAGATCCACCGAATCCTAACATTTTAGGACGCAGTCACTGCCTTACAATAAATGTAGAAAAAAAACACACGTTTTGTTAAATAAACACTGTAAGTTAACCTCAAATCATAAGTCCTGAATATCTTCTGTGCTCATATGTAATCATTTAGCTTTTAGTTTTGTTATTTTGGAACTTCTTCATTGCTTACAGGATTTGCTTGTTTTCCAGGTCGTAAAATGTTGTTTAATTGCTCATATCTAGGCTTTTGCCAGTTGTCTCAAAGTAGTGATCGTGGTGATTAGAAAACATTTTTATGAGTAAATTAACATTATTTGGTATTCTTAAATTTTGATACTTAAGAGGCCACTAACCTGTCAAATTTAGTTTATCCACATGACTCAAATCTCATATTATATTTTTAACAATGTAAAACATTAATCCAAAGTATATCAAGTCTGAGAAATTTACGGGACATCTGCTCGATTATATGTAGATTCGTTGTTTGTGTATTTTATGATTTGCTTACACTTCCAGAGCTACTGAGTTAACCCCCCAGTTTTTTGTGGGGTTCGTGTTACTTATTATCTGTTTTTCATGTTGTTTTATGTGTAATATATGTTTGTCTTTTTCATTTTTTAGCCATGTCAATTTATTTCAATATATGAGTTTGACTGTCCCTCCTGTATCTCTTGTTCCTCTTCAAGTCTCGACAATCAAAGACCTTAAAACGCCTATGTTTTATGTTATGGTAGTCATCATTTTTTCTTCTGATTAATCATTTCTTGTGACATAAATACAATGTAGGATAGTGGTTGGGAATTGAAAGTTGAATGAAACATCTTTCCAAAAAATCATTTTTTTTTTAATTTCATTAAACTTTAAAATAGTATTTACTTAATTAGTCATATGACAATAATATAAATATTCCGAAAAACTTGAGAAAAAAATACATTTTATAGAAAATATTTCATTGTGTATATATAGAAAAGTAGAAGTGGCATGATTGCCAATGAGACAACTATCAACAAAAGACCAAATTGACACAACAGTAACAACTATAGGTCAACATACGGTCTTCAACAATAAGCAAAGTTCATACCGCGTATTCAGCTATTTTAATAAAAAGGCCCCGATAAGACAATGCATTTCAATTCAAACAAGAAAACTAACAGTTTCACGAACACTAGATTACATGACTGAAAAGCTATTCCGTAACAATAAAACGTGATTAAAATGTTTTAATATTCTCATATTGTGTTCTGTACGAACTTTATATATATAAACAATTATAGTGGTTGACCAATACAGGCTGCAAAAACAAGGACGAAATAAACCAGAGGGAAAGTCAAACTCATAGATATAAAATGACATAAAAACGCCATGGCTATCAATCAATTGACATACATACAAATGATAGAAAAAATTACACAACTTAGAAAACTAAACACTAAGCAACACAACCCCACCAAAAAATGAAGCTGATCTCAGGTTCGACGGAAGGGTAAGTAGATCCAGCTCTAGTTGTAGCACTCGTCGTGTTGCTGATATTTTTACAAGTTTGGTAAAAAGTTTAATTCAGCAGACCACATTCGTGAAAAAGGAAAAGGTACTGCAATTATGACACAAGGAACATATCCGATATCATTTGAGGAACGATAATTTCATAACGGTCCACCGACTTGTAATGTCGTCCGTAAAATTTACAAATGGATGAGTTCAACTGCACTTTTTGGAACTCTTGATTTAAAAGTTTTCTTGTGGACAGCAATCCTTAATCTAGGAAATTACGATAGGAAATACAAGCCAGGGAATATCGTTTCAATTAGAACATTAAAAGATATATACTCCGTTTGAAGGCGCTGCTGGAATGTTGCTACATAGAAATAGAAAGTTCGCAATTTAGAAGCTAAAATTATCTCTTGTGTCGTAAAGTTTTGTTTTCAACCGACCCTCATTGTAAATTTCTAGATGTAAGTCAATGGTTTGGCGCATACTTGAATATATCTGTAGCATCCTCTATCTCTAGTTCGATTGGATAGAATCGTTCAATACAGTGAAAGAGCATCATCTATATAACGGACTGTATAATAAAAGAATGTTGCTTACTTCTTATCTTTGTTCTTTAGAAGTTCCTGTATGAAGTCAGAAACCATTCGTTGCGTTTGCTATGTATTGATGCTCCTTTATTTAACTTAGGTTTTTAGTTATGAGATGTAGGCAAAGAGTACACTACTTAAAACACTGCTTTAGATACTTCAATCAGCACAGATGGATTGAAAGTGACAAACACTGAATAACTGGAATACAAAAGGTATACAAAGGGAAAAAAAAGGATTCCAAGAAAAATACAGAACAGAAAATCTCTTCAAAAATAGCAAGGTCAATAGCTCACATACAGCAAACGAATTGAAACAACTGCCTTACTACTGACTTAGTACAAACATTTCCTGCAAAATATTTGATAAAACCTGGTTTTATTGCTAGCTACCTCTCTTCGAATAATTGTCTTTGTTTTGAAAATATATGATTTCTCTTCTATATGTACTCGATTCTATTATCAGCAAATTTAACGCTTCGCTTTTGTTTATATTCCAACAGTGTTTCGTTATTTTACTGTATCTGAATCATCTGTATTTGATGAATTTTATTTTGTTTATTTTTCTCTTTTCATTTAGTTTTTGGCGATTTTTCTATGTTCTGTGAATTCTATCCACACCATCAAAACTATAATATTGTAATGCATTTGTGTAAATAAACTTAACCATGTTTGTTTTTCGTTTATCTTTTTTATATGAATAAGGCCGTTAGTTTTCTCGTTTGAATTGTTTACTTTGTCATTTCCAGGCCTTTTACAGCTGACTATGCGGTATGGGCTTAGCTGATTGTTGAAGGCTGTACGCAACCTATAGTTGTTAATGTCTGTTTCATTTTGGTCTCTTGTTGACAATTGTCTCATTGGCAATCATACCACAACTACTTTCTTATATTAACCAGAATGCACACAAATCACATTATTAACGAATGAACATTTATAGTGAAAACTATGGTTTGCCGGACAAGACAACCGTTATAAATTCACGAGGATGATTAACTTTTACCTTTAACTTCAATTATAAAAAAAAAGATTATATAAATGTTTTGTATGAAGAAGTCGCAACAAAAGAGTAAGTGCAATCATTTTAATATTTATTACAAAATGTATAATATAAACTGCACAAACAGCGGATGGGATTTTACGGAATAAGTGTTATTTGGTAACGTGTTTGTCTAAAGCA
Organism: Mytilus trossulus; assembly: GCF_036588685.1. NCBI lineage: Eukaryota > Metazoa > Mollusca > Bivalvia > Mytilida > Mytilidae > Mytilus > Mytilus trossulus. Next base: position 81,475,722 of record NC_086377.1, on the reverse strand, counting down.
CCGTTTTTATTTGAATAATGGAACTAACAAATGTTTAAGTTGTAATTTTATTATTATTTAATAGCTTGAAACTGCTGTAAAATTATCTCAATAAATTTTACATTTAGTACCATTCTCTCGACGGTTCTCGATAGTAAATAGTTATAAAAAAATATGCGGTAATCATCAACAATATTTACCAATGGAACAAAAGATCTAGGTTACCAGGATTATAATTTAGCACGCCATACGCGCGTTTCGTCTACATAAGACTCATCAGTGACGCTCATGTCAAAATATTTATAAAACCAAACAAGTACAAAGTTGAAGAGCATTGAAAATCCAAAATTCCAAAACGTTGTGCCAAATACGGCTAATGTAATCTAGGCCTGGAATAAGAAAATCCTTATTTTTTCGAACATTTCAAAGTTTGGTAAACAGGAAATTTATAAAAAAATGACCACATTATTGATATTGATGTCAACACCGAAGTGTTGAATACTGGGCTGGTGATATCCTCGGGGACGAAACGTCCACCAGCAGTGGTATCGACCCAGTGGTGTAAATAGTTATCAAAGGTACCAGGGTTATAATTTAGTGCGCCAGACAGTCAGTTTGATAAAGGTGCACTGCAAACACGGATTTATATATCACATACACTGAATGCACATATGTCGAATCACAACTCTAATAATACTATGAGTTGTTATACCAAAACAAACTATATTTATTAGCTGTAGAATTTAGGACTATGTGTATCCATAAAATTAAACAAGTCGTAAATTATAGTTTCTACCTTTATTGATTTTAAAGTCATATAATACTTTAATTTGTGTTATCGTTTTGAAAGGGTTCTCTGTACCATAAACACGTATATCTGTACTTTCTTTTTGATATGTAACTGATGTATTTTATCAAAATCTTGAAACAATGTTTGCTTTGTTCAAACATCGTTGTCAATTCAATAGAATGCTATTACACTGTCTTACATGTGAGAGTTTATAAAACCAGGTTTAAGTCACTATTTTGAACGAAAACAAAGTCTGTAACACATAAGAAATAGGACGGTAACTATTTGTTCGTTTGATGTGTTTGACCTTTTGAGTTAGCCATTTTTTTAAGGACTTTATGATTTCCGGAGTTTAATATTTTTGTGAATTGTTGTTTCTGAAAGAATTTTCGTTTTTCGTTTTTACCCTATGAATATCATGTTTAAATGTACTATTTTATTATTTATTCATGCATTGCTCTGGTCTGGGTGTTCTTGCATTTATGTGTACTGTATTCTGTTCATTTGATGTTGTCGTGTTAGCGGTATATTGAACATAACAAAGTTAAGCGCGAGGTTTGTCAAGCCACGAAACCCGGTTCAACCACCACTTGTTTACATGTCCTGTACCATGAATAGGGAAGTTGCTATATAATAGATAATGTCTTTGAATGTTGCATTGTCGTTTGTTTGTTGCTGCACTTTATTATACCCAGTTTGTTTTATTTCAATGATCGATTTATGACGTTTGAATAGCGGTAGACTGATATTGTTTTTTTCCTTAATTCTTCAAAAATGATGGAACAGTCTGAATGATCACGGTGGGGTTAGAAATTACAGATGATATTTGTTCACTTGCAGCTGGTCGTTGGATAAATGCAAGAAGAAAGTTTGCAATGTTATGTTAAATATGAACGAGGGATTACATTGCATGCAAGCCTTCTTTTTTAACATAATATAATAAAAGTACCTACAAATAGAGGGATTAGTTTATGATTAAGCATATAAACTTACACATTGTAAGATTGTATCCAAATGAACATTTTTGTATATGAGGTCCTGAAACAAAAATAAAAAAATGGCAGCTAAATTAAAGATTACTGAAATAAGTAACTTGGAAAACAATACCATAAATACTGTAATATCTGACTACAATATGCAATCTTATTCAAATGAAAATGTATTACTTCTGCTCTTCTACAATTTGAACATAAATAAATAACGATTTGCTTCAATTAAATAATTTAAGGTAAGTGCATATATTTTTTAAATACCAACACTGTTCAATATTATTTCCGTTTAAAACAGAATAAGAAACCATATAATTGCGTACAATTTACATGTTTAAAGCAGAAATTGCAACAATATAATTGCATACATTTTGAAAAAAAAAACATAAACATTTGATTTTGTCACAGATACTTTCCGCTTTAACGGTGTTGCGTTACTTTTTGTGTTAAGATTAGGTCTTATAAAGATATGACCTTGACCATGAAAGAAGAGACATTTGTGTACCAGTTGCGCGATTCGTTAATCAATATTGCTTCAATGATGCTCTTGGCCAAAATAGTTGAAAACCGAAAGTTTATTGAAAATATTAGTAGCAAAAATTAAAAAGGACAACAATGAATAGGTATAAGCTAGGTAAAAATCAAAGCTTTGCACAATGGATATACATTGCTAATGTATAAACATTTACAATATTTCGAAACAGGAAATTTTGATAACACAAAATCCTTTTTCATGCCAGTACTTCATGAACTAGCTACTTATCTGATGATACCCTCGGAAACTATCAGTTTACTAGCAGAGGCAACACAACTTATAAAAAATACGATAAGCTATAAGCCGAAAAAAGAGAGCCTTGCATGAAATGATGTATTACTTAATTTGGAATAATTTCAAAAATTTTGTGACAGCTAATTCTAATAGCATATAATTTGTATTTTAATGCCAGCACCGAAAGCTACTGTGTTAATATCATCCATATCAATGGGTCATACCTTAGTTTGTAAGCTTTTTTGTAAGCAATGGTGATCTTTGATTAATAAAGAGTTGTATTTGTTCACAAGTCCGATCTCTTGGATTAATAATCTAGTTGCTCATATCCCCAACTTGTGATTCTTTATCCGTGATACAAATCATGGATGCCTTATTGCTAATATCATGAATATTACACATGGAGATATAATTCATACGAAAATGACAAAAAGGAAGCATAAATCAATGCCTTTTAATTGGGCAACAGTTACGTACACATAAGGAACAAGACGGGTGCCACATGCGGAGCATGATTTGCTTACCCTTCTGGACCACCTAAGATCACCCCTAGTTTTTTGTGGGGTTCGTGTTGTTTATTATTTAATTTTCTATGTTGTGTCATGTGTACTATTGTTTGTCTGTTTGTCTTTTCATTTTCAGCCATGGCGTTGTCAGTTTGTTTTAGATTTATGAGTTGTCCCTTTGGTATCTTTCGTCCCTCTTTTACGATCCTACACAAAAACTGTTGATTTATATGATATTTTTATACCCTAAATTTAACCAATTTTTAATAACAAAAACAGAATGACTTTGTTTTTGAATTTATTCCTGTCATGGCTGTGTTTAATAAATTTCGTTTATAAGATACAGAATTAAAAAGTGAGCAAACTTTACAAATTGTCAAAAATTTGTGAAAAATATTTTTTTAAATCTTTTTTGCATGGTGATAATCGAGATAAAGCACTTGTAATCACATATGATTTATCCAGTTTAACGGATTATTAATCAAAGATCACGATTTTTTTCATTTATCCCTTATGGGTTTCATATATATTTTAATTGTTAAGTTGGATTTTAAAGTTTTAACATATACATGATGTATGGAGTGAAAAGTAATCATTAGCTTTGTTCATTAGATTTAATTAGATCTAATTTTAAATAATGCAAAATTCCTCTGTATAAACACTACTGATTTGGCTTGAAGATAAATGAATTATGCTAATGACAACATCATGATAAAAATCGGTTTACCTCTTCTGTTTTCTTTACTTGATTAATTAGAAATGTTTTGATCAACTTTCGTCAATGAATATGTCATATATTTGTTGTTGATCCAGGTGTGGGTGCTATTGACATAAGAATGGCCGATATTTTTTTTCCAAAAATAAGCTTCCATTATGAATGCAGTTTTCGCAGTAGTGGCACCACAGCCACCACCGCCACCAGATCCACCGAATCCAAATATGTGATGGTACCATCAATAAATTTATTAACATATTGTCTTGTTGTATATACATTATCAGTTAATTATGAATCCCTATCATGTAAGAACTCATATGAATATCACTATGACAGTATATGTACTCTTACGGTGTTCAATAGTTGTATATGTCAAATGTGTTCGCCGTCTTTTGTTGGTTTTCTTTTGTCATGTTGAATATTTTTTTATAACTTACTGGTTTCAACTTTATACTGCCTTGCAATGAATATAGAAAAAAATATCTTGTGTTATATTCATTATGACTAAATCAAGAATCCTCATTATGTAAGTACATATATGAACATCATTACGAGCAGATGAAACTACCATTAGTTGTGCCCGTATTGTATCCTATACATATAGCTGTACTTGTATTCAAATGTGCCCGCCGTCTTTTTATTTATTTTTTGGCACTGAAATGCTTCTTTTTTGTCATGTTGGATAATTTTTTTTAAACTTACAGGTTTCAACTTTATACTTGTTAGGCTTTTTAACATATTTGATCTGAGTGTCTTATCTAGGCGAAACGTGCGTCCTGCGTATTAAATGATAAGTATGATACCACTGATGACTATTTTCTCACTTTGAAGGACGGTTTGTGTCTTTTTTTTAATGTTTTACCTGCATACATGTTCATTGTAATTCGATTGTGGCTTTGACACACAGATAAAACATGTTTATTTTACCGTGACGTGCCCGCCATTATTATTTTATAAAACCTATGGCAGAGGAATGTATAAGAATTGCATCACAAGGATTTGAAGTCTTTGTGTATCTAATTCATTGGTAATAGACAGATAAGATATCTGCAGATATAATGTTATCTTAAGGGTACAAATTCACTTCATTTAGGCCAAGTGTTATAGATTTTCATTAAACATCATCTAAGAAAAATTGAAGAAAGCATATTGCAGGAAAGAATTACCGTCTGTAGATAGTAAGCGGTAAGTATAGGAAATGTCTAAACGTAATAATATTCTTAAATCTAACAGTGCGTAAAATTCAAATTGGAGAATGAACGAATGACATGCTTGCAAAATATGATAAGAAAAAGAAGGGAAAAAATAGACAACAATAATTAAAAAAACTAATTGTTCAGAAAACATTTTCTGATTTTTTTCCACAATTCACTTTCTAAATGATTGACTTTCTGTTTACTTTAGTTGCTACAGTTATCTGCCCACTTACACAAACGTTCTGGATCCACCACTGTTCCTTCATACTGATTCTAAAATTTCATAGTTTCAAGGATCTCAAGTCAAAATACAGTAGGTCCTATTTAGTATGCGGTTCATTTTACCATTTAATCACACATTAGCTAAAATTATAATTTTGTCTTTGCTTTTGCGATAATATTTGGACTTAAGATAAAATTCTACGACCCTTATAACACACATCAATACATGCTTTCTATATTAATGTCAACATGTTAATCTTGTAGAATCAAGTCAGAGCTAAACTTGCACAAGTGACGGATTTAATTAGTTATAAAAGATACTAGGCTTATAACTCAATATGCCAGACGCTGATTCCCTCTATATAAGACTCATCAGTGACGCTCAATTCCAAAACATTAGAAAGCCAAGCAGGTACAAAGTTGAAGATCACGCAGGTAGGTTAATGCTGTTCGAGAGTAAATCGGCTATTTATTCATATAAAAATCAATGAAATTTGAAATTATTTAGATTTTTTGTCGAGAAACTTCCATACCCAGAACTTATTTATATCATCCCTAATATCATCCAAAGTTTTAATTTAAGGTGTCTCAGAACCCCCCACCTGGTTGCCATGGTAACGGGCACCATTCAAAGATGGCGTGTGAACGTCCAACTTCAAGAGCCTGGGGCACCCCATAGAACTAGACAAATGAATAAAAATAAAGTTGTATTTGGTTGATAAATATGTTATCTTTCACGTAACAGCTGTTTCATTCTTTAAATGTGCCCTTTTATAATAGAAAATAACAGAAGTGACATACAACCCAACCGTGGCCACACCAAAAGTCAACTATTTTGCCAATTTTAGAAATGTTGTAATCATTTGAAAAACAAGAAACAGCAATCTTCGTATTCGTGAGCTTTCCAAGAATAAATATGCCATGTTTTAAAGAGATCAATAAATGTTAACGGGGTGTGCCAATGCAATCTTTATAGATGAATAATATTCAAGTCCTTACTCGGCGACATTTAAACACTGAATTGATTTAGATCATGACAGATGGATTATTCCCCTTTTCGGTGTGAAAATGCCGGGAAAGAAATAATCGACATTTTGATAGTTTCTGACTAGAGATTAACACATTAAAGATGTAAAATAATGTTGTTGTTTCCACATTTTCATACTTAAGTTGTTCATGAATCTTTAAAGAATCACCATGCATACGAAGAGAAAAAAGGGGGGATACTCTAACGTTATACTTTGTAAGGGTTTTCGTAACCAAATGTTCATTTCTAACTACACATACATATACGCGTGCCGATTGCAAAAGAATTATCTTGCTTACTTCCTTAAATTTTAATATCATAGGGTCTTTACGACTTTTAGATTGCCAAGGTTTAGCATAGTGAAATAACGTGATGGCGAACGGCAAAACAGTATTTCTAAAACAAAATGATTCTCCAGATAGGGAAAACACTTTAATAACAAGCACAACTGCATGGTAGTATGAAATCCCTTGAAGGCTTCTGTCAAACTCCTGTTTTACGAGAAATATTTATCTGTTAGCCCTGTTAAACCAGAGACATATATATCTCTGGTTAAACTTAAAAGTTTTTTCAATGTTTTTTTTTTTAATTAAACACATTTTTTATTAATTCACTGAATTATAAGGATCAGTTACTGTCACATCACATGTGTGAATGGGTCTTTTTTAAACTATATCAGCTATAAGCAATAATTTCTAGAGCTATGTTCATTTTTTGAACATGCATCACTCATTCATTGCAGTTTTTCCAGTACAAAACAGTAAATTAAAAAAAAAAACATTAAAAAAAGAAATTTCCTTGAGATAAAACTATTTGTTTATTCAATAAAGTTGTAAGCATGTGAAAGCATTGAGTTCAGTATGAGTATTATCTGCCTATTACATAAAAGTATGACTATTGATATTTCAAAGGTTTCAAAATCAAAGAAACTTATAATTTTTCATTCATTTCAAAAAATTTCTCAAAATTAAAACAAAAAGCATTGCACATGTCACATTGAATTAAAACTGATAATTCTGATATAACAATGCACACAATATATACTTCCTTGTAGGTTTCCATGATCCATAATAAATGTAGACATATATCATTCTGCTGGTTTTCATATGATAATGATGTACTAGATAAATCCTTATTCCTTTACTTGTGTTTTTTTTATTTCACATGTATCATGCAAAGAATATTCCTATATATTCATGTAACATGTTGTGAATTACAATATATATACCAGTAAGTACATGCAGGTACCACATATGATGTTTGAATTATAATTATCACTTAGTTCACAGTTTTATGTATATCCAAAATTATCTCAACTACTGCACATGATGCATAATGATATGAACATTTCCTTTTGTGTGTTGCCATGATCCTTCAAGAAAGAAGTGCACAGTCATTTCCTCTGATGTAAAACCTTGATTTCTCTGTCTTCAATGTTCAAGAGTCAGTTTTAACAGTAATAAAATCCTTCCTTTTAGTGTCATACTGAAGACTGCTGCATTCCAAAGTTACATGTGACATGCCATGGGGTTTTCATATTCAACACTGTTATATTTTTGTTATATGTCATCAAGATTTTATCTTAAAAACATTGATTTCATTTTCTTTTCATGTATATATCTAAAGCTATCCTCATACATGGTTACACATTGTCTGGCAATTTCCTTGTATATATGTTGATCTTCATAAGACAGAAGTTGTCACTCTTTTTCTTTGATTACTTTTTTCAAATTTCAGTAAGGCTATCATAGTTAAAACTATTAAACTTGTATGACACCATGCCTCCAAGTTATCTTCATGCATGTACTGAAAAAAATATGTAAACCATTACTGGCATTTAAAAGTTATTGGTATTCATGTTATGATACACATAGAAAACTTCAGTCAAAATTGTCACATATGTATATTCCTTAATTATTTTTGAATTAAAAGTAAACTTGACACAAAGTTTAATTGATGAATTGTCTGTAAAAGTACAATAAAGATTATAAATACAACTTTCTATAACTGATATTTACCCATCTCATTGCTTTGCCAATTTGTTATCAATAATCAATATAACTTTAATAATCAATATGGGGTGGGTGTGACTTAATACACCAGATAACTTAGTTATATTCACCTAAACTGAGGGTCTGGATGGTGTTAACAGAATAGATACAGCAATCATGTAATAATCCCTTAAGCAAAAGTGCAATATTTAAACATGTAAAAGGCTGAGAAATTAAAGATTGAGAAAAGACTGATAATAAAAGAAAATGATGGTGTGTTAAAATACAAAGAATAGAGAATACTGGGCAAAATAGATAAAGATTAATATAGAAAATGGTATATAAAATATAGAACTGAAGGACCCTTGCAGGACTCATTCATTATAATAAAATTGATACTTACAATTGATTGTGTATAGACCTCATATTTGATGTTATAGAAACTACACTCTTTATGCATTAACTGTCAACTTATGTGTGCCAGTTGTAAATCAATCTGCAAAAGAAGTTACAATAATTACTGAAAGGTTTCAATAAATACTCAATTGTATACACACCAGGTTTTAAAATAAAATACACAAAATTAAGATTGATCTGTTGATGTAAATTGTTTTATAATAAGTGTGTTAAAATTTGAAAAGATCAACACAAACACACAAATACTTCAGATACACATTATCATAGTGAATCAATATTAAAAATACATATTTAATTTAATCTTATGTCTATATATAAAATAAACATAAGAAAACAAATTATTAAAGACAAAAAAATCAAATGTACACTAAAAGGGATATTTTAAAATAATACTATAATGACTAATATGTAGCATCAGATTCAAAACCATCAATGAAAAGTTGTTAATAAATTATGGCCATGATAATAAATAATATTTTTCACATATAATATCTCATGTGAATGCTTCCACAGTTTGATTAAAAGTAGGCTGAGGCATAAGTATGATGCACAGAGTAATGCATATATATATTTTGAATAAACTTTTGTTTTATTTCTACAATATGTTATAAATTGGAATAAGAAATGATTTATCATGTGTAAATGCGACCAGTTTTAAGATTCATGTACACATATACCTTACAGATCTTTAAAGAAAATGCACTGGGGAGGGGGGGGGTAAAGGCATAGGTGAAAGGTGGTGGGCCTCAGTCTGCTTGTTGATCGGGCATTTTCACAAATTCTACTCCTTTAACACGTTCCATGGTTGATTATGGTTTCCCAAATTCAAACATTTGACCCGCATGAATGCGCATTCCTGGTCAGTTTTCAAAATGTGGACGTGAAATTATATTTGTATAGTCAATAGTCAATAAAGATTGGATTGTTTATAAGCAAGTAAGATAGTGTAAACGTCAAAAATTATTTCTAAAGGAAGTTTCGACAGACTGACCACATCATGTTGACAGCGAAACGTGTAAATAACCACATGTTTTAATTAAACATGCAGCTTTCTCTTCAGACTACATTCATAATCGTGAATGAAATGGATATCCAAGATCCTCGGCAGAAAGCTAAAATAATTTAAAACTAACTTACCTCAAAATATAACCAACCCACATCTATAATATTAACGTGTTGTTGTCGAACTGAAGACACTGACTTCTATCATAACAAGGTGCCCGATCAGCTGTTGGTGACAAGATAAAATCTGACGTCGACGAAACGTTCTAGCCAATCACGTGTCGAATAGTTGGGAAAATGACGTCAGATTTAGATTGCGATGCAAACACCGAAAATCATTGCTAATTTTTTATAAACTGCATTAACCTACCTGCGCATTGATAACTCCCAAAATACCACAAAGTTGTGCCTAATACGGCTAAGGTTATCTCGACACAAATAGTTTTGATAAGAAGGTTATAGTTCTGTATACTGTCTAATACAACTACTTCTAGTACATGTAGTGCAATTTTAGGTCCGTATTTAACTTTTCACATACATATCATTAGTTGATGAGTATAAACCCATACAGATTTTATATTAAACTCAAATGAAAACAAAACAAAATTGTTTATTGATATGTGGTTATGAAGATGTTTTAGTAAGTTTAAATAATATACATAATAAGAAAAAGAATACATGAAAGTAGTTAGGAATTTAAAGGTGTACTATTTTCACTGATTGATACCTTTGTATGCAATCTTTGATTTTGTTATAAAAGGAGGAATAAATCAACAGCCACATACTAGTATTTTAACTGTCATATTGAAATTGACGTATGTTACCTAAAAAAACATTATCATATGATAATTACAAACCAATGCATTACCCAAATATAGATATGTTATCCACATTTACATCATTGTATAAAATTGGACTAATATGTTGAACAACGCAAAAGTCATTAGATAATGATATTTGAATACGTTATATCATAATAAACAATTTATCATTATTTTCTACATTTGAAAATGCCTGTACCAAGTCAGGACTACAAAAGTTGTTGTCCATTCAATTGATATATTTAATCAATTGATTTTGTCATTTGAATAGGGAGTTTTCATTTTGAATTTTCCTCGGAGATCAGATTTTTAGTGATTTTACTTTTCAAATAAATGTGATCGAAAAAAATAAACATCTATTTATCTGCAGATAACAACTCACCTTGGATGCACACATTTTGATGTTTCAGATTGTTAATGTTCACATTATATTACACAACATTCGGATAAGTGAACACTATATTTTATAAAATATATACATAGAGGTACGTATAAAACTTGTAGATCTATAATTTCGGAGATCAATATCATATATACTTGGATCAATGACCTTGCAAGTTATGAAATGACATTGATTAATTGGTGTCATTTTTTATAAGTGTAGGAAGCTGAAGTGCCTGAGAAACCAAGGACCTTCAAACTGACAATAACAGGCAATTAAGATTAGACTCGAATGCACCTGCACGAGCTGGGTTCGAACTAACATCCTCTTAAAAAAATTAAGCAATGAGATAATTTGAATTCAAATTAAAAATTATAAACGTTAACCACTTTAGATCCGCAACTCTCTTCAACTTCGTACTTGTTTGGCTTTATAAATATTTTGATATGAGCATCACTGATGAGTCTTGTGTAGACGAAACGCGTTTCTGGCGTACACATTTATAATCCTGCTACCTTTGATAACTATTAGACATAGATTACCTAAACTGTATTTGGCAAAGTTTTAGGAGTCTTGGTCTTTAATGCTCTTCAACTTCGTACTTTATTCAGCCTTTTTAACTTTTTGGGATTCGAGCGTCACTCATAAGTCTTTTGTAGACGAAATGCGCGTCTGGCCTGAATACAAACATTTGTGCTGGTATCTATGATGAGTGTATTAACCGTAAGCAATAGTATTATGAAAAGAAAATACACGACTTAAAATATCAAGTGGAATAACAATATGTCATTGTCTTTACTTTATGACCTTAACAATGTTTTGAAAACGGTCAAACTGTCCAATACATTGGTTGAATTTCCAACGAATCGTGTTGTCCAATGTTGCTTTTCATTTTAGCCATAGCGTGGTCAGTTTTTTTTTCGATTTATGAGTTTGACTGTGCCATTGATATTTTCTGTCCCTCTTTTAAACCTCCAATCCAGTTTTCCATGTATTTTGTTTTGAATGAAATTGTATCCTAAGTTAATCATGTGGATAAAATTAGTGCTCTTTTTCACAGACAGAACATTCCCTGTAGATTATTTGGTGAATATTAAGACAGTTAGTACACATACGGAAAAATATTATTATGCCTGAATTGTTATTTTCTGTGTTTATGTGTTTGCCAGATTTCATTACACGTAATATCTGATAAAATTAACGGTACCAATTTTCTTGCACCAGATGCGCATTTCGACTATACATGTCTCTTCAGTGATGCTCGTGGTCAAAATGTTTTAAACCCAAAGCTAATATAAAAGATGAAGAGCTATAATCCAAAAGGTCCAAAAAGTATAGCCAAATCCGTGAAAGGAATCAAAGCTTTGCATGAGGGAGATACATTCCTTAATTTATAATAATTTCTAATATTTTATAACATCAAATTTTATGAACACAAAAAATATCCGTTTTTTCAGCCAGTACCGAAGTACTGGATACTGGGCTGGTTATACCCCCGGGGACTAATAGTCCACCAGCAGAGGCATCGACCCAGTGGTAGTAATAAAATTAACGGTACCAGTTTTCTTGCACCAGATGCGCATTTCGACAATACATGTCTCCTCAGTGATGCTCGTGGCCAAAATGTTTGAAATCCAAAGCTTATATTAAGGATGAAGAGCTATAATTCAAACGGTCCAAAAAGTATAGCCAAATCGGTGAAAGGAATCAGAGCTTTGCATGAGGTAGATACATTCCTTAATTATAATAAATTCTAATATTTTGTAACAGCAACTTTAATTAACACAAACAATCCGTATGTTCATGCCAGTACCGAAGTACTGGCTACTGGGCTGGTGATACCCTCGGGGACTTATAGTCCACCAGCAGAGGCATCGACCCAGTGGTAGTAATACAATTAACGATACCAATTTTCTTGCACCAGCTGCGCATTTCGACAATACATGTCTCTTCAGTGATGCTCGTGGCCAAAATTTTGAAATTCAAAGCTTATATAAAAGATGAAGATAAAAGAACATACTGATTTATGGAATACCCTGATTGACACTGAAACTTCATTTCAGGATCAACGCAGACAGTCGCTAGCGTATTTCCAAAAATGTCATTTCAAACGTAAAATCACAAAAATACTGAATTGTGTGGAAAATTCAATCCGAAAGTCCCTTATCTTAAATGGTATCATCAGTTGTCAAAAAACAGCAAACGAATGGACAACAAATGCAACTGTCATATTCCTAACTTGGTACAGGTGTTTTCAAATGTAGAAAACAATTTCCCGATGCTTGCTTTTATCCCCCATGGATTGACACTATATGTGTACCATACGAAAATAAAAGGGGATATAGGATATACAACAATGAAACTATTTTATTTTCTTTCATCGGTGAATTTGAAAGGTTTTTTTCTCATATTGTCTATTTTCCCTGTTTTTCAGAAAGGACAGATCAATCACAATGTTCAAAGAAAGCCCAGAAATCACAGTTGCTATTGGGTTAGGACTTGCAGTTGGTCGTTTGATAACTTCAGGCATACCAGAAAAAAGGAGTAAGTATGAATGATGATGATTTAAATGAAAAGATTTTGCGGAGTCAATATCAATTCAAGCTGATCTATTTAAAAAATAAGGAGATGTCGTATGATTTTTAAGCAAACAAATAAACATCAAAGTAATTAGTGGACAACTCTTTTACAAGCAAACAACGATGCATCCAAGTAATTAGTAGACAACTCTTTTAGAAGCAAACAAACAATAACTCTAAATTATAAGGACAATAACTTCAAGCACGGGGACTTATTCTACGGCTCCACACAGCTCCAACATCAAACCCTCCAATCAATATGAAAATAACGTAACGTTGGAAATTACAGGCAAAGTTTTGGTAATTAAGTAGTTAGTGCGTTTGTTTTTTCTACATTGGCTAGAGGTATAGGGGGAGGGTTAAGATCTCTAAAACATGTTTAACCCCGCTCCATTTTTGCGCCTGTCCGAAGTAAGGAGCCTCTGGCCTTTGTTAGTATAATTTTGATTGTAGTTTCTAGTAGACAATGTGGAGTTTAGTACGACGTCCATTATCATTGAACTAAAATTGAGAAAGGAAATGGGAAATGCGTCAAAGCGACAACAACCCGACCATAGAGCAGACAACAGCCGAAGGCCTACAATGGGTCTTCAATGTAGCGAGAATTCCCGCACCCGTAGGTGTCCTTCAGCTGGCCCCTAAAAATACATATGTGTATAAGGGCCAGCTGAAGGACTCCCCCAGGTGCGGGAGTTTCTCGCTGCATTATACCCTTTGGTTGCCTTCAGCTCTATCGTGGAGTTGCTGTCTCTTTGTCACATTTCATTTCTATTCTCAATTTTAGTTGACCAAATTTTACGGACGAATTGATAAAAAAAATATGTTTTGTAAACTTTTTTTTTTAAATTATTCGACGTCACAAATATTCAAACTAAATCGAAAATCCTTTTCGAATGATTTCTTGTTACAATATGATATATTTTATTTTTTTTCAGAACCCAAAGGAGATGGTATGTATTATCAAAAATAACAGAGATTACTAATGTCTTAGACAAATTTCGAATGAGTGTAAGACGACAACGGTTGTCTGTGGTATATAAGTTACTTGGTAGCAAGTTATTTCGTATATTATCATTTATTAATGCCAGTCTTGAGACGCCAGTTCGACACGTGACTTTATTGACAAGTTTGCAAAGTAACAACATCAATGTTATAGCGCAGAACTAAAGCGCTTGCAAATCATGCCAATACTTGAAAGAAATATCATAAATACCAAGTTATACTGATTAAAAAAATCAACAAAAGGCCAACTATAATATTTAAACCAAGAATTGAAACACATATAAATCTTTCATGAGGTATGAAATGGCATACATACTGTGGATTCATTTATTTTCGTGGGTATCAATTTTCGTGGATAGAGAAAAAAATACTTTTCGTGGTATACGTAAATTCGTGGATCGCTGTTTTCCCCAAAAAATCAATTCAGATACGTAATTCGTGGATATCTTTTTGATATATAACCTCATTGGTTTGATAAAAAATAAAACAAAAAAAAAGGAATTCATTGAAAAAGTTTTGTAATTATCAAAATCCTCGCTTGATCATTTTAGGTTAAAGTGTTCATTGAAAACTTCCATTTCAATAATGGACAAAGACAACTAATTATTTGTTTGTTTTACAATTAATAAATGCTTGTCTGAATTCTATAACTTAAAAGGCAATCAAAACTTTATGATTGAAAGCTCATGTCCCTAATCACGATATGATATATATAAATAAAAGGTGTGAAAATAAATGTTCCTGTCATAAACAATATTACCTAGGGACAATATCCTCGTATTTGATCCTATTGATTTTCAAACACTAGTAAACCAAACTATGACACAGTAATTAACAACTTGCAGTTATTTTCCATGAACAGTTTTAATCAATTTTAAAAGGAAGTTATCACTGATATTCGATATATTTATTATTGATTTATTTAAAATACTTGTATTATCTTTCAACAAAAAAACACGTTTTACGTTACAATGTTTATCGCTATTCAATACTATACTAGAACTGCATAACATAACCGAAAAAAAAATACGACTCCATAGTCCTCCATACACATTTATCGGGATTATTCTTCGTTGAATTCTTAAGTTCGTGGTTCGCTGTGACCCACGAAACCCACAAAAATAGGTATACCGCGGATAAAAATTAATCCACAGTATACATAATCAAAGAGTTAAGAAAGGGGATACACATAAAAATTTCATGTGTACGAAATGACATACACATAAACTTCCATAATACACAATGGTATACATATAAATAGAATTGTTTGAATTGTTTTGCATTGTCATTTCGGGCCCTTTTATAGATAGCTGACTATGCGGTATGGGCTTTGCTCATTGTTGAAGGCCGTACGGTGCCCTATAGTTGTTCTGTAATTCTGTGGCATCTTGGTCTATTGTGGAGAGTTGTCTCATTGGCAATCATATCACATCATGATCTTTTTTTTATAGTGAATATCTTTTGGTTTGTGCTGTGACATCTTGCGGTCCACGAAATTCCTAATAAAAACTGTCAGAGATAATAGCATTCTTAGATTAGTAGAACATCAACACCATACCGATCAAAATATACAAAAGTTTGCAAAACATGCAAAAATGAATAAAGATGAATTGCAAAAATAAAACTATACAATTGCACCTTGTTCAATTACTAGTAATCATTAACATTTGTTATTTACAGATGATTTTTAAGAAAGAACCGGTAAGAATTTTGTATACAGTTTTGTTTTCTTTTGAGAACTTTCAAATAAATGGTCTTGTACATGGCTGAAGAGCTCTTGATTGCTGAATCGTTATTTGGTGCAGTACATTTGCTGCTGTCTTTATTAATTGTGAGAGTACAGCCTCTGAGGATTAATTAACTAATTAACGATGACGCTTTAGTTATCTACTTTGTATAATGTCAACAGCTTGGAACAGTCTTTGATCAACATTATTTATATTCTAATGTAGATGTTTGATTAAAACTATAGTTTTACTCTAAATATAATTTCAAGTTAAAAGTGACTGTGCTGTAATGCTTTCATTTATTCGAATTGTATATCAAATATTGCAGTTTATATTGTAGTTAGATGAAAATATGCTTATTGTTATGCGTTTACTTTTCTACATTTGCCAAAGGTATAGGTGGAGGGCTGAGATCTCATAAACACGTTTAACCCCGCCGCATTTTTGCGCCTGTCCCGAGTCAGGAGCCTCTGGTCTTTGTTAGTCTTATATTATTTTAATTTTAGTTTCTTGTGTACAATTTGGAAATTAGTATGGCGTTCATTATCACTGAACTAGTATATATTTGTTTAGGGGCCAGCTGAAGGACGCCTCCGGATGCAGGAATTTCTTGCTACATTGAAGTCATGTTGGTGACCTTCTGCTGTTGTTTATTCTATGGTCGGGTTGTTGTCTCTTTGACACATTCCCCGTTTCCATTCTTAATTTTATTATAAAAAAAACCTCATATTAAAGTGGGTTTAATAAATGAAAGCAAAAAATTTCGCCGTTATAATCGGATTTTGGCAAATGAAGAGCTGAGATGAAAAGAACCACACGTTGTAGAAAGGGTCATGGTCGCTTTTGTCGTGCCGTCACAATAGGACATTCAGAGGAAAGCAAGAAATTTCGACGTCATAATCGGATTTTAGCCAATGAAGAACTGAGATCAAACTAACCACATCGTCAAATGATCAGTGCCTGAAAATGCAATTTGGAAAAAAAATATATATTATTAGTAAACGACACAATTCAATGTTTAAACTCGTTATCATGAATAATTTTGCGACCAAATGAAACCGACAGTAGTTGTGCTCTCATGTTCTTATTGTATTTCACCGTATAAAGTCAAATGTGTCCGTCGCTATTTAAAACTCTGTGATTGTCGTTGGTCGATATCTGCCATATTTTATTTTTTATTTTCATTGTTTTATTATATACCAGGCCTTTCTTTCACGTACAGCTTTTGATTACTGGTGACGGTTGTATGTTGTCCTATAACTGGTAATACTTGTGTATTTTGTTCGTAGCTAGATAGTACTCGCATTGACAATCGTTCTTTTTTTTTTGAAGCGGGATAAACGAACGGACGCACAGGCCAATGGGGGTCATACGAAGTTTTTTTTGTATTGTTACAATAAATACATGCAAACATTGAATTAACCATATATGGATTCTTAAAACATGGGGAAGACACCAACATGCAAATTCATAAGATAAATGCCTTGTAATAATAATAATAAGCAGAAAATAAAATGTGAGAGAAAGAGAAGACACCATATAGAAGACTGAGCAACAGGAACTAACCTAATCAAAGATATCAAAGCCTTTCCTGTTCCACATGTGCCACATATTATGTATATGTTATTACACATTCAGTAAGAGGGGAAAGGAAAAACTTTGAAAATTTTTCAACCTTGGTCTGTCATTGAAAAAAAACATGCTACACCGAAGTTTTCAGTTTGATATTGAGATTCTCGTTGAAAGAATATATGTATGGAACTAGGATGTATATTTTTATTTGTTTTTTCCAAGGGAATCAACGGTACACCTCTCTTGGAATCTTTCTAACTGACATTTGAATCAAATTCAATTCAGATACTTGTAAAAACTTTTAGGAGTTTTTGGTCCTCATTACTCTTCAACTTCGTACTATATTTGGCCTTTTAATCAGTTTTTGATTCGAGCGTTACTAATGCGTCTTTAGAAGACGAAACGCGCGTCTGGCATAAATATACAACTTTTATCCTGGTATCTACGATAAGTTTATTTGTAATAAACCTTCAGATTACAGTAGGTAGATCATTTAATTTAACTTTCTATTATATTGATGATTTTCTTTTCGTTCAACTGATAGTCATACTCATTTGTCAATAATTAACTGACAACTATATTCCTTGAAATGAAATAAGCAAACAGGTGAAAAACAATATACAAAAAGAATACAACAAAGCAAATTAAAGACTCCACCTAACAAAAAAAAAGTTTTCTCTTGTGCTCTGAAAGTATAAGCAAATACGCTTTAAAGTTGAATGCGATATAAAAAGGGGGAATATATACTTTCTACACGTATCGCAAGTCTTATCATTAAGTATGACATCATACAATTGTTCAACGAAATCAATTTCTGATATATGGATTTATATAATGTTGGTATGATATTATTTTCTTTTCAATATTTGTTATAAATGAGGGACTAGATATAGCCGAGGGACAGCCAAACTTATAGTCAGAAATTGAACTGACAACTCCATGGTCAAATAAGAAAAAGATAAACAGACAAATAAAAGTCGCAAAATTTAAACAAATATGAGCAGCACAAAAGTCACAAAAACATGAATGATATCAGGTGCTCCGAGAAGGTAAGGACATCCCATTTCATAAGTGACGCCTGTCGTGTTGTTCATGTTGATACAAACCCGGGAATAAACCTGACTCGATTTATCTCAATTTAGTGGAAAGAGACGGGATTGTAGTTAAAACATCAGGAACATATCCGCTATTAGTCCTTTACTCACATCGGGATGTTATCCGTAAATCTGACGAAAAAAGTACAAATCACAAAAATACTGAACTCATAGGAAAATTCCTATCCAAATGGCAAAATCAAAAGATCAAACACATCAAAGGAATGGATAGCAAATGTCATATTCCTGATTTGGTGCAAAATCAAAAGATCAAACACATCAAACGAATGGATAGCAACTGTCATATTTCTGACTTGGTGCAAAATCAAAAGATCAAACCCATCAAACGAATGGATAGCAACTGTCATATTCCTGACTTGGTGCAAAATCAAAAGATCAAACACATCAAACGAATGGATAGCAACTGTCATATTCCTGACTTGGTGCAAAATCAAAAGATCAAACACATCAAAGGAATGGATAGCAACTGTCATATTCCTGACTTGGTGCAAAATCAAAAGATCAAACACATCAAACGAATGGATAGCAACTTTCATATTCCTGACTTGGTGCAAAATCAAAAGATCAAACCCATCAAAGGAATGGATAGCAACTGTCATATTCCTGACTTTTTTCCTATGTAGAAAATGGTTGAATGAACCTGGTTTTATAGCGCTAAGTCTCTCATTTGTACGACAGTCGCATCATATATCCACAATGCCTTTCAACATAAAAATGGTAGCATACGCTATAAATTTATTACTTTGGGATTTCTTAAAGCATATTTCGTTAATAGTGACAAACGAAAAGGTAAATCATGCTACACAGAAGAACAAGTGGTCAGTATGCTGAAGTTTCTTATCGACAAAATATTTGTTGAGTTTGGAGGTAGACTTTTCCAACAAATTGTCGGCATTCCTATGGGAACAAACTGTGCGCCTCTTTTTGCCGACCTCTTCTTATTTTCATATGAATCGGAGTTCCTCCAGACTCTTGTCAAAAACAAGAGGATCAAAGAAGCCAGATTATTTAATTTCAATTACATATATATTGATGATGTTCTTTTCATAAATAATCCGAGCTTTTCTGATTGGGTTCCATTAAAATATCCCCCAGAACTAGAGATTTAAGAAAAAAACAGACAGGACTTCCTCTGCCTCATTTTCGACTTATATCTCGAATTTGACTTACACAGTCATCTCAGTACCAGAATCTATGACAAACGAGACGATTTTAATTTTGAAATTATAAATTTCCCCCACCTTAGTAGCAATATACCAACTTCACCTGCATATGGCATATATATTTCCCAGCTTATTCGATATTCAAGAGCTTGCAGCTCCTACTCAGACTTTGTAAAACGTCATCAGTGTCTGAGTAGAAAGTTGATGAACCAGGGGTATGTCAAAGAACGTCTCGTCCTTTTTCTAAAAAAGTTCATCGGAAGGTACCAAGACCTTGTTGATAATTATTCCGTATCAACTTCTCAAATAATACACGATGGTCTTGATGTATAGTTTATGCGTACTGATGTTGTTTATCATCTGAACAACATGTTTTATTGGTCTTTCATTTTTTTTTTTTTTGTGATTTGTTTTGTATATGTGACTCTTTGTATATCTTTTGTTCTTATAACGTGACTCTAGACTTTAAAAGATCCCGTCATTATGATATTGGTCTTTAATATGTCATTATGATATATTTCTATTATGAATTACTATATACGTTGAACCACAAACGTCAAAATCTCTCAATCGCGTAGTGGAATTAACTATTTTTGGATTCTCATAAATTCTATCTATAACCTTTGGACTGGTTTGAATCTTGGTCTATTTCTGTAATTTATTCTTACATACTTTTGATTTTTTAACCCTGTATGCTTAAATTGCCTATGTAAAAATTTTAAATTGTTTGTATGCACATTGAACGACAAATTAATTTTTTTCTGAAGTCAGACACTCAAATCAATCCATATGTTCGTAGATAGTAGATGTTTTTGTGTCCTGTTAAATTGTTCCTTTTAAAATTGTTATACGATGATGACTGATGTACCTATATTTTGACTATTTTATAAATTGTGACTGTTTAATTAGCGCATCATGTAAATGTAGCGGAATTTGATGAACCAGGTTTAATCAACCATTTTCTACATTTGAAAATGCCCGTACCAAGTCAGAAATATGACAGTTCTTGTCCATTCGTTTTTGATGCGTTTTGTTATTTGATTTTGCCATGTGATTATGGACTTTCCTAATTGATTTTTCTCTGAGTTCAGTATTTTTGTGATTTTACTTTTTCCTTATATTGAAAACGATGCGCAAGCAAACAGGCATTATTTGTTCACATGCCAAATCAAGGGGTACATCAGTCAGCATTGTGTTATAATCTTAATCCGAATAAAAACGAACAGATATTTTACAAAGAAACACAAAAATACATATATCAAATTCAACAACCATATTCATTGCTTTCTTTTTTGTTTTTTATAAATATGTAATTTTAAGTAACCCATAAAGGATTGAAAGATTTTAAATACTGGGACTGAATCGTTAGATTACCATAAAAATGTTGTAGAATTGCGTGTATGACGTCAGAATGTAAACGTCACACATATAAGAATATAAAATAATTCTGTAGATCAAAGTATGAAAAGTCTATAGTTCGGTTAGGTATATCCTCTGCAGCATGTTAATTAGAAGTTTGCCTTGTCCTTCTTACTGCTTGTTTATATACTTATTGTTTATTTCTTCTAAAAATAAACCACGTCATTATGAATCAATAAACACAAAAAGGCCATATCGAAAAAAAAACATTTGCGAATGCGAAGGGATGATTTTAAATTCACCACTTGGAACTCTTGGTGTATTATAAAAAAAAAAAGTGCGGAATAACTGCGTATGAAACTACTCTTCACAAGAGACCAACATGACATAGAAATAACAACTATAGGTTATAGGTTACTATACGGCCTTCGAAAAATGAACAAAGCCCATAGCGCATTTTGTAATTGAAATAGTGTTTTAAGATAGTTTAGACTGTCTTATCTTTTCATTCTGTAATTTTTAATAGAAACAAAATATCTTCAATTTGCATAAAAAAACAGTTTTCATATACAGTTAAACCTGTTTAAACCAAACCTCTTCGGGACTTCAGATTTTTTTCGGTACTGGCCGATATTCGGTTGTATCAGATGTAGATTACTTAAAGTTAATTTTCTAACGTGTCTGAAAGAATGTATGAAAACGTCGACTTGTTCTAGCGTAAGCTACAGACGCAATTGGAAAATGTGCGATATAAATCGAAATGTAAATTCTGAACTTTAACTTGTACAGGAACATGGATGCTTTTCGTCAAACATATCGTCATGGTCAGGGGTAAATGCAAAGTTACATGAGTTACGAAAGTTTTCCTCAATCCATGAAAATTGGTTCCCATGAAAATAAATAAAGAGTTGTTCGGTAATGGCCGATATTCAGTTGCTTAAGGTTCACAATGCATACAATTGTATATGGCGGTGCTTAAAAATATGTTTGATTTATTCAGATTTTCGGTTTATGCAGGATTAGGTTTAACAAGGTTTCACTGTTTTATTCATTTATTGAATTCATTTATAGAAATTCATTGTGACAACTTAGCCAAACTTTCCCTTTGCAAGTCATGAAATTATATTAATTCGTTTCGATTAAAACAGAAAAGTAATACAGTTTTAAAAATATTGACACGTAAAAGGACAAATTACTGTCCGCAATGTAAATGATGAATTTTAAACAAATAGAGATATCGACAAAACCCACACCTGGGAACTTAAAAAATGTTGAAATTTAGCTTTATCTATTATTAAATTTTAATCAGTTATTTCTCGTTTGCTAGTTTACGGTTGATAGCAATTGTTCTGAACATCTAATTTAAAAACATTAAAAATGAAGGTAGTGACGTTATTTTTTCTTTTACAAAATGTGATGTCAATCTATACTTGGTCTTTAGATGATGTGTGTGACACTGATGATATCGAATGTCAAAATCCGCAAATTTCAAACCCAAATTTATGGACAATGTTATTGCAATGCTGCACTTCGTAGATTACTGAAAATGTGCGATATAAATGGAAATGTAAATTCGGAAGTTGAACGTGTACAAGAACATGGATGCTTTTCGTCGAACATATAGTCATGGTCAAAGGTAAAGGCACAATCAGTTTATATTCATATTTTATAAACGTACTCATCAGTGTATCGCATACATGTGGGTTTATTTATTTTCATGGGAACCAATTTTCGTGGATTGAGAAAAACTTTCGTAGACATTTGATTTCGTGATTTTGTCAAAGTCTGCAAACATATATAACCATGTGCAATTCTTTGAACACTTAAGTCCGTGGTTCACCATGTGCAATTCTTTGAACACTTAAGTCCGTGGTTCACCATGTGCAATTCTTTGAACACTTAAGTCCGTGGTTCACCATGTGCAATTCTTTGAACACTTAAGTCCGTGGTTCACCATGTGCAATTCTTTGAACACTTAAGTCCGTGGTTGACCATGTGCAATTCTTTGAACACTTAAGTCCGTGGTTCACCATGTGCAATTCTTTGAACACTTAAGTCCGTGGTTCACCATGTGTAATTCTTTGAACACTTAAGTCCGTGGTTCACCATGTGCAATTCTTTGAACACTTAAGTCCGTGGTTCACCATGTGTAATTCTTTGAACACTTAAGTCCGTGGTTCACCATGTGCAATTCTTTGAACACTTAAGTCCGTGGTTCACCATGTGTAATTCTTTGAACACTTAAGTCCGTGGTTCACCATGTGCGATTCTTTGACCACTTGAGTCCGTGGTTCACCATGTGCGATTCTTTGACCACTTGAGTCCGTGGTTCACCTGCACTGATCAAATCTACTACACAAATGTGTTTCCAACAAATAATAACGAGGCCATAGTATATATAATAATGAGGCCATAGTATATATTATTACTTTTGATAATAATAATGAGGCCATAGTATATATTAGTACTAATAATGAGACCATAGTATATATTATAATGAGGCCATAGTATATATTATAATGAGGCCATAGTATATATTATAATGAGGCCATAGTATATATTATAATGAGGCCATAGTATATATTATAATGAGGCCACAGTATATATTATAATGAGGCCATAGTATATATTATAATGAGGCCATAGTATATATTATAATGAGGCCATAGTATATATTATAATGAGGCCACAGTATATATTACTACTTTTAGTGACTCAAGCAGTAAAACATCTATCAAAGCTCAATAGTCTTTAAAATATCTTCATTAAAAAACATAACATTCCCTGAATAAGATAAACATATCTCTTTGTTTCTATTATGCACATTTAAACTATACGTAACTCATTAACAAAATGCTTTATCGACACCTCAGAGGTATTATGGTTGTCAAAGGTTATCCTCGGGTGAATCAGCAACTCTACATTCATCACAACTCGGCCGATTCCGTAGAGAACCTGCGTCACAACTCGGCCGATTCCGTAGAGAACCGGCGTCACATGAAGATTGCCGATTGTGAAACTTTACTTATTTAGATAGTACGCAGTTGTCCGAGTTGTGACGAATTAAAACAAAATGTTACACAGTTTCCTGTCCAAATTCTACCTTTTCAAACAGTTTTCTAAAGAGGCTTTTCTTATTCGTAGTCTTCAATTTTTAAACTTTTTAATGCGTATTGTTATGACTTTACTTTTCTACATTGACTAGAGGTAAAGAGGGAGAGTGGAGATCTCATAAAAATGTTTAACCCCGCCGCCGCAATAATGCGCCTGTCCCAAGTCAGGAGCATCTGGCCTTATTTAGTCTTTTATGATTTTTAAATCTAGTTTCTTGTGTATATATTTATTATAATTACAGTGATGATTTTGTATCACACTTAAATGAGTAGCGTAGTACATGTATGTACACTTGATGGAAGAGCAGTTAATCATTGCCTCGTTCTAAATAAATGTTTGCTTCCTGCTCGTCTATTCAATTTAAGTTATGATGTTTAAAACTAGCGTGATGTAGATGTAATAGCTAAAGAAGGTAAGTAAGATTGTTTTTTTTCTATATGTTGCTAGGAAAGATATACTATTATATGTTTTCTTCTATTATGTAACCTTTGAAAGCAACTGTGCTTCAACGTAAAGAGGTTCTACATAGTCTTGCATTCTTATAACGTGGGTTTTTAATAACCGGCATAAATTATTCTTGTACACTTTATTTCGTGATAAAATTTGGCAGACAGTGTTGAAATACTAGTTAGCTATGTATGTTATATTTGATAAACAGTAAACATATTCTGTAAAATGTAGATGTGTCATTTTAATTTATTTTAAAAGTTTTAATGGAATTTCCATTTTATCATGGACCTTGTATATTTGTTAGAATGTTTATCAACTAACTGATCAATTAAAATGAGACTAAAATAGTGTTGCTCGGTAACATTTTAAGATAAAACAAGGCAAGCTGGCTGTGAATCATTTTTGCAATATGAGATGCTAAATTCTAAACCTAGACCATCGAACCTATGGTACAACTTGCGAGAATACTCCAACGTCCAACGACTGTTTTGCCAGACCATTATTATCATCTGTGTCTTAATGACGAAAGGCAACATATAATGTTATCAATATATCCTCTTATATTTAATGCGTTTCCCTCAGTTTTAGTGTGTCACCCCGATTTTGTTTTTCGTCCATGGATTTATGAGTTTTGAACAGCGGTATACTACTGTTGCCTGTATCAAACGATTGATTAGCATGTCTGTCTCAGTGACACCAGGCAACATGCAATGAAATCAAACGATTGCTTATCATGTATGTCCCAAATGACACCAGATAATATCCACCTCTTGATTATGTTGTCCCTCCGATTGACACCGGACAACATAAAATAAGAGACACTGATTGATTATCATGTTTGTCTCAATTACGTCACATACCACACAACATAATCCATCGATTGATTATGTTGTCTGTCTCAATGACGTCAGACAACATACAATTTAACAAATCAATTTAATATGCGGTTTGCCATTATAATAAAATCCATCGATTGAATATGTTGTCTGTCTCAATGTCAGCAGACAACATATAATAAAATCCATCAATTGAATATGTAGTCTGTCTCAATGCCAACAGACAGCATATGATAACATCCTTCGATTAAGTATTTTGTCTTTGTCAATGTCAAAAGACAACATATAATAAAATACATCGATTGAATATGTTGTCAGTCTCAATGACAACAGACAACATATAATAGAATCCATCGATTGAATATGTTATCTGTCTCAATGGCTACAGACAGCATATAATACAATACATCGATTGAATATGTTGTCTGTCTCAATGGCAACAGACAACATAACATAAAATCCATCGATTGAATATGTTATCTGTCTCAATATCAACAGACAACATATAATAAAATCCTTCGATTAAGTATGTTGTCTTTCTCAATGTCAACAGACAACATATAATAAAATCCTTCGATTAAGTATGTTGTCTTTCTCATTGTCAACAGCCAACATATAATAAAAACCATCGATTAATTATGTTATCTGTCTCTATGTCAACAGAAAACATATAATAAAATCCACCGATTGAATATGTTGTCTGTCTCAATGTCAACAGACAACATATAATAAAATCCATCGATTGAGTTTGTTATCTGTCTCAATGACACCAGACAACATATAATAAAATCCATCGATTGAAAATGTTGTCTGTTTCAATGTCAACAGACAACATATAATTAAATCCATGGATTGAAAATGTTGTCTGTTTCAATGTCAACAGACAACATATAATAAAATCCATGGATTGAATATGTAATCTGTCTCAATGACAACAGACAACATATAATAAAATCCATGGATTGACTATGTTATCTGTCTCAATGTCAACAGGCAACATATAATAAAATCCATCGATTACTTATGTTGTCTGTCTCAATGAAACCAGACAAAATGTAATAGAACATTGATTTTTGAAAACAACAGAGGGAGGACAGCAAAGGATATATTCCGTCGAAAAGTCAATTGATATTTTATAGTGTGTCTTTTCTATGTTGTGATAACAATGCATATGTTATTGTTTCAGAAAAGGGAGAAGGTTTGGTACCGTTAAAACGTGTAATCCCAGTGCAAATGTTTGCACCTGTCCTAAGTCAGGAATCTGATGTACAGTAGTTGTGGTCTGTTCATGTAGTTCATACGTGTTTCTCGTTTCTCGTTTCTCGTTTATATATATATTAGACCGTTGGCTTTGCCGTTTGAATGGTTTTACATTAGTAATTTTTGGGGCCCTTTATAGCTTGCTGTTGGATGAACTTGTTTGATGAAATGACATTAATGGATTCAACCCTTTTGTTTGATAAGTTCTCCAAACAAGTTGTGTTTATAGATGTTGCATCTGTTGATACCATATTACCCCATAATATACTAAATATTTACTACACTCATAATAAAATGTATTAAAACGTACTATATATAAGGTTAAAATTAGCTAAAGTATAGAATATAGCGTGTCTACTTAAAACCTACGGATGATGTCAAGTGTAAATATCTATATTTACAACCTATGTCTTCCTGTTATGATGAGTCAACATTCAACTTATAATTTTATCACGCAGTACTTATGCTGCTTATATTTAAAACCTTGTGTTCAAGGTCGAACTCAATGTAATGTGACAGAATATATGAAAATATACTTATAAATTACACGATAAGTCATTTGTACATTGGCCGAGTGTCATCATCTTTATGTCCGAGTTATTGGTCGAGTTTTATAAAATATACAACATAAGTAGTCATTCCATAGATTTGCAAATAGTTATCTTATATATTGCTCGAGTTGTGTTTTTTTTGTGGTGAAAATTGGTTGAATGTTATCTAATGTATCACCTAAGTAATATTTTTTGTAAATTTGCCGAGGGTTATCTGATTTTTCCCCAGAGGGGTTAATTTGTAGAATGACAGAGTATTGTCTATTATATTACCCAAGTGGTCATTATGGAGATTGAAAGAGTGTTATCTATTACATTACCCAAGTTGTCATTATGTCAGATTGGCCACTACTCACCATATTTATTACCAAAGCGGTTATTGTGTAGATTGGCCGATTGTAATTATTGTAGATTTGCCAAGTTTGACTAATATATTTATCGAGTAGTCAAATGGCTGGTTTTTTTTTGCATTTTGGGTGTTGTCTAATATATAACCTACGTGGTTGTTTTACAGATGACAACGTGTTACCGTATATAGATATAAGACTTAAATCGACGTCCGGTCTCTAATCGACGTCCGATCATCAAATCGATGTCCAAATCTTACGTCACAGTTAAATAACATTGCAAATCGACGGCCAATTGTATGCTCCTCTATTCGACGTCTTTTTTTTTGTTGTTCTCAAATCGTCGTCCAATTTTTGGCTTCTTTAATCGACGTCCGTTTTATGGAGTTGTCGCAGTGAAATCACAACTTTATGAAAGGGTTGATTGAACCTAAAACTCAGACAGTTGTTGAAAAACAAAAATAATACTTCTCAACAATTGGTTGTACGTTTTGATTATTTCTATTATTCGAGTCTGTATACTGCCCTCTAAACGTCTTTCGATTATCTTTGTCTTTGACAAAACGAGACAGATAATATAAACAAAGATCAATTCTTATATGACGTTCTTGCCGTACTTTGACCTATAATTGTTTATAATTTAATTCATTGTGATTTGTCTCATTGGCACTCATACCACATCTTCTTATTTATATATAGTGTATGTAAGCACTTCACACAAAACAAAACGATAAAGATAATATAAACAAAGATAAATTTAAAAATAAATGATTGAATGAATTTAAACATCGCAATAAAAGTCTCCTAATCGATGGGACATCGTTTTTAGGATTCATTACGTCACATTGGATTAGAGGGCTAAAATATTGGACACTGGTTTGAGAACGTGACGTCGTATTTGGACGTCGATTTGAGGAACGGGCGTTTATTAGAGTTCGGACGTCGATCTGAGTCTAACATATATTACCAAGCGGTATTTTGGTAATTGACCGATAGTTATCAAAAATATAACCTCAGTGGTTGTCTTGCAGATTGGCCGATTGTGACCGTATATATTACCGAAGTGGTCACATGGCCGATTGTGACCGAATATATTACCGGAGTGGTCATTTTGTCTATTAGTCAATAATAATCTGCTATTATCCGAGTGGAATTTGTGTGTAAATGACGAGAACTTGCTGATAAAGGGATGAATGATCAAATTAATTCAAGTATTGATATCATTATCCTAGCTCCTAGTAAAATCTCAAACACGATTCATGATTATTGCTTAAAACTTTACACACTTCTTAATAATATTAATCTAAAGATCTGTATACTTTTTGGTGATGCTTCTAAATTTTATTTTAGAGTTATTGAGTTTTTGTAAAGAAATATTTAAATGTTTCATGGAAGGGCAAACTAGAATTTCTCAGAATGAAGACTAGATAACCTAGATAACACGCACAAAATTTAAGATTTTTTACGTTATGCATTTTAAAGATCCATAAGTTAAGTCTGTTGTCAAGGATTTTTGATAAAGCATTAAGGGAGAGTAAGTGAACGATGTGTCATACTTTTCTATGTTTAAATATATTTCATGAATAAAAATACAAATAAAATATGCCAACATTTTAATTTAAAATAAGTGCACGAAAAAAAATTACCAGACTAAGAAATACACTTTTAGTTAAATATTTGTAATAGCACAACGCTTTTAATTATTGTGTTTCAAACACACCTTCTCTGTAGAAATGACTCGTTACAAAGGTATTTCACTTCACCCATTTATTTCATTTTTTATACTGTGAATTCTCAATATTATTATATTAACATGTAGCCCTAATATATATTTAAAAAATGGAATCTAAAGCCAGATATATCAAACATTTATTATTTTAATATAATACGTTTTCAGTACAAAACAATCAACTCAAACACGCCTTGAACGTAAAATATGTACTCGACTGTCTTTTTACGATAATATAATTGCCCATTTTTATACCCCCCTCCCCCCCAAAAAATACTGTTGCCGGGGGCAGAGATGCAAATTAATGCTTTTTAAGATCAATATTTTTTCTTTTCGTGTACTTTTTCAGTTGAATTTATGCTTATGCATCTTAAAAATCCAGAAGTATTTGCACCTACCGAAATCGGCTGTTTTGTTAAATGTGCCTTTATTGAGTTAAGTCTGCTAATTGATATGTTATCGTATGTTTTTATATGTTGTGATTTTATGCTATTGTTTCAGAAAAAGGGAGAAGGTTTGGGCCCATTAAAACGTTTAATCCCGCTGCAAATGTGTGCACCTGTCCTAAGTTAGGAATCTGATGTTCAGTAGTTGTCGTTTGTTTGTGTAATATATACGTGTTTCTCGTTTCTCGTTTTTTTTTTATAGATTAGACCGTTGGTTTTCCCGTTTGAATGGTTTTACACTAGTAATTTTGGGGCCCTTTATAGCTTGTTGTTCGGTGTGAGCCAAGGCTCCGTGTTGAAGGCCGTACTTTAACCTATAATGGTTTAATTATTAAATTGTTATTTGGATGGAGAGTTGTCTCATTGGCACTCACACCACATCTTCCTATATCTCTTTAATTAAAAAAAAAGAACAATATCTCGTAGCTTCATACTACCAATTGAGTATAAACAAGTATATAAGATTCAAACAATCTGAAGTCATACACCTACATTTAACTTTTAAAAGCCATAAAAACAGTTTTAAACAATCCAAATATTCCAATTTTGCAAAACTTTATTTAATTTCAACTGGTTATCAACCCGTTTCGCTCTAAGCTCACCTGATTAAAGGGGCCGTGTGAGCTATTGACTTGGCGTCCGTAATTAAAAAAAGATCTTCTCTGAAATAACTTGACCAAATGTTACCAAACGAATTTTCCTAAGTGAATCTAGGAAAAACAATATTCATCAACAAACATGACCACTGTCTGTTAAAAAATATTCGAGTTTTTAGTTTACATCGCAAAAGTTCAAGTAGTTAGAGCAAAACTTACTGAGTAGAAATATTCAACAGGCCAAATTCTACCTACCTTGCACCTTTCAGAAAATTCAGATCAGATGCCGAAACTTGGTCTCGCAACATTTATCCGCCTTTAGTTTGTTTAATTACATATGTATATGAATATATAAGGGTAGCAGGGTCACCAGGGTGTGAAATCCATGTCATTTGAAATAAATACTATGCATAGATCTAGAAATCGACAGATAAAAATGACATTTAAAAAAAAAATACTCGCTTGTATTCGAAGTTTTTGCAGTTTTGTTTTGTCTAAACAAATTGACACACAAAATGAATATAGTATTGTGGAATTTTTTAACTTAACATATTCGATACATTGGTAACACCGGTTACTAGGATAATAATCCTGTCACGTTTGAATTGGGTAAAATGATGGAAATGTAAAAGTTTACGGGCGGTAGGTGCAACAGGATACCGACAGCTCTTATGGCTCGTCAGGGTGGGAGCTAACAAGTGGATCCATGAAAATTTGATTTAAAACCTGTATTCATTCCAACAAATTATTAGAATTTTATTGAGGATTATACCACTTAAGGTAACAAGAAAACTTTCAGAATTTAATGCAAAGAAGGTTTAAAGTCTTTCGCCGAAAATTACTATCAATTTCTTCTTCTCCTATGTTAAACTCCCTGCAATCTCCATCCCTTTATGAGCAATAACTTGAACTGTAAAACACTACCTAGTATCTACCAGATGTCTTTATAATGTCTGATGTATACATATTTATGACAATAACTGTTGTGAGCACAAGATTTACTGCACAGTTTTAAAGTTCTGCTAAACCAAAAATCTAAATGTGAACTTAAGTTTTGCGTTTGTTTGATGTGTACCGATTGAGATTTTAATCTAAGAGAACATGGTTTATCTATTAGTTGAAAATGTGGCTTTGAACTAGCTTTCAGTGGCTGTGAGTACTCGTGGATCAATAATTTGTGTCTTTATATCATTTTATGTGCTACGTGATATGTTGTTACACCACTGCACCAATGAAGGGAGACAGGAGGAGGGATTGGTTGGGGTATGGAGCGCAAACAAACATGTTAAGCCCTGTCACGAGTACTTAACACCAGTTGTTGTCTATGGTTGCTATCTGTCATATTTGTTTTTTGTTCAACGTTGTATTCTAAATCAGTCCGAAGGTCTTCACTTTTTAATCGTTAACATTGTTATAGCTAGTATTCGTTATGGTTTTTGCTCGTTGTTGAATGTCATACTTTGACTTGCAATTGTTCACATATTGTTCCAGTCTTGTAAGTTTTTATCAGTAATGTAAGCAAAGCAAGTCTAGGTCGTTTTTTTATCCAGTCGAAATGTATTGGAGACAGTGTATATATATAAAGGCAGAAATTAGAGGCACCAATAGTTAGATCATATAGCCTCGTATATCTAACTGAATAAACCAGTCAAACGTTTATTGTCGTTATACATGTCGCTTAACCTTAAGAACCTTTTAAAACTGTTTTAGGTATCATATTATGTAGAGAATCATCAATTTAAGGGCATTTAATATCTTAAATAAAACTAATTAGATATATGTTCATCTGATATTGGACGGAAGATGTTGCCCTTTTATGTAATATAAGTCACGATTATTTGAAAACGCTTATTAAACAGCCAAATGGATGCACAAAAGTAAAAATAGGAGTCGCAAATCAGATTGAATACAAGTATCTGCTCAATTTTATTGATTCTGTAACGATTGTATTAAATATGACCAACTGTTTACCCAAAATCACCAGCACAGAACGCTCTCTCGCAGGACAGCCTTACCCACCGTGTATTCGGTTATTGGGAAAAAGATTGGACATATACCATCTGCACATGCGTGTTCATTATTTTACTTTGAACTGTCTAAAACCCAGTCGTATGATAGTGATAAATGCGCCTAGTACGACCTTGAACAAATGAAGTAGAACTAAAGAAAAATACTGTCTACGGATCATAAAAGAACAAATATATGGATTAAACATTGAAACCTCTAAAGTTTCGGAATGAACTACACGCTTCAGTTTTCACTCACATTTTATGCCGATCAAGTCGAATGTGTATTTTACGTTGATGGATACTAAAAACAAATTGGATTATCTTCACTTGACAAAATTAATGGATATAAACAATCCTAATCATTAAGCAGGACTTGGTAACTGTAAATTCAGAATTTATTCCGGTGTTTCTATTATTGAGATAAATGCAACCGAGTTATAATTGCAACACTTTAAACTCGCATTTTGAAAATTTGTATATGAAGAAATTAAAATCAAATTTTAGTGTTAAATGACCAGAATGCAATAATAAATGTACGCAATAATTTCTGAATTTACTTATAGTATTGACCATCAAAAAGAAGTTTAAGACTTGATAAATGTTATCTAAATAACAAGGTACTCTCCTATATAAATCATTATACTCGTTGAACATGCATATCTTCAGACGCATTTATATGTTGTTAACATGTGAGCTATTTTCAAATCTTAACAGTTGTTCAACCTTCTGGTTACTTGTTCCAAAATCGGTAAGCATCATTTTTATAAATTTCCTGTTAACAAAACTTTGAATATTTCGAAAAACTAAGGATTTTCTTATCAGGAATAGATGACCATAGCCGTATTTGTAACAACTTTTTAATATTTCGAGTCCTCAATGCTCTTCAAGTTTGTACTTGTTTGGCTTAACTATTTTGAACTATTTTGATCTGAACGTCACTGATGAGTCTTCTGTAGACGAAACGCGTGTCTGGCGTATTAAATTATAATCCTGGTACCTTTGATAACTTATATCATAATACTTTCATCACATAAATCATTATGCCCCTCTCTCTATTTAAATTTGTTTGCTTACCCTAAAAAAAATCAGCTTGACCTTTGATGGGTAGTTGTTTCGTTTGCAATCCTCAACACATTGTTTTGTAAGGATTATCTTCAGACGCATTTATATGTTGTAAACATGTGAGATATTTTCAAATCTTAACAGTTAATCAACTTTCTGGTTACTTGTTCCAAAATCGGTTAGCATCATGTCTATAAAGTGTCGGTAATAACCTTAGCTTGAATTTGTAAGGTTCGCTGTCGGCACTATAACAATAAATCTGGATAACAGTAATATGTTATTTGAGTATATTGTTGCATCATTTCTACATTTTTCAAAGAATTGTGTTAACACATTATGAATCAAAATGATGTTTAGATATGTTGCCTCAATTTTAAATACGTAACGTTTTCACCTGAAATCACCCCTAGTTTTTGGTGGGGTTCGCGTTGTTTATTCTTTAGTTTCCTTTGTTGTGTCATGTGTACTAATGTTTGTCTGTTTGTCTTTTTCGTTTTTAGCAATGGCGTTGTCAATTTATTTTTGATTTATGAGTTTGACTGTCCCTTTGGTATCTTTTTTCAAGATGCATGCACAAAATTTTAAAATGTTGTTAAATGTTAAAAAAAACATGTCACTTAATAGTTATCAAAGGTAACAGGATTATAATTTAGTACGCCAGACGCACGTTTCGTCTACATAAGACTCATCAGTGCCGCTCATATCAAAATATTCATAAAGCCAAACAAGTACGAAGTTGAAGAGCATTGAGGATCTAAAATTCCAAAAAGTTGTGCCAAATACAACTAAGGTTATCTATTTCTTTAAACATTTTTCAAATTATGTTGATAACTTAAAGAAGCAACATTGCCAAAGAATGATTACCCATATGCTTTGGTAATGTTTCTTGTTTCACAAGTAGGACCTTATAGTCATACATATTACGCGACCTTTACACCAGGTTTAATCCACCATTTATTACTGTAGGACATTCCTGTAAAACAAATCAGAATTATGACAGTTGTTTTCCATTCGTAAGTTGTGTTTGAGTTTTTGATTTAGCTTTTTGATAAATCACTTTTCGATGTGTGAATATCCGTTGGAGTTCGGTATTTTCGTTACTTTACTTTCTACATAACATCCGATATTTTTAACAGCGATTTAATAAGAAGCCTTATTGACATTTTTTGAAAATATTATATGATTCCTTGATTTTTCAGAGCAAACACTTTTCCGAGTCTTACGTAAAACAAACCCTTCTTTTTATAAATTGTTACGTGGATGGAGAGTT
The DNA here is from genome assembly GCF_036588685.1 of Mytilus trossulus. Lineage (NCBI taxonomy): Eukaryota > Metazoa > Mollusca > Bivalvia > Mytilida > Mytilidae > Mytilus > Mytilus trossulus. The sequence continues at coordinate 81,440,729 of NC_086377.1, read as the reverse complement.
GTCTTATTGGCATTCATACCATATCTTCCTATATCTACCTTCTGAATAATTATATAAAAAAAATCATACTTGTGTTAAATTTGAAGTGTTAATTGGTCATAATCCACTTATTTAGTCAAATGTCGAGTTAATAAAGCTATGACGACCTAACAGTTCACCAAATAATTGTTCAATACCAAATAGGTCATGATAAAATGAAATGTACTAACTGCATTATATTGTGTCACGTTAAATAATTTACTTGTCTGTACGATACAATTGAATCGAAGACAACTGGCTACATTGAACTGATAGAGAATAGTTTAAATAAAGATTTGTCAACTCGTCCCTCACCTGCATAAAAGTGTAATCTAATTAAGAAAAAGACCCACTCGTCAAACTAATGTCCCCCCCCCCCCCCAAAAAAAAAGTTTTAATACCTATATGTAAAGACATAAATAGGCAGGACACATAAAATCTGACGAAACAAATGCCAACTAGCCCCAATAGTTTAATTTCATTAACCATAATAAACAAGATCCAAACCTGATTTACTAATGAAAATTATACATATATGCAACCCTTGCTTTTTTCAAGACATCGAAACATGTTATGTTTATCACATTGCGTGATTACTGTTATTACTTTAGAGCCAATCAATCTGCTAGAAAACCATGCAAAACCGTCCGAATGCCACTTTGGCCAAATGAGTTCATATTTGGCACATTGGTGCACTTTATTGATATAAATAACCACACAAATTTGTTTTGGGAAATATTGAACCGATCTGTATTTTTTTAGGCGCCATCTTTTAATAGATTAGATTGCTCGATAACGACAAAAATAAGCCTTTTGGCATATTTCGCTGGTTTAAATACAAAAAATATGGCAATATTCATAGTTTTTGTATAGTTGTTCCTAGTAATACATCACATTAAGTGTAAGAATGCATAGAAATAACAATGCTGTCTATTAAGTGTATGTATAATCTAACCGTTTCAATATGTCTCATTTAGCCTCATGTCCAAAATTGCTGATTTTGGTCATCTTTCAGAGCCAAAATACTCCAAGATCATATTATTATTATAAAATAACATGTCTGCTTGCAAAGTATAACTATATATACCTTATTAAAAAAAATATTGAGCTCGGCAAATAATGTTGGTGTCTAGTATATGGCACAACAAAATAGGGTAGCCTGTATATTCAAATTTTGTCAATTTTGCCGTCTCATTTGTAACATCTGACATATGATAGTATCTGGACTTATAAATAAGTATAACAACAAATGGAAAAGAATAATTAATGTTTCATTTAATACATTAAGAAAATAATCATACATAAATACAAATTATTTATTATATATCTATAGGCTCCAAGGAGCCGATATAGCTTGCATTGAACATGTTGACAAATTGTGCACTTAAAAACGACAAAAAAAAACCATATCTAAAAAACAAAGAATTAAAATAAAAGAAGTTAAACACTTCAGAAAAAGTTCAGACTGTAAAAGACATTTCTTCAGACCATTTTTGCAATTTATTCTTATAATATATTAATAAAGCTGTCAGGTAATAGCAAAAAAATGTGAAAATTTGTAAAGGAGTAGGTCTGGTAAGGACCGATTTTGTCCTCAAATTTCAGGTTCGTCTGTCGAAAGATTTTGACTACTTTTAAAGTTTCTATTTCAGTTGAATCAATTAGTTATGTGAAAGATTTTAACTGATTAAGCTCAAATATGAAAAATATACCAAATATACCGAAAAATGTCACTTTTCAGATGTTTTTTGTCAAAAATGAAAGTGGCCGCATCTGTGGTCATCCACAACCTCTATGTATGTTATGTATTATCATCAAATACAACTTAAATTTCAATATTAAGGATGAACACGAATGCGGCCACTTTCGTTTTACATGGAAACCGCCTTAAATTTAACTAAAATGCTAGAATTGTGAAGATTTCAGTAATTTAGAATGACTTAATGGTGCTAGTACCCGATATATGTGCATTGTATTGTCAAAAACAGCCCATATTTATGTAGCAAAAGCATTCTACCGTCCAATAAATAACTGAAATTTTACTTTGTAAAACTGCTATGTTTTGGGGCCAAAAAGAGGTCTTACTGGACCTACTACTTTACACATTTCAGGGACAATAGCTCATAGATGTTATGTCCACTCATTCAGAAAAATTTTGGGTACTTGATCTTGTCATGTTGATTTTTTATATATAATATATATGTATGACACTTGTTCTAAAGTTATTACATTAATGGTTCAAAAGAGAAAACTTTAAACCATGGTAAACAGTTACAATATAGAGATGATTTCTACAGACACTAAGAGATAGAAATTGATTTATGAGTCTTTGAGCCTAGTATGCTAACGAGGTAACATTTGCCAGGTACCTATATCTATGGTGCTGCAATGTGATCAATACAAACATGAAAATCATAAATGCATCTATAAAAAATCGCACAACTAGACGAAAAACAAATAACCTAGTCTATATAAACTAGTGCGAAATTTATATAGAATTTTGACTGAAATTGGATAGTTGTTAAAATTGCTGTATAAAAAAACAATTTAAATAATCACATGAATTTTCAAATTTAAATATACATGTAGTTGAACGGCAAGGTTTTACTATAAAACAAGTGTACATTAACTTTCTTGTAAAAGAAAAACCATAATATTAAAATTTCTATAAATGATGAACTGCTATTTTTTGAAACATCATCCCATGGAAGATTTAACTGATGTTTTAAATTTGGAAAGTTTCTGTTGCTTGTTTGGTTGGTTAAAGTTGTTTCTGTCATAAGTATTATCAGTCTCTCAATCTGATGTTGACTGCTGTGAAAGTTCAGTTGTTGTTGACAGAAAGGTTAGCAGCAAGTCTAGATCTGAAAACCACAAAATTACATACATAAATCAGGCTGTTAATTTTCATATTTTTTCATTTTCTTATTTTGGGGCCTTTTATGGGTGAATATACATATATATGCAATATGGGTCTTGCTCATTGTTCAAGGCCATAAGGCGTATGCAGACCTATAGCTTTACTTCAATGTCATTTGTTCTCATTACCGACCGTGCAAGGGCTGTATAGCCAGTCAAGGTCGTTAAAAACTTCCATTTGTTGTTCTCATTGGCAATCATACCACATTTTTTTTATTTCATATGTACCACTGACAGGAAATAAAATTGACAACTGTTACTGTAAGTCCCAATTGCAACATCTAATACATCTTCATACATTGTTAGATTGAGCATATTAATTTAAAGAACCCAAATAATGTATTTATTTCAATTTGTTCTAGTCCTAAATATGCATGAACCATTTGACATTGAACATTAGGAACCAACAACCAATCAATTAATCAAACAGGTGAAATATCTTCAAAAGTACCAATAAAAATCTCCCCCTTTTATATTCATTGATATTTGAAAAGGAATGTATGAACAGTTCATTAGTCATTGTTAGCTGTTGAATGGAAATAAAAGCCGCCCAACATTGTACTACAAATTAAATAAGTAAAGTAAAGTAAACAAAGATCTGTTCAATAAGACTGATGTTTAACATGCATAATAATGTTATTATATACTTTATGATTCCCATATATTACATTGTATACAAACAATTAAATTAATTTATCAAATACTTAGCATTGCTATGATAGCTTTTGCATATGTGTAATGAGCGGAAGTACACAAGCCATAATTTCCCACCCGGGCTGATAACCCATAGCATGTGCACCTCGTGCACAAAACCCATAATAGTGCCTCTCGTGCATGTTACTTCCGGTGTTTCCGGTATCGGTTGTTTACTTTTCCATACCTGGCTATTGTCACTTACTCAAAAATTCATCTGGATTGTATACCTGCTGGCATATAACCCTACAAATAAGAAGTGTGAAACTATAAAATAATTCTTCAATTTTGTTTTTCATGAAATAAAATATACCAAACAGGAAATTTAGGGTTGTGTACATGAAGCATCACTATGCATGTAGTTTAAATATATATTTTTTTCTTTTAAAAAGGGCACTATAAGTAATCTACATACATCTAAATGTACAAATGTAGGGTCCTAAAATAAAAGTTTACAAAACTTTGCAATGCTTTTGTTGTTTTTTTAGGCTCCATGGCCTACAAGAATGAATAGTTCATTAAAAAAGATTATTCTCTGGAATAAAGTTGTCTAGTGTTACATTTACTTTTGTTGTATTTAAAACATGTATTTTTATGAGTCTTTTCCACGAGATAAAAGTTTTTTAGTAGACAAATTTAAAGGGATAAACAACTTCCAGTTAGAACTGAACATATAACTTAGGGGAAGTGAAAATAACCCTGACCTGCTTTATATTGAATATTATTATATTGAAAGAAATTTTGATTATTATAATGATTATGGTCTATAAATTTGTTTTATTTTTATAAGCATAAAATAAATATATTGTACCCTGGTTAATAGCTTTAAAATTAAAATTCTGTCCTTAGCTGACAAGGACATATAACTATTTTGACCCTCCCTCTTTTTTTATTATCAAATGGTCCAAAGACAGAAAATGTATATAAGGAATATAAATTATTTGTATGCACTTTGTCATAGAAAATAAATAAGATGTCTTAGAAACTAGTTAGGTGTAAAAGAATATTCACATGCCCCTTCCACCCCCCTCCTTTTCTTAATCTAGCTATATGATGTATCAAATGTTGGTTCCCTAATTTCGGATTGACTATAAGGAACAATACAAAATTATTGTAAGATTTGTACCTGTTCCTACTGAAGTAACTCCTCCTGTGGTTGTATACAGCCTGTTATGAAATGGTGAAAATCCTTGGTCAGCTTTGGCTTTGCTGGAAGAGGGTTGGACAGGATGTTGACATGTTGCTTCACCATACAAATGTATTGTAATGTCAATGAAATCCATAAAAGTCTCTGTACTTCAAACATATTCTAACATGTCTAAGACAAGATCTTATAACAACCATAGGAAAATAAACCACTCCTCTTTTTATGTAAAATAAAAAGTCTGGCTGTAAATTCTACACCATAGTTTTCAGTATTTTTAGACTTCTGAGATGAATGGTAGTCTGTATCTGTACGAATATATTTGTTTACCAATGCTAGTTTCCAATGCTGCTTTTAGTACAACGGTAGAGAGAGTGTCTTTGATTTATTTTTGGTGTACCAGACTGTTGTAAGATCTTGTAAAGCCAGACAGTTTTGACACTCTCAATCTCCATTTAAGTGCAAGCATAAGCAATGTCTTCCTTTCGCTCACTTTATTTTACTAAGAATGATTTAGAATATTTTTGTTTTGCTAGTTGAAATCTAAGAACACCTCTTGCAGTTCATTGACTTGTTTTTTTTCAATATTTAGCATGTTTATTCACTAAATTATTGTCTGGTAAATTATTTTCATTATTCTCAAATTTCTTGGCAGTTGTTATGCTATTTGGTCTTTATTGCATTCAGATATCTTAAATACTTTGTTATATGTAGTTGTATTATGATGGAATAGCCAACATGCTCCTCCTAGATCATTCAAGACACAAACTTCACTGTAAACATTTGTCTGCCAAACCATCACCGGGAGCTGATATGTTGCCAAAGGGAGATAAGTCAATGGAAGAGCATAAAAGAAGTACTCCCTGGTTTCAGACAATTTATTGATTTTTGCACTTGCAGTACAAAAACGTCTTATTTCATTTTTTATACAAATTTATTTTACATTTTTTTATGATTTTATAAGCCATTTTATTACTAATTGTGTTAAGAGTTTAATTAAAATCATGGTTTTCTGGCGGATTGGCTCTTAAGATTAAAATAAAAACGTATACAAATTCTCAGCCTCCACCATCCAAAATTTAGTCAATGTATACTACACTCAAAATTGAAAGCATCGAATATACAATGAATAAAGTCGAACCAAGCTGATGTAGAGAAAATTATGTTTCCACTTGTAACCTCCGGATGATGTCAAGTTAAAATCGTTAAAATCACACCCTTCATCTTCCTGTTATGATGAGTCTACATTCAATTTATACTTTTACCACGTAGTACTTATCTTGTTTATACATATTTTCAAGGTCGAACTAAATTAAAAAACAATATCAGACATGTACAGTTTGACTTATCACATATATTTCCCGAATGTGGTCTTTTTTGGGGGGAGACTGATCGTGTTTAATTGGTAAACATTACTTATTTTCGTCTGTGATTCAAAATCTGATTATTTTCTTGATGTGATATTTCAGATTGCTGGTTTCTGATGCATTCTGTTGAACTCTTTTATATACAAATCAGTTGAATACAAAAAATCGCTATCATTACATGATCATGATAATTAGAAACAAGAAATAAAAACATTTGTTTTCATCATCCCCCCCCCCCCCCAAATCATAATTGTGTTTGCAATGAAATCTGGAAGACACCCACCAGCAACAATAACAATACTATTATTATGCCCCACCTACGATATTAGAGGGGCATTATGTTATCTGGTCTGTGCGCCCGTTCGTCCGTTCGTTCGGTCGTCTGTCCAGCTTCAGGTTAAAGTTGTTGGTCGAGATATTTTTGATGAAGTCATCATGATAAGTTGTCCATCATTGTGGATATATGGTTTTTCATGATGTTACACCAGGATATATTATTCATATTTCCAGGAAATAATGATCTGTTGATTTTAATAGTCCAAATACAAATTTATGACCGTCACAAGCACAGTTGATTTGAAATATCTTAAAGATACAAGTATAGTCTCTTTGGTGACTATTCTATATAAATATTTATTTATAAATACAAGTTAAATTTTCATAAAATTGTGACCAATATAATTTACTGATCACCTTTATTTTTAATGTCACATCATTTTAACTTTGTTTTTGTTATCAAATGAATTTGAATTCCTTTATGTCGTCATGATACGTTGTCTACAGGGGAGGATATGTGACTGTCCATGATGTTGCATGAAACAGATGATATTTCACACGTAGATGATGTTTCACACGTAGATGATGTTTCACACAGACGTTTGAAATTAAAGCTTCTTACATTTTTAAGATATATCATTATTGGAGTTTTTATTTTTTATTTAGATTCAAAGTCTGAAGTATTTTTGTTTAATTTCTAGAAGTTTTTTTTATTTTTATACTTATTTAAATTTTTATTTACATATGATTAATTTTACTTATTTAAATTTGTATTTACATATGTTTCATTTTAACTTATTTAAATTTTTATTTACATATGCTTCATTTTTACATTATTTTTCATCCTTTTACTTATTTGTGTTTTTAAATATACACACAGCTACATATATCTTTATTTTGGCAGAGCCTATTTGATAAAACAAGATCAAAATTTACTAACTTCAAGGATATAAATTCTTGACTAAATTTTTCTTGTTTACAATTACCGTAGTTAAAACAAATTTTGACAAAAAAGTAAACTTAAAATATAAAATATACTATAAGTAACTGTTAGGGAATTTCTTCCTATAAGGAAAGACTATTGTTTCTTTAACTGAATGCTAGTCATTCTGTCTACCTTTTGGGGAAAGATGGTATTGCGCCCTAAGTACCTATAATTGTGAATGCTGGTCATTCTGTCTATGTTTTGGGGAAAGACCTATTGCACCCTAAGTACCTGTAATTGTGAATGCTGGTCATTCTGCCTATGTTTTGGGGAAAGACGGTATTGCACCCTAAGTACCTATAATTGTGAATGCTGGTCATTCTGTCTATGTTTTAGGGAAAGACGGTATTGCACCCTAAGTACATATAATTGTGAATGCTGGTCATTCTGTCTATGTTTTGGGGAAAGACCATATTGCACCCTTAAGTACCTATAATTGTGAATGTTGGTCATACTGTTTATCATTTGGGGAAAGACGGTAATGCACCCTAAGTACCTATAATTGTGAATGCTGGTCATTCTGTCTATGTTTTGGGGAAAGACCGTATTGCACCCTTAAGTACCTATAATTGTGAATGCTGGTCATTCTGTCTATGCTTTGGGGAAAGACGGTATTGCACCCTAAGTACCTATAATTGTGAATGCTGGTCATTCTGTCTATGTTTTAGGGAAAGACGGTAATGCACCCTAAGTACCTATAATTGTGAATGCTGGTCATTCTGTCTATGCTTTTGGGAAAGACCGTATTGCACCCCAAGTACCTATAATTGTGAATGTTGGTCATACTGTTTATCATTTGGGGAAAGACGGTAATGCACCCTAAGAACCTATAATTGTGAATGCTGGTCTTTCTATATATGTTTTGGGGAAAGACCGTATTGCACCCTTAAGTACCTATAATTGTGAATGCTGGTCATTCTGTCTATGCTTTAGGGAAAGACGGTATTGCACCCTAAGTACATATAATTGTGAATGCTGGTCATTCTGTCTATGTTTTGGGGAAAGACGGTATTGCACCCTAAGTACCTATAATTGTGAATGCTGGTCATTCTATCTATGTGTTGGGGAAAGACCGTATTGCACCCTTAAGTACCTATCATTGTGAATGCTGGTCATTCTGTCTATGCTTTGGGGAAAGACGGTATTGCACCCTAAGTACCTATAATTGTGAATGCTGGTCATTCTGTCTATGTTTTAGGGAAAGACGGTAATGCACCCTAAGTACATATAATTGTGAATGCTGGTCACTCTGTCCATGCTTTGGGGAAAGACGGTATTGCACCTAAGTACCTATAATTGTGAATGCTGGTCATTCTGTCTATGTTTTAGGGAAAAACGGTAATGCACCCTAAGTACATATAATTGTGAATGCTGGTCATTCTATCTATATTTTGGGGAAAGACCGTATTGCACCCTTAGGACCCATAATTGTGAATGCTGGTACTTCTGTCTATGCTTTTGGGAAAGACCGTATTGCACCCTAAGTACCTATAATTGTGAATGCTGGTCATTCTGTCTATTTTTTAGGGAAAAACGGTATGGCACCCTTAAGTACCTATAATTGTGAATGCTGGTCATTCTGTCTATGTTTTAGGGAAATACCGTATTGCACCCTAAGTACCTATATTTGTGATTGAATATGTTGTCTGTCTCAATGTCAACAGACAACATATAATAAAATCCATCGATTACTTATGTTGTTTGTCTCAATGACTCCAAACAACATGTAATAGAACAATGATTTTTTAAAACTACAGAGGGAGGACAGCAAAGGATATATTTCGTCGATTCATAAAGTCAATTAATATTTTTTAGTTTGTCTTTTCTATGTTGTGATTACAATGTATGTGTTATTGTTTCAGAAAAGGTTTGGTACCGTTAAAACGTTTAATCCCGCTGCAAATGTTTGCACCTGTCCTAAGTCAGGAATCTGATGTACAGTAGTTTTGGTCTGTTCATGTAGTTCATACGTGTTTTTCGTTTCTCGTTTCTCGTTTCTCATTTTTATATATATTAGACCGTTGGCTTTGCCGTTTGAATGGTTTTACATTAGTAATTTTTGAGGCCCTTTATAGCTTGCTGTTGGATGAACTTTTTTGATGAAATGAAATTAATGGATTCAACCCTCTTTTTTTATAAGTTCTCGAAACAAGTTGTGTTTATAGATGTTGCATCTGGTGAATACTTTTTATTTTCATATTACCCCATAATATAGTAAATATTTACTACACTCATAATAAAATTTATTAAAACGTACAATATATAAGGTTAACATTAGCTAATTTATAGAATATAGCGTGTCTACTTGAAACCTACGGATGATTTCAGGTGTAAATATCTATATTTACAATCTATGTCTTCCTGTTATGATGAGTCAACATTCAAATTATAATGTTATCACGCAGTACTTATGCTGCTTATATTTAAAACCTGGTGTTCAAGGTCGAACTTAATGTAATGTGACAGAATATATGAAAATATACTTATAAATTACTGGAGTAGTCATTTGTACATTGGCCGAGTGTCATCATCTTTATGTCCGAGTTATTGGTCGAGTTTTATAAAATGTATCTTATATATGGCTCGAGTGGTGTTTTTTTTTTTTTTGTGTGTGTGAAGATTGGTTAAATGTTATCTAATGTATTACCTAAGTAATATTTTTTTTTTATATTTGCCGAGGGTTATCTGATTTTTTCCCAGAGAGGTTAATTTGTAAAATGACAGAGTATTGTCTGTTATATTACCCAAGTGGTAATTATGGTGATTGAAACAGTGCTATCTATTACAATACCCAAGTGGTCATTTTGTCAGATGGCCACTGCTCATCTTATTTATTACCAAAGTGGTTATTGTGTTGATTGGCCGATTGTGATCTTTGTAGATTTGCCAAGTTTGACTTATATATTTACCGAGTAGTCAAATGTTATCTTACATATTGCATGACTGGATTTTTTTTGCATTTTGGGTGTTGTCTAATATATAACCTACGTGGTTGTTTTACAAATGGCAACGTGTTATCGTTTATAGATGTAAGACTCAGGTCGACGCCCGAACTCTAATTGACGTCCGTTCATCAAATCGATGTCTAAATCTGACGTCACAATAAGATAACATTGCAAATCGACGGCCAATGTTATGTTCCTCTATTCGACGTCTTTTTTCGTTGTTCTCAATTCGACGTCCAATTTTTGGCTTCTTCAATCGACCTCTGTTTTATGAACTTGTCGCAGTGAAATCACAACTAGACACAAACAAAAAGATCGCGTTTATTATATTTCAATATAATTGTCCTTGAAACTTCTACATATTTTTTTTTCATACACTTAAAAAACATCTTTTCACGTGTAAATAAAATTTCAAATCTTAAAAAAGACTGCAAATGCCTACTCTTTTTCATTAGACACTTACTAATTACGCCGAAATGTAAAAAAAATCGGCGAGTGTGACATTTCAACGGATTTAATAAAATGAACAATTTAGGACATACTTCAAATAATATTTATAATGGAATACATAGCAAGTTTAACATTCATTGTATAATTTTGTCACAGGAAGGGTGGATATGTTAATTGTGATTTGGGTCTGCAGCATTCGTTCGAATTTTAAAAATCTCTTTACAACATGAGAGATTTGGGTTTTCAGTCATGCATCTATATAGTTATCGATTCCGAAACTTCTAATAAATGCAATAAAAGCGACCTGGAAAGCAAAACGTTTTATTATCACACACACCATACGCGACGTATAACCACCTTTTAAACCTGTTTTAGTTTTCATATTATGTAGAGAATCATCAATTTAAGTGCATTTAATATTTTGAATACAAATATTCTTCCTAGATATATTTTCATCTGATATTGGAAGGAATAGGTTGCCCTTTTATGGAATATAAGTTACGATTATTTGAAAACGCTTATTAAACATCCAAATGGATGCACAAAAGTAAAAATAGGAGTCACCAGCATCAGGACCTATCAGCACATTAACAGGACCCACCAGCACCGCATCAAGACATATCAGCACATTAACAGGACCCACCAGCACAGAATCAGGACATGTCTAAACTGAGAAAATACACAATTTAAATAAATTGCACAGGTGTTTCACAAAAAAAATTTGTCGTGTGGATTTGGGTATAGAAAGCGTACTCCAGGAGCATTTTTGTTTTATTTTTTCAGTTCTAGAATTTGAAAAAAATGAGCACTTTTGTGTTACGCTTCCTGAAACAGTTTAGAGGGTCACATTTTTAATTGCTTTCCGATGAACCCATTAGAAACAAAATCAAAACATCTGAACTGTTTCCTTCCATTTTTATGCGAGAAAACGTAAAAAATCATCATTTTCGTCTTTGTTTACATATTTTTAATGATCTCCAGCACCAGTCAGGACCGAATCACCAGCACAGAACGTTCTCTCGCAGGAAAACCTCACCCACCGTGAATTCGGTTATTGGGAAAAAGATTGGACATATTCCATGTACACGTGCGTGTTCATTATTTTACTTTGAACTGCCTAAAACCCAGTTTTATGATAGAGATAAATGCGCCTAGTCCGACCTTGAACAAATGAAGTAGAACTAGAGAAAAGTACTGCCTACGAATCATAAAAGAACAAATATATGAATTAGTTATTCAAATCTTATCAAAATTTCGGAATGAACTACACGCTTCAATTTTAAATCACAGTTTATGCCGAGCATGTCGAATGCGAATTTTACATTGATTGATACTAATATTTTTATGTTCACAAATAAGCAATCCTATTCATTTAGCATGACTTGGTTACTGTAAATTCAGAATTTATTCCGATGTTTGTATTATTATTGAGATAAATGCAACCGAGTTATAATTGCAACACTTTAAACTCGCATTTTGAAAATTTCTATATGAAGAAAACAGTATTTTTCTCAATATCGTAGAAATTAAAATCGAATTTTAGTGTTAAATGACAAAATTGCAATCATAAATGTACGCAATAATTTCTGAATTTACAGTATTCCAAGCTTGGTTACCCACCCCCCTAAAAAAATCAGCTTGATCTTTAGTAGATAGTTTTTTCGTTTGCAATCCTCCACACATCTCATTTATCTGGTATTGATTATCTTCAGACGCATTTATATGTTGTAAAAATGTGAGATATTTTCAAATCTCAACAGTTTGTCAAAAAGTAAAATAAAAAAAATACTGAACTCAAAGGAAAATTCAAAAAGGAAAGTTCTCAATCAAATGGCAAAATCAAAAGTTCAAACACTTCAAACGAATGGATAACAACTGTCATATTCCTGACTTGGTACAGGCATTTTCTTATGTAGAAAATGGTGGATTGAACCTGGTTTTATAGCTAGCCAAACCTCTCAATTGTATGACAGTCGCATATAATTCCATTATATTGACAACGATGTGTGAACAAAACAGACAAAAACAAAAGGTAAAAATGTTACAAAAAAAGGGTAAATAGTCTAATTCGGTAGGTCACATTTGTGAAAAATCAAACGGCTGGTTACTTGTTCCAAAATCGGTTAGCATCATGTCTATAAAGTTTCAGAAATAGCCTAAGCTTGAATTTGTAAGGTTCGCTGACGGCACTATAACAATAAATCTGTAAATTCATGTAAAAACAATAAGGATTATGACAGTTGTTGTCCATTCGTAAGTTGTGTTTAAGTTTCTGATTTTGCTATTTATAAATAACTTTTCGATTTGTGAATTTCCGTTGGAGTTCGGTATTTTCGTTATTTCACTTTCTACATAACATCCGATTTCTTTAACAACGATTTAATAAGAAGCCTTATTGACATTTTTTGAACATATTATATGATTCCTAGATTTATCAGAGCATACACACATTGAATGCTTATTTCAAACACTGTCAAAGTCTTAAGTAAAACAAACCCTTCTTTTTATAAATTGTTACTTGGATTGAGAGTTGTCTTATTGGCACTCATACCACCTCTTCCAATATCTACCTTCTGAATAATTATATACAAAAAAACATGCTTGCAGTACATTTTAGGTGTTTATTGTTCATAATCCACTTATTTAGTCACATGTCGAGTTAATAAAGCTATGTCGACCTAACTGTTCACCGAAATAAGTGTTCAATACCAAATATGTCATGATAAAATGAAATGTACTAACTGCATCATATTGTGTCACGTTAAATAACTTACTTGTCTGTACGATACAATTAAATCGAAGACAACTGGCTACATTGAAAAATCGCCCAACTGATCATGAACTGATGAAAAATAGTTTTAATCTGCTAAATAAAGATACATTGTATGTCAACTCGTCCCTCACATGTATACAAGGTTAATCTAATTAAGAACAAGACCCACTCGTCAAACTAATGCCATAACAGAACAGTTTAATACCTATATGTAAAGACATAAAAACACGCAGGACACATAAAATCGGAGGAATGAAATGCCAACTAGTCTCAATAGTTAAAACTTATTACTCATTATAAACAAGTTCCAAAACTAATGAAAACTGTACGTATATGCAACCATTTCTTTTTTCAAGATTTTTTTTTCTCGAAACATGTTGTGTTTATCGCATTGCGTGATTACTGTTATTACTTAAGATTAAAATAAAAACGTATACAAATTATCAGCATCCCCATCCAAAAATTAGGTCGAACTGAATGAACAACACTATCAGAAATGTACAGTCTGACTTATCACATATATTTCCCGATTGTGGTCTTTTTTAGGAGACTGGTCGTGTTTAATTGGTAAACATTATATTTGTCCATCTGATGAATTAAGCCATTTTTAATTGATTTTTATAGTTCGTTCTTGTGTTGTACTGTTATACCACTGTCCCAGGTTAGTGGGAGGGTTGGGATCCCGCTAACATGTTTAACCCCGCCACATTATTTATGTATGTGCCTGTCCCAAGTCAGGAGCCTGTAATTCAGTGGTTGTCGTTTGTTTATGTGTCACATATTTGTTTTTCGTTCTTTTTTTACATAAATAAGGCCGTTAGTTTTCTCATTTGAATTGTTTTACATTGTCTTGTCCGGGCCTTTCATAGCTGACTATGCGGTATGGGCTTTGCTCATTGTGGAAGGCCGTACGGTGACCTATAGTTGTTAATGTCTGTGTCATTTTGGTCTTTTGTGGATAGTTGTCTCATTGGCAATTATACCACATCTTCTTTTTTATATGATGAGATATTTCAGATCGCTTGGGTCTGATGCATTCTGTTGAACCCTTTTATATACAATTCAGTTAAATAAAGAAAATACATGATCATGATAATTAGAAACAAAAAGAAAATTATTAAGACAGTCCTCCCCCCCCCCCCCCCCCCCCCCCCAGCAAATATTACAATACTATTATTTCAATTATGTTTTTGATATGAACAATATTGTTATCACATCAGATAATTTTAAGTATGTACTGATGTATCGAATAGAATTTACATATGTAAGAGGCGGTACCAAATTAATTTGAAAAAATATATACGTAGTGACTAGTTGTTCTTTTTGTCCACGGCAGGGTAATCTTTTATAAAAAATAATTGTATATTTCAAGATGATGATGTAAACTTGCATATGAAGGATACCTCGTTCTAACTAGAATTACTACTGACAACCGGTGTCAGTTGAGTGTTGGTAACTTGGAGATAGCTGTATTGTATTTTAAGTTCGACGGCATCAGTTGGTGATTTTATGGTCGCAAATTAAGTTTACTGGTGACATGTTAGTGGAGTATCAAATCACTAATTGATGCCGTCGGCGCTTAAAACATTATATTGTTATCTACATTCTTAAGAAAATGACGGAAAACAACGTAAAACCACACATTCAAAATATGTCATACGTTGTCTGATTTTTACGAACGTTTTCGAAGCATCAACTATTAATTGATGCCATAAAAATTGGTGACGTTAACCAATAAAAAACTTTACCCACAATGTTGCATCATTAAAATGTTTGATATACTTTCATTTCGTATGTCTTCCTAACATTTTATCCCTATATATACCAACCTGCACAAATTGCCGTCTAAACCGTAAATATTTTGTTTTGAATTAAAATTCAGAACATAATAGCTCATGATAGACTGCATTGGGGAAACAACCAAGGACAAACCCAGCTAATGTTAAAAATGTCACATTTCTACTTGTATCTGAAGATGTCACATTTCTACTTGTATCTGAAGATTTCACATTTCTACTTGTATCTGAAGATGTCACATTTCTACTTGTATCTGAAGATGTCACATTTCTACTTTTATCTGAAGATGTCACATTTCTACTTGTATCTGAAGATGTCACATTTCTACTTGTATCTGAAGATGTCAAGTTGTTTATATTCATGATATTTACAATCTATGTCTTCCTGTTTTGACGAGTCAACAATCAAGTCATACTTATTATCACGGTGTACAATCTATATCTTCCTGTTTTGACGAGTCAACAATCAAGTCATACTTATTATCACGGTGTACAATCTATATCTTCCTGTTTTGACGAGTCGACAATCAAGTCATACTTATTATCACGGTGTACAATCTATATCTTCCTGTTTTGACGAGTCAACAATCAAGTCATACTTATTATCACGGTGTACAATCTTTATCTTCCTGTTTTGACGAGTCAACAATCAAGTCATACTTATTATCACGGTGTACAATCTATATCTTCCTGTTTTGACGAGTCAACAATCAAGTCATACTTATTATCACGGTGTACAATCTATATCTTCCTGTTTTGACGAGTCAACAATCAAGTCATACTTATTATCACGGTGTACAATCTTTATCTTCCTGTTTTGACGAGTCAACAATCAAGTCATACTTATTATCACGGTGTACAATCTTTATCTTCCTGTTTTGACGAGTCAACAATCAAGTCATACTTATTATCACGGTGTACAATCTATATCTTCCTGTTTTGACGAGTCAACAATCAATTCATACTTATTATCACGGTGTACAATCTATATTTTCCTGTTTTGACGAGTCAACAATCAAGTCATACTTATTATCACGGTGTCCAATCTATATCTTCCTGTTTTGACGAGTCAACAATCAAGTCATACTTATTATCACGGTGTACAATCAATATCTTCCTGTTTTGACGAGTCAACAATCAAGTCATACTTATTATCACGGTGTACAATCTATATCTTCCTGTTTTGACGAGTCAACAATCAAGTCATACTTATTATCACGGTGTACAATCTATATCTTCCTGTTTTGACGAGTCAACAATCAAGTCATACTTATTATCACGGTGTACACTCTATATCTTCCTGTTTTGACGAGTCAAAAAATTGTTTTGTTATAGATTAAGACAGTTTGTTTATATGTCATGTCGATGCCTTTTATAGCCGTATATATAGTATGGGGTTTTCTCGTTGTTGAAGGCCATGCGTTTGTCTTCAATTGCTTACATCCATTTCATTCGACATTCGAAGGATACTTTTTTCATTGTCAATCATTCCACATCTCTTACTTTGATATCAATCAAGTTTTTTAAGTGAAATCAGAATGGATATGAGTTAGCGGCCGGTTCGTTATTAGATATTCAATATCCAGCCGGCTGCTAGCAGTCGGTTTGATATTTAAATTTAGTTGAAAATCATGAAAAAATATAATATTTGATGACATTAAAAGAATGATTTTCAAAGTTGAAAGGAGTGAAACGAATCGTTTTATGATCCCTTCAAGTTGTCTTAAACTTTCGTGATCCTCGAATATTAACCCTTATCAATGCTTATGTAAGTTGCATATGTGTCTTTATGTAATATAGTTTTCTATCAATAAAACTACATCAATACTTTAATTTATATCTAATAATTCTTAAAACAAAAACAAAAACCGCTCACTTAAGAAACATTTAGAAATATGAATAAAATATATATTAAAAGCCCCCCCCTCCCAAAAAAAAAATATAGTGACACAGCTTAAAGGACGATGAGACCCCCCTGTTCTGTCATTGTCCATAAAATTCGACGAAATCAGAGACTCTGTATGTATAAAGATTGTATTAAAGGATCTCCAAGAATAATGTCATCTTCAATATCTACGGAGGGCTTAGATTTTTCAGCAAAAAAATATCAACATTTCAGGACAAAGAGTGCAATGCTAAGAGCCCCCCTTATCCCTCAATCTGTCTAATATTAAGTAGACAATTAGTTGATAGGAAGATACAAACGTGACTTAAATGAATTTGGGTACACTTCCTGTCTTCTCTGTTTACAGAGGGTTCAAAGTGCCAGTTGGCCCTCCGTAAACATAGAAAATAGGTAGTGCACCACAATTCCTTTTAGTCACGTTCCTATCAACTAATTGTCTACTTAATATTAGGCAGATTGAGAGATAAGGGGGCTCTAAGCATTGCGAAGCGCTCTTTGTCCTGAAATTTTGAAATTTTTTAGCTGAAGAGTGACAATATAAGCCCTCCATAGATATTGAATATGACAGTATTCTGGAGAATCCTTCTAATACAACATTTATATGTACAGAGTTTATGATTTAGTTAAATTGTGTGGACATTGCAAGACCAGGGGGGGGTCTCACCCTCATTTCAGCGGTCTCAGGTAGGTTTTCCCTATACACTTTGAATATCCAACTGGCACTTTGGGCGCTCCGTAAACATGAAAGACAGGAAGTGTATTCAAATTCCCTTTAAACATGTTTGTATCTACCTATTGAATACATGTCTGAATAATATTAGAAAGATTGGGAGATTAGGGGGCTCTCACCATTGCCCTGTGTCCTTTGTCCTAAAATTTTGATAATTTTTAGCTGAAAAGTGACAATATAAGCCCTCCATAGATATTGAATATGACAGTATTCTGGGGAATCCTTCTAATACAACCATTATATATACAGAGTCTATGATTTACTTAAATGTAGCGGACTTTGAAAGACCAGGGGGGTCTTACCCTACATTTAACGGTCTCATGTAGGTTTTCACTATATATTTCTTTTTTGGGCTTTCCATAAATATTTCTATTTATATTCCTTAATGTTTTCTAGAGTTATCGTTTTTTCTTTTTCTTTTTTAGAAATATCCTGTATAAAAGTAGATCTTTGAAGTTTTTTTATTGACAACAATCTATATTACATAAAGAGAAATATGCAAGTTAGAAAAGGGTTTATATTCGAGAACAACGAGAATTTACGACAGCTTGAAGAGGTCATGAAACAATTTCCCACGTATCTTATCAGTCCTTTCAACTATGAAAATCATGCTTTTAATGTTATTAAGTATTTTTTGTTCAACTTAATTTTGAATATCCAACCGACTGCAAGCAGCCGGTTGGATATTGGATATCGAATAACGAACCGGCTGCACATACATGTTCAAAAATATAAAATTACCCTTCATATTTTAAAAAGAAACATCCCGCGGTGTTGATTTGGAGCTACACTATTGAAAAAGTATAGTATGTAATCGTTCCGTTTTCTATGCAATTAGTTAACTATCATTTGTATATACTAGGCAATGGAAAAGTTGAGCGCTAAAAAACATGTTTAGCCCTGTCACAATCTGTATGTACGTTACTTTGTTTCCTGTGACTTTTTTTCGTGAATTTATAAAAATACCGCCAACTTTCCTGTATTGACAGAACTTGGCTATTTCCCACTATGATTTTATAAAAAATATTCTTTTATATTGGAACCGACTTGAGCATGTATAGATAAATTTATCTTGCTGCAGAATGCATATGAATGCATCCGGAGACTATACAATTAATGCATATCGTTAATATGGATCAGTACAACGTATACTGCAAAATGTTCCGATTGTTACCAAAAGGGGGATTTTATGGCTGCTCTAACTATTATTAAAATTTGGGATAGAATGATTACACATTTGCTATGCGTATCGTCATAGCACTATCATGCGAATATCAGTTATTGATATTAATAAAATGAAAAATGAAGACAAGTTGGGTTATGATTTTTGTTTTAATTTGTAAACCTGAGTTTTAGGGTATTTAAATATTTCTGTTATATATATTAAAGAAGTCGTTCTCTGTGCAAGATATATAATGTATCTCACCGACCGTGCGACACCTCCGTGGTAGATTTAGGACAATTAGGGCCATGTTCTCAGCACTTCTTTACATCATTTCTATGAGGAGTCTATAGCAATATTGTCTTCTTCAAGGTAAATGTTCAGCCTCTATTGATCACATGATTGTTTTCAGTTTAACCCCGCAACATTTTGTATTTGGCTGTCCCAAGTCAGGAGCCTGTAATTCGGTGGTTGTCGTTTGTTGCTGTGATACATATTTGTTTTTCGTTAGGTCGTTTGTTTTTCTCGATTGAATTGTTTTACATTTGTCATTTCGAGGCCTTATATAGCTGGCTATGCGGTATGAACTTTGCTCATTATTAAAGGCCCTAAGGTGACCTATATGTTTATGTGACATTTGTTTTTTTGTGAGAGTTGTCTCATTGTCAGTCATATCACATCTTCATTTTATATAAACGCCGCCGAATTGTAATACCGATTTCTCGCATTATGTGTCTCTTGTCATAGGCGAGTCAAAAATGCAAAGTAAAGATGTGCACAAAAGGGTATATTGTGGAACATATATGGAGCTATGACCCTCTAATACACGGACACATGTAAATGTATATGTCAGATCATCTTTCAGAAAATTTACACTTGGAACACACCCAAAGAGATTACAAAGCATAAATCACACGCACTTTTATATAAAAAAAAAGGCTGAAAATCGAAAACAAATGAAAAATTCTAGCAAAGACTACAAAATTGAACTTTCTAAAGCATATGAAATGTACCAAAGAAATATTGGCAATAAATAACGTCCGACCAAAAAATCAAATAGTAAAAAAATTTGAAATATTATGAATAGTATTGGGTCAGATAAAAAAAAATATGCGTAGACCCTGAATTTTCTATTGAAGCTCTCATGTGACTCAAATACTGATTAACCAGAGGTTAATGTTTTTGTACATAATTTACCAGATAAATTGTATAACTTATTGAATGGTGTTGTAACCGAAGACGAGATTTTAAAAGTGTAAAAAACTTAAAAAATGATAAGGCCGGTGTATGTGACAAAATAATTAATGAATATATAAAATGTACTGTATATGATCTAATGCAAATGTATTTTGAACTTTTTTATTTAGTATTAGACACAGGTATAGTTCCACAGTTATGGTCTCGTGGAATAATGATTTCTGTTTTTTGAGAATAAAGGTTCCAAACAAACCCTGCAAATTATAGAGGTGTAACATTAAACTCTTGTCTATGAAAACTTTTTCTTCAATTATAAATGAGAGATTTAATAGTTTCTTAGATGAAGTTAAAATTATATCAGAATCGCAGCCTGGATTTAGAAAAGGATTTTCAACTACCCTACCGATAATATGTTTGTGCTGCATTCAATTTTATCTATATTTTTTTCAATGGGCAAACATTTATTCTGCACTTTTGTGGATTTCAAGAGAGCATTTGACACTGTTTGGAGAACAGGGTTATGTCAAAAGTTACAAAAATATCATATTACTGGGAAAATATTTACAGTTATTTAAATAAGTATCAAGATATATTAAAGACATGTGTTCGATATGGTAACCAAAGTTAACTTTCTTCAATTGTTGATTTGGTGTGAGGCAGGGTGAAAATTTATCACCATTTTTGTTTTCGGTGTTTTTGAATGATTTAGAAAACCTTTTTTCTTGAATATGATGTAAAAGATTTATAGTTTACATCTAAAAACTGTGATGAATTGTTACAGGTATTAGTTAGAATCTTTGTCATTTTGTACCGCGGCAGATGACACTGTTGTTATGTCTGATAGTAAAGAAGAACTAAAACATGCACTTGATGTTTTTGAACAATATTGTAATATATGGAAACTCCCAGTAAATATAGATAAAACAAAAATATTGTGTTTAGCAAAAAAAAAGTACGACACAACTTTGATTTTCATGTATACGGTTATGCTATAGAAGTTGTAGATTCTTACAATTGTTTAGGTATAACTTTTAATTACAACGGTAATTTTTTGTCGAGACTGCGACTTTTGTCGCAGAAAGCTCGACATAGGGATAGTGATCCGGCGGCGGCGTTAGCTAACTTCTTAAAAGCTTTATATTTTAGAAGGTGGAAGACCTGGATGCTTCATACTTTGTATATGGATGCCTCATGTTACGAAGTTTCCGTCAGTCACATGTCCAATGTCCTTGACCTCATTTTCATGGTTTAGTGGCAATTTGAAAAAAAGTTAATATTTTTTGTAATGTTAAATTCTCTCTTATTATAAGTAATATGATAACTATATTTGGTATGTTTGTACCTTGCTAGGTCCTCATGCCCGTCATGCAGACAGTTCTCACTTGACATCGACCTCATTTCATGGATCAGTGAACAAGGTTAAGTTTTGGTGGTCAAGTCCATATCTCAGATACTATAAGCAATAGGTCTAGTATATTCGGTGTATGGAAGGACTGTAAGGTGTACATGTCAAACTGGCAGGTGTCATCTGACCTTGACCTCATTTTCATGGTTCAGTGGTTATAGCTACGTTTTTGTGTTTTGGTCTGTTTTTCTTATACTGTATGCTGCAATAGGTCTACTGTATTTGGTGTATGGAATGATTGTAAGGTTAACATGTCTAGCTGGCAGTTGTCATCTGACCTCGACCTTATTTTCATGGTTCAGTGGTCAATGTTAAGTTTTTGAGTTTTGGTCTTTTTTTCTAATACTATATGCAATAGGTCAACTATATTTGGTGTATGAAAATATTTTATGATCTATATGTCAGTCGCGCAGGTTTTATTTGATCTTGACATCATTGTCACGGTTCATTGCTGAGTGTTAAGTTTTTGTGTTTTGGTCTGTTTTTCTTATACCATAAGCAATAGGTCAACTATATTTGTTGTATGGAAAAAATGTTAGCTGTACATGCCTGCCTGGCATGGTTCATCTGACCTTGACCTCATTTTCATGGTTCATTGGTCAATGTTTAGATTTCTTGGTTAATGTTAAGTTTATGTGACAGTTGTAATAAAGCTTTATATTTTGGACTTTCAACATAATATCAATGATTAGTAAAGAACGCGAGACATTTCAGCGTGTGCACTCTTGTGTACTGCTAGAAAAAACATTTTTGATCAAGCACACAAGGCAATGTTTGCTCTCTACAGGAAGATAAAACATATATCATTACATATGGCACGCCTGAACCACTTTTATAGATAAACCTAGATTATCTCAGATAAACTAGGATTGTCTCAGATAAACTAGGATTATCTCACTATTTTTCATTAAGCTCAGATAAACCGGGATTATCTCGTGTTTTTCAGATAATCCCGGTTTATCTCAAAATTTTAAGATAAACCGGGATTTTCTTAGCTTAATGTATATTTGAGATAATTCATTATATTCCTCACAAAATTAGATAAATAATATTTGGAGAAAACCCGGGATTATCTGAAAATTCTGAGCAAATCGATTAACTGAAGAAGAAAAAAAGGGACCAATAGAAAGTCACGACACATTGAAGAAAAATGTCATGGTCATCAGGGATAAGATGTAGAGACAATGGTGCATCGATACAGATAGAGAAGAATGAAAGATAAAATTAAGGCTCTTACGGGAAACGTTTTAGATCGTTTGATTTTCCAAATTTGATTAAAAAAAACAATTGATTTATTCAGGATGTACATGCATGACAAGTATATCGATAATAGTGAAGATCAGAGGGATTGAACAATTTAGAGTTTGTCTTGAGAGTTTCTTTTAAAAGAATTTGAATGTTAAATCCGTATTTTTCTTTATGAAGATAGTGAAATATGCTACATAAATCTGGCATCCACACAATTTACTAGGACAAATAACTAAAATGTTGAAATAAGTTTAGCAAAGTTGAAATACACCATTTAGAAGTTCTAAAAAGTTTTCTTTTAGAAAGTTATAATCTTAAAAAAAAAATTTACGCACCGTTTTTCTTTCCGTAATTTTCTCTATTAAAACAGTCAAATATGGTGCAAGAATATTTATCATCCATTTTATTGCTAAGTGCTACGTTTTGTATTTAGTAAGTTGAATTATAAAGTTTTTTTGTCAATCAGATAATCTAATCATGATGATGACACATGCCCAATACCTGAAATATTTATTACCTTACAACTCTATTATGTTGTTAAACAGTTTGTTATTTTAATGACACGTGCCCAGTGCATTAAACAAACGCTGTTAAAACGGGGATTAATCCCTAAAGGACGCCACATTTTGCAATGAATTAGATCTTTATTAGTTAACGTTTTCAAATTAAATAAACTGAATGGATTTCTTAAATTCCTCAAATGACTTTAATTTTATAACAAACAAAGCGAAACGTTTATTAAACATATTTTGCAACTTTTATCTTTATGTCTGCTTTAAGAGAACCTTTCTTTAGATTAACTAGTATGTGTTGATTACCTTCACTAAGCACTAAAGATCAAACGATCTAATTAAGTATTTGTGTAGATCTAATCAACATGATAATTGGTATTGAATATGATCATGACATATCCCAAATAACGGCGCGTGCTAATAAAAACTTCTTAAATACTCAATTGATTTTATTCAAACAAAAACAATAAGGTAAAAAAATTAATTATTTATCGAATGCATACCCTCAATGCCCACTAAAATATTTATTATATGTTCTGAGTGCACTCAGGAGGTCCTGAGCGGTATGCAAAATTATTGCTTAAAACTGGGACTATTATACTAAATTATCTTAGTATAATAGTCCCAGCTTAAAATATTTTTTGTTGACTGTTAAATGAAATACACTTCAATTCATGGAGTGTCAGTGAGTTAAAATCTATTTTACAAATGAGGGCCCCACTTTGATAGTCCAACTTAAAAACATTGGGCGAATCGTATATATATGCAATCAGGAACAGATGTATCCACGAAATTATAATAACATTTTATGAACTTACCTGCTATAAACCATTTTTAAGTTATAACATACACTTTTAATGTAATATTATTTATAAATCTATGTTTAAAAGTCACCAATATGTGCTAAGATTAAAACTTCATGTAATATTTTAATACTTTATTCTTGTAAAATGTGTCATGTATAAATACTGTTTTAACTAAGATTAAAATTTCATATGTCATTCGGTCATTCCAAAAAAAAAGTTCACTAGAAGTAATCGAAAACTTCCCGAAAAAGCTACTTATAAGCTAAAACTCTCATTACCAACTTATGTAGCAGATGTTACTATCAACATCCTAAACGGAATACTACCAAAAGAAGCTCAACTACATATCTGAGTACTAGTACTTGGACTATCAAACAACATATGTAGGCCGACCGTGCGAAGGCTATATAGCCAGTCAAGGTCATTAATAACTTCCATTTGTTTGAACATTTGTAATCTGCTACAAACTGCTAGCTGAAGACAACTTAAACTGAAAAATAGCCCAAGTTCTATAAAACATTTGCTCAAGAAGTACGATCTACAAAATGGTACATGGACAACACCGTCAAAAAATTCGTATGGACCTTCAACATCAATAAAACAGTACAGAGCTACTAGTCTAAGAGTAAATTCAATAAATAGCAACACTGTATTGTAGCTTTGAAGGCCGTACGGTGACCTATAGTTGTTAGTTTAAACATATTATACTGTTAAAAAATGACACTGAATGGATTAGACACAAGTTTTTCAACTTAGTAACGTCTTCTCCTATACTAAGTAGTTGTTAATTTCTGTGTTATTTGGTCTCTTGTGGAGAGTTGCCTCATTGGCCATCATACCACATCTTCTGTTTTCATATCCAAAACGACGAGTGTAAAAAAAAAACAAATATGCAAACAAACAGCCTGATTTATATTTGCAACACAAACAAAATGAAATACAGGAACAAAGACAACCACTCAATGACACTATATGTCCTGACGGGGGGAAGGCACAGGCATTATTGGAAGGGGCTAACAAAGGGTCTAGCGCCAAACCCTACATTAAACTGAAATTTTACACATGACGTTAGACCGAAGTCAGAACCAAAGTAAAAATTTGTTGAAAAAGGTTGAGATCAACACAATACAGAAAAAAAAATACCAATAAATAGGACACAAACGAACCTAGTTCAACATGTTCAAAGCCAGTAAGCTTTATATATTTATTTAGTGTGTGGTAGGTGTTTTCAACAATATTTAAACTTAAATAAAATAGTATTAAATACTTGACTTTTTTATTGGACATCAGCCTAATAAATTGTGATTAATAATCTAAATTAAGATTTTTGGGGTAACTTTTAGCTATATTTGAAATGATGGAAACTCTCTCACTTAAAGATGAACACTTAGTAGATAGTGGAGTACGTCATCCATTTTTTTCAAAGATCACAAATTTCATCTGTTGCCTGAAGCCCCCAGTATCTACCTCTCTTTATTTCAAGATTATGGTTACTTATACCGAATTGTGTCTTTTAAATTCTCTGATTCCTATTGCCTATAGTCATACAGGGTTCAAAACTTTTAAAAAGTCTATATGTTAATTTTTAATTTACATGTATTTTACAATGACATATTTTTCTGTCATCGTTTAACAATGAATACCACAACTGATTATACTTAAATTAGGTCTGTTCATGATAAATCTTTTCAAATATAATATATTACAGGTTGAGGGTCATATGGTTTGAAATTAATCATCTATGGCCTTGGAATTTAAGTCTAGGTTAAAGGTCAAGTTAATAATCCTGATTTGGAACTTTGATCTTACTATATACTGGAATATGATTTAGCCATTGAATCTTTTTGCAAGTCGAAAATCATATAATCTTGATAAGTGTAAATAGCCAGCCATCTAGTACAACCAGAAGTAGGCAATTATATTGCACTTACAATATCTAGAAACTATATATTTTGGGATTCTTTTTAACGTTAGGTATCTGAAGATCTGAAAACACAAAGATAGTAGATTTTTTTTGTCTCGCAACTGATCAATTATCTCCCTTTTTTACAATAAATGTACTTCTAAACCATATATTTTTGAAAAGTATAAAATCTTTCTATTGTTACTGGAGTGAAATTTTGTAAACTGGTGATAGATGTACATAGTTGTGATTGATATTTAGAGTGTTGATTGATTTACATATTGGTGATAGATATACAGAATGGTGATAGATATTTTTATTAAAGAAGTGGCAAACATACAGAGTGTGGTGATAGATATTTAAAGAAGTGGCAAACATACAGAGTGTGGTGATAGATATACAAACGAGCGATAGATATAATGGAGATAGATATACAGAGTAGTGATATACATATATATTATTAATTCGTATGTTTTAACTAATTTGATTCGTTCAGGGATAGTCACATGCTAAACTATATGTTCGAAGGTAGAGAGAAAACGGCGGATAACAAAAAGCATATTGCACAGCAAAAAATGTAAATGAAATAACAACTAATATGTTGTTATTGTCTAGGAGACAATATGATATCTATAAAATTCCAACAAAATCAAATGACGATTTTGATATAAATATGGTCGGAAATTAATAATATAACAATTATAGCCTATTTATGAGGTCAATACAGGCCTCGGACTCCGTCCTCAGTCAATATACTTTTTTCAGGTCAAAATATCCTTGTATCGACCTCATACAAAGGCTATAATTGTAAAATATATAAACTAAGTGGTAGAATATACACAGTGGTGATATATATACAGAGTGGTGATAGATATACAGAATGGTGATAGATATACAGAGTGGTGATAGATATACAGAATGGTGATCGATATACAGAGTGGTGATAGCTATACAGAGTGGTGGTAGATATACAGATTGGTGATATATATACAGAGTGGTGATATATAATACAGAGTAGTTGTAGATTTACAGAGTGGCGATATATATACAGGGAAGTGATAGATATATAGAGTGGTGGTAGATATACAGAGTAGTGATAGATATACTAAGCAATGATATATATATACAGAGTGGTGGTAGATATACAGAGTGGTGGTAGATATACAGAGTGGTGATAGATATACAGAGTGGTAAAAGATATACAGAGTGGTGATAGATATACAGAGCGGTGATAGATATTCAGAGTGGTGGTAAATATTCAGAGTGGTGATAGATATCCAGAGTAGTGATACATATACAGAGTGGTGGTTGATATACAAAGTGTAGATATATATACAGAGTGGTGATAGATATACAGAGTGATGGTAAATACACAGAGTGGTGATATATATACAGAGTGGTGGTAGATAAACCAAGTGGTGGTAGATATACAGAGTGGTGATAGATATACAGAGTGGTGATATATATATATATATACAGATTGGTGATATATATACATAGGGTGATAGTTATACAGAATGATGATAGATATACAAAGTGGTGATAGTTATACAGAGTGGTGGAAGATATACAGAGTGGTGAAAGATATACAGAGGGTGATAGTTATACAGAGTGATGATAGATATACAAAGTGGTGATAGTTATACAGAGTGGTGGAAGATATACAGAGTTGCGATAGATATACAGAGTGGTGAAAGATATATAGACTGGTGATAGATATACTGTGTGATGATAGATATACAGATGGGGATAAATATACAGATACGGATAGATATACAGAGTGGTGCTAGATATACAGAGTAGTGGTTAATATACAGAGTGGTGATAGATATACAGAGTGGTGGTAGATATACAAAGTAGAGGTAGATATACGAAGTAGTTATAGATATAAAGATAAGGAAAGATATACAAATATGGATAGATATACAGAGTGGTGGTAGATATACAGATTGGTTGTTGATATACAGAGTGGTGATATATGTACAGAGTGGTGAAAAATATACAGAGAGGTGATAAATATAAAGAGTGGTGATAGATATACAGAGTGATGATAGATATACAGAATTGTGATAGATATACAGAGTGTGATAGATATACAAAGTGGTGATAGATAAACAGAGTGATGGCAGAAAAAGAGTGGTGAAAGATATACAGACTGGTGATCGATATACAGAGTGGTGATAGATATCAAGGTGGCGATAGATATACAGAGTGATGATAGATATACAGAGTGGTGATATATATACAGAGTGATGATAGATATACAGAGTGGTGATAAATATACAGAGTGATGATAGATATACAGAGTGGTGAAAGATATACAGAGTGGTGATATATATACAGACTGGTGATATATATAACGATTGGTGGAAGATATATAGAGTGATGGTATATATAGAGAGTGGTGATATATGTATATACAGAGTAGTGATAGATGTACAAAGCGGTTATATATATATACAGAGTGGTGATATATATATACAAAGTGGTGATAGATATACAGAGGGATGATTGATTTACAGAGTGGTGATAAATATACAGAATGGTGATAAATATACAAAGTGGTGATAGATAAACAGGGTGATGGTAGAAAAACAAAGTGATAATAGATATACAGAGTGGTGATAGATATACAGAGTGATGATATATATGTTAGACTCAGATTGACGTCCGTTCCTCAAATCGACGTCCATTCCTCAAATCGACGTCCAAATCTGATTATCACCGACATTATATTACATCTAAATGCGTATTAATATTTTGGTGAAAGACATTCATATTCTCGACCTATACGTTGTTGTTTTGCTTTTTTTAATTGGCAAAATGTGAAAAAAAGAGTTAATTTTTGGATTTATATTGTTCAACAATTTTTTGAGTTTTATGTTGAACCCACTCTCTAATTAAGATGAGATTTCACTGCCACAAGTCCATAACATGGATGTCGATTAGAAAAGCCAAATATTGGACGTCGATTTGAGAAACACAAAACAGACGTCGATTAGAGCGGCATGAAATTGGCCGTCGATTTGGAATGTTATTTTATTGTGACGTCAGATTTAGACGACAATTTGAGGAACGGACGTCGATTAGAGACCGGACGTTGATCTGAACGAAGGCTTAAAACCAGGCTACAAATGTTCCACAAAGTAATAAATAACGAAATTACAATACCATCTCAGGATATTCTCATAAAAAGCCAGTCCAAAACAAAATCTACTCATCAATTAACATTCAGACAACTACAATGCAACAAAGACAGTTTAAAATTCTCATTCCTCAGCCAAACAATCAAAGATTGGAATAAATTACCACCTGAAATTTCAAACAAAACTTTTACAGACAACTTTAAGGATGCACTTACCTATGAAGTACTCTTTAAAACATTTTCTCACTTAAACTAAATGTACCTATTGTTTTTATCTTAATTTAAAAAAAAAAAATGAAAAATGTAAAAATTAAAAGTTCAATAAAAAATTGTAGGTAAAGTTAAAAAATAAAGAAAAATTGAAATTAACTTTAAAAAGCAACCTAAATCAGGCATGCGCCAGAAAGTAATCTTCAAAATGTTGATGGTTTTCTGTAATTAAAGAAGAAGAAGGTATACGGACTGAACATTAAACTGAAATAAGATAAAGCAAACATTGCTTGTCAAGAATTCAACTCGAAATTATTAAAATTGTATAATGAGGAATAATTCTTGATTGCACTTGAGCTGAACAAACCGTTATAAATTCTTTACAGTTATTTATTAGCGTTAAAATACAGTCTTTAAAAACAATAACATTTAAAAAATAACCCATTGTAATGATCATATGTATTTAATTAATTATTATAAAAAAAACAAAAGAAAACTTCTGAATCAGACCACGGAAGTATTATACTTCCATGATCAGACATATGCACAATAATAGTATACAAGTTTTCTAGGTAAACGGACAGAAAGTCACAGGACAAAACGTCACAGGACATAAAGTCACAAATTTGATAGGACAAAATGTTACAGGACAAAAAGTCGCAAATAAATTGTTGACAATTGTTTGAATATATGAGAGAAAGATCTTGAAGTATTTTTTTTATTACATATAATTATTAAGGTCCAATATCCAAAATCTAAATACATGGTTAGATTCAGCTTATCAAAATCCCCAAAACGACAATTAATCAGTATTGTTTAATGAGGACTAAATCAATCCCAACCTTCCTTTTTTGGTATGGAACATTGTGGTACAACTTCAGAAAGATCCATACACTTACACACAAGTTATTGTCTGTAAAACTAGAAAAATGCTTATTTGGACCCCTTTTTAGGCCTTTAATTCCTAAAATGTTGCGACCAAAATCCCGAAAATCAATCCCAACCTTCCTTTTGTGGTTTCAAACCTTGTATTTAAATTTCATAGAGATCCATTCACTAAAACTAAAGTCATTGTCCGGAAACTAAGTGATTTTGGACGACGACGACGTGATACCAATATACGACCGCAAAAATTATAAAAATATTACAAAAGCAAAATATAAGAATAAAATTTGACGTTCTTATCATTTATATTATATTATAACTATTCAAAAATGAACATACATATGTATTTAATTAAATCTATCACAGACAGTCGTTTCCGAACCGATACCGGTGATAACATCAAATCGTACATAATAAAAATCGCAATTTTTATTGAAATTGTTTAATATTTTTTACCTTTTTCTTCAGGAATTATAATGTTTGTATACTTTAAAGGGAATATCAGGTCCTTTGTGCTCTTACCAAACTTATTTGGGGTCCTTAGTGCTCCTTTGTGCACATAGCAGGTACTTTGCGGTGTTTTAGAGACCCTTTATTTATTGTTTTGAACAGTCTTTAAAAAACCTTTTATTACTTTTTTCCTATTATGTCAACATTTATTGAAGGCAGTTGTATATACATTACCAAAATAACAGGTAAAGCTTTGACAATCATGTCACCCGTAATTAATTAAACTTTTTGGATCAAGATTTAGAAACAAAACGAAGAGGTTTTCTCCTGTTTTTTAGCGAGTACACATGCATTTATAGTATTTCCGACAATGTACATGCATTGTTTATTATATCCTACAATTTAAAACTGGCGCTTTAAGGTTTAAGGCATATAAACTCTGACTT
Source organism: Mytilus trossulus (assembly GCF_036588685.1). Lineage (NCBI taxonomy): Eukaryota > Metazoa > Mollusca > Bivalvia > Mytilida > Mytilidae > Mytilus > Mytilus trossulus. Next base: position 81,409,358 of record NC_086377.1, on the reverse strand, counting down.
ATGTATTTAATTATTTTGAAAACAATATGAAAATTATGTCTTATGAATAACCATGATGGAATAATTGTTTTTTCCATAAATTGAATCGTGCATTATTTGTGTATTGGAATACTTAATAGAGCAGACAACAGCAGAAGATCACTAACAGGTCTTCAATGCAGCGAGAAATTCCCGCACCCGGAGGCGTCCTTCAGCTGGCCCCTAAACAAATATATATACTAGTTCAGTGATAATGAACGCCATACTAAACTCCAAATTGTACTCATGAAACTAAAAGTTAAAATAATACAAGACTAACAAAGGCAAGAGGCTCCTGACTTGGGAAATGCGGCGGGGTTAAACATGTTTGTGAGATCTCAACCCTCGCCCTATACCTCTAGCCAATGCAGAAAAGTAAACGCATAACAATACGTACATTAAAATTCAGTTCAAGAGAAGTCCGAGTCTTATGATTTATGATTAAATTACATGAATCTAATCCTACCAAATTTAAATGGATTCAATATGTAAAATCTATATTTAATGATGCAAGTCTTAGTTTTATATGGAACGATATCATTATGTAAATATTGATTGGTTAAAGAGTATGGTTAAACAGTGATTAACAGATCAGTACTATCAGCATTGGTTCTCACAGATACATAATGCATCCAGGGGGGAATACTATTCTTTATTTAAACTTGGGTTCTGTTAAGAACCATATTTATTACGATTATTACCTAACGACAGATATTTTATATCTAAACTTCGATGCTTGAATTTGAAGTTACCTATTGAGACGGGGAGATGGGCGGGGATCGCGAGGGAAAATATAATATGCACAAGTTATGTAATGAGGGAATAGGGGATGAGTTTTAAAATTATTGTTTATCTGTAAAAATGCTGATATTTCTGCTCTTAGATCAAAGTTTATACCAAATATTTATGTAATGAATCCAAGCAAGAACAAATTTACTGGTTTGCTGTCTATATGCAACGTACAAGTTCAAACGAAATTATCAATTTTCGTAAAGAAAATTATGAATTACTTATGAACTTGTTATCTTATGTCTTTTATGATGTATTATGTATTTCAGTGTTTCGTCTGTCCTGTCTCGCTATGTATTATCTTATGTTTGTAATTATATTGTCCTCTTGAACTCATGTATGTGTCTGAGGTTATGAATATAATCTTGATAATTACAAACAAACGTTGGGAAGTAAGAAAAAAATAAAAATACATAAGATTCTAAATTTACAAATAAGAAGATGTGCTAGGATTGTCAATGAGAAGATGTGCTAGGATTGCCAATGAGAAGATGTGCTAGGATTGTCAATGAGAAGATGTGCTAGGATTGTCAATGAGAAGATGTGCTAGGATTGTCAATGAGAAGATGTGCTAGGATTGCCAATAAGAAGATGTGCTAGGATTGCCAATAAGAAGATGTGCTAGGATTGTCAATGAGAAGATGTGCTAGGATTGTCAATGAGAAGATGTGCTAGGATTGTCAATGAGAAGATGTGCTAGGATTGTCAATGAGAAGATGTGCTAGGATTGCCAATGAGAAGATGTGCTAGGATTGTCAATGAGAAGATGTGCTAGGATTGTCAATGAGAAGATGTGCTAGGATTGCAAATGAGAAGATGTGCTAGGATTGCCAATGAGAAGATGTGCTAGGATTGCCAATGAGAAGATGTGCTAGGATTGCCAATAAAAAGATGTGCTAGGATTGCCAATGAGAAGATGTGCTAGGATTGCCAATGAGAAGATGTGCTAGGATTGCCAATGAGAAGATGTGCTAGGATTGCCAATGAGAAGATGTGCTAGGATTGTCAATGAGAAGATGTGCTAGGATTGTCAATGAGAAGATGTGCTAGGATTGTCAATGAGAAGACTATAAAGTTCCAATAAAGAGAATGAAAGCAATTATGGGCACCCAAAAGGTCTTTTACAGCTATAGGTCCCTGCAACAAATAAGCCTTTTCTTCGAAAATATAAGTCCAGCATCTTGATATTCATTTACTTTCACAATGTTATTATTATTAATAAGAATCGACCTTTGAAAACATCATATATTTTGTTTTATTCACTTTTATTGTCAGTTTCCTGTGTTTAATTAAAAAAAAAAGTTTAGCATCATCTGTAAATCCTACAGGTTTCTGAAATGAACATTGTATCATCAGTATACAGTAAAATAAATCATTAATTAATTGTCTGTATCTCTTTAAAATAGTTCCTAACCCTTTAGATTTTGTAGTTTCTAAAAAGTTTTGCAAGTCAATTAAAAATAATGAAAACGAGATAGATTAGAGATCCTCCCTTGACTTACTCCTATATCAAATACAAAAAACTAAGGCGGACTTTTCATTATTATATATTATGCAAGATTTCGTATCTCATATTATAGTGTTATTAGCTGGTTGTTTCTGTATTGGCACTGGTATAGATTCAAGGTTTGCTGTATTGGCCTCGAGACCCGTAGGGTCCCTAAAGCATACTGTTTTACTGCTTTAGATATTGATTTGATAGGTGGTGTATTATTTCATAATGACAAGTTAAAGATCAATTTCGAATATTTGTCCGGTCTGATGATTTTGGGCAGAGTTATGGTCCCTTGATTTAGGATATTCACATTATTATCAAAATGCCAAATTAAGCAACCTGACATTTAAAAGAAAAACAAAACAAAACTCCTGACAATATTCGCACTTTTGATTTATATACTAACACCTAGTATACATTATTTAAAATTGAATCTTAAAAACTGAGCAATAAGAAATAAGTGTAATGAACACTCAATTATATATTCAAAATCGGGGACGGGCGGTCATACGGACACAATCAAAACAGTATGCTTTAGGGACCAAGATATATATTAAGCGTATGATGGTCTATTTTATAAGGTATTTTTTTTGATGGAAATATGTTTCATAGGCAATTATACTACATCTCCTTATTAGTCCCCTTCTGACGAGGTCGAAGGGAACTTTAGGTTTGCACTCTGTTCGTCTGTCTGTATGTCCATACGTCAGTCCGGCATATCAGTTTTCCACACTTTTGTTCTTCATACTTGAAGATATTGATTTGATATGTGGTGTATTATTTCACAATGACAAGTTAAAGATCAATTTCGAATATTTTGTCCGGTCTGGTGATTTTGTGCAGAGTTATGGTCCCTTGATTTAGAATATTCACTAAAATAATCAGTTTTCCACACTTTTTGTTGTCGTTCTTGAAGATATTGATTTAGTATTACTGGCGAACTGTTATACAGGTTTAGCATGACAAGTTACTGTTCAAGTTGAGTTTTATGAATGATATTCTGGTCTTATGACATTGTGCAAAGTTATGGTCCTTGGAAAATTCACTCAAATAATCAATTTTTCGCACTTTTTTTGTGTCATGCTTAAAAATATTGATTTGAAAATTAGTAAATAGTTTTAATCATGACAACTTACAGATCAAGTTCAAAGTTTTTTTTCTGGTCTGATGATTTTGTGCAGAGGTATGGCCCTTGGACTTAAATTCACTTTAACAGTTTTCAACATTTTTTTTCTCGCTATATTGAAGACCTGTTGGTGACCTTCTGCTGTTGTTTTTTTCCACGGTCGGGTTGTTGTCTCTTTGACACATTCCCCATTTCCATTCTCAATTTTATTGAATATACTGACTTGATATTTGTAATATAGGTTTTACAATAACAAGTTATAGATCAAGTTAGAATTTTGTTCCAATACAATGAAATTTGAATCGGTAGGGGACTAAGTATTGTTTTCCAATAGACAATAGACAATACTTTATTATTAAACCTCAGACACATAGGTGTACAAGAGGACATCATATATACAAGTATACACATGTTTAGGCTCAATATAGTTACACTAAACATAATAATGCATGCTTTTTACCAAATGAAAAATATATAGTAATTAAAGAGTACAATACAAATATATTATCAACAGTAGTGAAACCACTACGAAAACCTGCTTGTGACTTTGAAATCAGGTCTAGATGATCTGCATAATTATTTAACCTGTAATTCAACATAGCAGAAAAGGTTTTACTAAAGCATGAATTCAATGTGATTCCTCTGTACATTTCGGGATCAATTCTTGATCCTTTATTTTTAAATATAGTAATCATGATTCCATTAGACAAACTGTCTGGGACAATTCCAGTATCTAAAATTAGATTGAATAGCTTAACGTAAATTGGCATTAAATCGCCAATTGTATTCTTTATATATTCATTTTTCATCACTGCCTGAAGCTTTGCCATTTTTTAAAATTCGAAACAACCTCTTTAATTTCATCTTCGGTTACTGGACAATTTAAAAATAACTCAACATCATCTGATAAAGTATCAAAGTCAAAATCTTGTTCGAAGCAATTTTATGGCTCGACATTTTCATTTAGGATTTTAAAATGACCATACAATGCTTTTAGAGATTTATCGTCATGGTCATCCTTTTTTTTACTATCATTTAGATTATTCAGGATTTTCCATAGAGCTTTTGTATCCTTTTTAGAAATGTTACGCAACTCATCAGCAGCTCTCTGTTGATAGTTTGCAAAAGCTTTATTTAATGTTATTTTATGTTCTTTACTAGCTTGTCTCATTTTACGTCTGTTTTCAGCATTTTTCAAAAAACAATATCTCTTTCGAGCTTTATGAAATTTTTTTCTACTCATCGAGCATTTTCTATTAAACCAAGGTTTAGAATTTTCATGTTTGTAAAAATGTTTATCTTTTTTAGTTTTCCCAAAAGTTTCTGCCGCACAATTTTTTAATTTTTTGCTGATATCTAAAACTGTATTGTTTATATCACTTTGAGTTGCATCATTATTTACGGACAATTCGTCCAGTTTATTCATAACAGTGGCCGTGAATGCATAAATGAATGACAATCATAATATAAAGGTATAAAATCATCAATTTCAAAATAAAAAATCATAGGGAAGAGCATTGATGAAATAATTAAATAATTTCAATTCAATTCAATTCAAAGTTTTATTGCCATATAAACTTTACAGTTTGTGACATATAACAACAACACAAACAAATAAAGATCAACAACACTTGCATCGTTACATGTTTTCTCCCCGGAATGCTCGTTTCATAATGGTTTGAGTTTTCTTCTGAAATACGAGAAGTTTAAAGTCAAACCAATATCATGTACTTAACAAATTGACTGTCTTATAATGTAGTGAACGTGTGACGTTATCATTTGATTGATTTTATACTTTGTATAGTATATAGGATACATACTTGTATATGTACTTTTTTTTTTATTAAATATCCTTTAAAGATCGTGAATACCCTTTAACTTTTCCTGACGCTGATGTCAGCAATGTGTCCCTCCTTAAAGACACATTTGATGATCATTTGTAAGTTGTTTTGGCTCACCATTTTTATGTAATGGTGCATTTTACAATACATCATCTGTACCTTTACAGCAAGTCCAACTCGAACCAAAAATACAACCATCCCTTCACACCCAAACATAAATTGACATTGTATATCTTTATTTACCAAAGTCATAACAACTATAGGCATACAACATATAAACTACACAAGTATGCATAGATAGCAGAAGGTAATGTGTTAAACATATAACATCATGTTAGATCTTAATTTTTGTGCACGAAATATAAATTTACCCAAATTACATAATTCTTTAAGATTATTAGAACTCATTAATTGTATATATGTATACATAGAAGGTTTTCTCCAATAATATGGTTTTATAAAATAAGATCTAAGACCTTGATAAGTAGGACATTTTAAAATAAAATGCATCTCATCTTCAATGTCGTTTTTACAAAAACTACATATTCTATTACTTCTTGGAATTGCAGAATAGCGACCAGATTCTATAGCTAAATCATGACTACTAAGTCTTATTTTGGTAATACATGTCTTATAACTAACTGGTATTGGTTTACATAAATAATTTTGTAAACAAAAATTTTGAACCATATATCTATAACTTGTACATTTAACTAAATTATTCATTTGGCTGTCAAAATCTTGCTTCAGACAATCAAACAGGCGTTGTTTAATTATCAAGTAAAAACTACTGGAGAGCTTACTATCTAAAAATAAACCTTGATTATACCAAATATCACCTAAACCTATGCTGAGCAACTCATTTTTAATAAAATACAACCAATTTGTCTTATTATTTGGACATTTTTGTAAATCGTCATATAAAAAAAGTAACAGTTTTTCAAAATACAGTTTGTAGTACATAACAGCTTAAACCAGTATTTAAACATTCGACATTTTCTGGTGTGCAATAATGGTAATCTACCTAGCTCATAGTACACCATGACATTACTAGTAGAGCTTTTTACTTTCATAATATTTTTACAATAGCCCAGATGTATCCTTTCTATAGCTGGTGCCTTGTGAGCACCCCAAATTTCACAACCATAACAAGTACACTGTTTATATAAGTATCAAAAAGTGAAAGTAAAGTAAACAAATTCAAATATATATCTTTTACATTTCTCCTTAAGGCAAACACAGCTTTTCTACCCTGTTCTGAGAGTTTCTGCTGTAACACATTATATTTACCATTACAATTTAACAAAATACCAAGATAACTAAACTTATCTACAACTTCTATTTCCTGGTTATTATAATACCATTTTTCATTGTCATGTACTTTACCACCCTTTCTAAAAATAACAATTTTCGTTTTTGCTATATTCACACTAAGTGACCATTTGGAGGTATAATCATACAAAGTATCAAGTAATTTTGTAACCCAGATACAGTTTCTGAAAAAATAACCATATCGTCAGCGTACATTAGTAAAAATAAATTTAGTTCTTTCATCTCATAAGGAATAGAATCACTATTTATAAAAGCCATTTCACAATCATTGACATACATAGAAAAAAATATCGGTGATAAGACTTCACCTTGAATCAAACCTACTTCATTAGTAAAATAATCAGAATTGAATCCATCAACACTTACACAAGAAGTTACATTAGAATACATTGCTTTGATAACCATTAAAAATTTACCTTGTATTCCAATTTTTGATAGTTTATACCATAACATATATCTTTGAATAGTGTCAAAAGCTTTTGTGTACTCTACAAAACAACAATAAAAACGATTTTTGGCTGATAAAGATTTGAAAATTAATGATGTAAGAGCAAAATAGCATCTACTGTACCCAGACCGGGGCGAAAGCCGAACTAGGCATCGGTCACAATATCAAACGTTTCCGACCAGTCAATTACACGTTGATTGAGAACGGACGTAAATAACTTTCCAAAATTACTGACTAAACTAATCCCTCTGTAGTTGTTCGGATCAAGCACATTACCCTTCTTAAATATAGGTATAAGTATGGCTTTAGCCCAGTCCGTAGGGAAAATTCCGGACTGTAAAATTCCATTAAAAATGTACAGTAATACAGGCATAAACACATCTTTGTATTTAATAAAATATTCGTTAATAATTCCATCAACTCCATGACTTTTATCACGTTTAAGGTTACGAATAGCTTTCAAAATGTCATTTTCTGTAATTTCTCTATCAAGTTCCTCATAGACGCATTCACCATCAGTGTTATTAAATTGGCTGTCATCCAGTACAGCATCTGTGTCTGATGAGCACAATGACTTAAAATGTTCATGGACAACTGTAATGGTACAGCATGTTTAGGAGACGCTTTCCTTTTAAATTTCTTGTAAAACAATTTTGGGTTTGTAAGTCTCATTATGTCTTACATGTTTCCTTCAGTGCGCATATACTCTCGTTTCAGGCGACGTTCTAGTGTTTTATAGTCCTTTTTCGCTCGGATTAAATTACTATGGTTCAGTTGTGATTTTAGTCTATTAAATATATTTAAACATTTAAAATAGCGGCGATGAAGGTCTTTACACGGGACGTTAAACCAAGGTTTATCATCACAAATGTTAGATCTGTCAGATTTATAATTGTTTGTCCTTTTTTTTTAAAATGGTGCCATAATGTCATTTAACGTACTAGTGAATTTGGCCAACGAATTGTCGAGTAATTGCTGCCCATCAAAGTCAATGCGTTCACGACACATATTTATCTTTTCCATATTATTCAGTGAACAATCTCTACATTGTTCTTTTAATTCATCATTCCATTTAAATTTGTCCTGCGACAGTTTCTCTCTGGTTTCATCATCCGGATACAGTGTTGAATTTTGTTTGTTACACAGTAATGAAAGTTGTATATGTAGAAATGCGTGGTCGGAAAAAGTTGTAAAATTAGACACAATAAGTTGACGCACTATCGGGGAAAGTGACACTGGGACTAATAGGTAGTCTATAACGCTCATTCCATTCGCACCACAAAATGTAAAATCATTCGCAAAACCATTTTTATGCCGGCCATTCAATATTCTCAAACCCGAGGCTTTACATAGCGAGATAAGTTTTGGACCATAGCAGTTCGTATTGTTGTCAGGATTATTTCTTACATTGAGTTCTATATCAGCAGAATAATCAAAAATATCATCAAGTCTACTCCTTATAGTAGTATGAATACTATCGTTACTCATAAAGTCATCTATTGCCCCAGTTCGGCTGTTTGTATCACCCAAAAGTATAACATCACCAAGTGAAGAGTAAAGTTCAATACTATTTTCTAAATCAACAAATAAATCACAATTATAAAGTTTATAAAAATTCGATTTGACAGGGGTATATAAACGCAGGCAATAAATAAGTTTTTATCACTTGTAACAATATCCTTTTCAATATTCAACCATATAATTGTATCATGAATACATGTTTTTATTAAACACTCTTTTATTAAAATTACAATACCTCCTCCTTGAGTAGATTTAGACTTGCGTCTAGCATACAAAAAACAATCATAACCAGGAATAGAAAAACTAAAATCATTTTTAAACCAACATTCTGTAAGAAAAACTATATCATATGTGCAAATAAAATTCAAAAATGCAATGTTATCAAGTTTATTTTGAATACCACCATTCACGTTCCAAGAAATTACTTTCAAATTGTCACAGTTTTTTTAATGAGACACAAAACCTCCAACGCTATCCTAGTCTTCTTTGGTAGTAGCCTGCTTCACGTAAGTTTTATGAGTTGTCTTGTCAGTACATGTATCTACATCGATCTTCTCATTCGGTATCTGAGTTTCCGTTTTCGGTAAGAATTGTTTGTGCTTAATCTGATCGAAAAGCTCGTTATTTATATACAGTTTATCTCTGATCATCACTACTTTAGCTTGTTGAGCACGAGCTTCTCTTTGAATTGGGAGCAATTGTTTTCTTTTAGCGAGCACAGCTGGTGTATACTGTTCACTGAGACCGAACGGAGAGCTCTTCAATTTGTAAGCAGATGACTTCACTACCTCACGCTGTTTAAAATTGTCAAAAGTTGCAATTATTGGCCTTGGCTTGTATTTGCTATGCACACGTCGAACGCTGCGGAAATTGATATTTGTCTTAACATCCATTTCATCGCGAACGAAACCACTAAGCAGATTTTGGACATCCTCACCTGGCATGTCCACAATACCGTAGAATATTAGATTGTTTTTATAGCCTCATATTGCAAATCAGACACGGTAGACTTTAACTCGCTGTTTTGTTTATGTATTTCAGCTATTTCTTTCTTGAATTTCGACCACTTTCCTGGACTACCAGAACCCCCAGATTCCTGTGCAATCCGCAAACTATCCTTTTTCTGCATTTAATTCGTCAAGTTTGATATTAAAACTGGCACACGTATTATTTAATTCAGATACTTGAGAAGTGAGTTTTTTCACATCAGATTCGGATGGTTTTACCCTGGTGAATAAACTATCAACTGCCTCACAAAGACCGTCAAATTTATCCAGTTTTTTATCCATACTTTCAAGTTTACCCAATCTAGAATCAATAGAACTGATGCTGTACATAATATGACTGAGAATACTACTATCCGCAACGGGCGGTGTCAATTGGCTAACATGCACAGGTTGGGGTCCAGAAAAAGGGGAAGGGTACGGATACGGATATGGTGTGCTGCTTTGCTGTTTTTGGTTTTGTATGAAATTGTCAGGTGTCATCTGGGACGAAATATTTCCTTGTTCACTATAATCGACTGAATTACTAGCCTTTTGTTGTTTATTTTGTTTTTTATTTGATTTCTTGTATGGATGTTTGGAAGTTAAATCGAACGAAGAATCGGTATTCTGTGACGAATCCATAAGCTTGCGTTTTGTGCTTGGTTTCGTCTTCTTCATAGTCATCATTTAAAGTTCAATATTAATCTCTATCGTATTTATCTTTAACAAGACTATGTAAAGTAATTTCAAATGAGACACAATGTAAACAAACAAACCAGGTACTGTCGTGGTTGGGTGTACTCCCATAGGTGAACCTATATTAAAATCAATCAGGTTCAGGACCAATCCATCATGTTACCTTTCTTTTAATATATAGAATGATTCGAATTTGATTTCACTTATGGGGATACTTCCGAAACCATATACATTTCATCTGCACAGTCCAATAATTTTCAAAAACTGGTTTACACTTGGTAAAAAGGAAAGTTGTGCGGCCAAATAACCAACTTCAATTCTTCTTTGTTAACAGCGTTTGGATTTCTACTTTAAAAAAAACTCATCTGGAAACGGCGTGCATCAGACTCACTGTGAACAGACAGCTTAACAGTCAGCGAAAACAATATTGAGGTTCTTGAAGCAGAAGAAACAACACTTTAATATATCTTGCTAAATGACTAGCCATAAAAAGCAAAACATTTGATCGATTTCTACTAAAACGAGCTTTATATACATTAGATTTTTATGATTGAGGTCGGGAGACATGAGAAAAGGGGTGGGATGAAGGAGAAAAGGGGCGGGAGAAAGGAGAAAGGGGCGGGAGAAATGAGAGAAGGGTCGGGAAAAAGGAGAAAGGTACCCCCTGTTCGCCCCCTTTAATATTACGCAATAAAAGGTCACAAAAGTGAAAGAGATTACGGTAGTTGTTAGATCTCATATGTAGTATAACGAAATCAGAGATCTATATTTTACATAGATGTAGTATATCGAAATCAGAGATCTATATTTTAATTAGATTGTTCAGCTGTGTCCTCCTGTAGCCCCCTGTTTCTTTACGTGTTTTTTGTTTTATAGAGAAAACACTGTGTCCGGCTGTGTCCAGCTGTGTCCAGCTGTAGCCACCGGTTTTTATAAGTTTTATATAGAAATAACGTTGTGTCCACTTGTGTCCGCCTGAAGCCCCCTGTAACAGTCACAAGTTCTGAATTCAGTTTTTTATATAGAAATGGCACTGTGTCCAGTTGTGTCCGCCTGAATCCCCTGTTTCTTTAAGTTTTAAATAGAAATAACATTGTGTCCAGTTGTGTCCGCCTGTAGCCCCCTGTTTTTTTAAAGTTTTATATATAGCACTGGGTCCAGCTGTGTCTGCCTGTAGCCACAAGTTTTTATAAGTTTTATATAGAAATAACATTGTATCCATTTGTGTCCGCCTGTAGCCCCCTGCTTCTGTATTTTTTATATAGAAATAGCACTGTGTCCAGTTGTGCCCGCCTGTATCCCCTATTTCTATAAGTTTAATATAGCACGGAATCCAGTTCTGTTCACTATTTATCTAATTTTTATATATAGATATAATATTGTGTTCAGATCAGTACGTTCCTCTGCATCCCCGGACACAATGTTGCTCCCCAAATTATTCTATATTCTATATACCCCATCAACACTGGAAAAAGTAAAAGTAAAGTAATCTAAATTAAGGGTTGCATATATACACAATAACAATGAACATGAGCTCTGAAGAGCTGTTTAAACCGACTGATATTAATAAACAAAACATACATGTAATACCATGATTTCATTCTTTTTAAATTGGAAAAATATGGTCTTAGTCCATCTGCTCTGGAATTACTCAAAAGCTATCTGACTGCAAGAAAACAGTGGGTAAAAATAGGCCAGAGTATCAGTCAAATGCAAGATATATATACATATAAAGTTGTCCTCAGGGATCTATACTAGGCCCTGTATTATTTAATGTATTCATAAATGATTTTTTTTTTGGTCAAACACTGTGATTTATTTAACTATGCTGATGATGACACCCTCTCAAAAAACAGGTACTACTTTTGAATCAGTTATTAAACTCTTAGAGGAAGATAGTAATTCCCTAATATCATGGTTCTCTTTCAACAAAATGCAAGCAAACCCAGAAAAATTCCAAGCAATTTCCATAGGTAAAAAAACACACACTCAAAATATTGTTTTAAACCTAAATGGATTCAATATAAAATGGGACGACGAAGTGAAACTTCTCGGTGTAACAATAGACTTTAAACTGGATTTCAACACTCACATTTCAAATATTTGCAAAAAAGCTGCACGACAACTAAACGTTCTAAAAAGAATTGGCACTCATCTCACCAGACTTTCTAAACTCACAATATACCACTCATTTATCATGTCAAACCTCAGCTACTGTCCTCTTACATGGCACTTCTGCAGTGAACAAAACACAAAGAAAATAGAAAAAATTCAAGAAAGAGCACTCAGATTTATTTATGACGACTACACAAATTCTTACGATACACTTCTTGCACAGTCTAATTATGTAAGCTACCAGCACTAAAAATCAGAAGATTGAGAACCATGGCATTAGAGACATATAAAATTATTAATAAATCAAGTCCAGAATTCCTACATAATTTAGTAAATATTAAAGAAAATTCATATAACTTCAGGTACAAAGGCATAGCAGATATACCACGGCCAAAAACAACAAGGTATGGTAAGAAAAGCTTTAGTTATGAGGCAGCAGAACTCTGGAATTCCTTGCCAAATGAGGCAAGGAGCTTATCAACCAGTTTGGCCAGTTAAATTTTTTTATCTCCACCTGGTGTTTTTCAGAGAAAATGTACATGCAGTTTTTGTAAATAATGTACTTACTTGCTGCCCAATAACTTGATCTCGAAGCCTGCTGTTTGTTTTCTGTTTTATCTTTTTGCAGTTATTTTTACTTTTTTTATTTAGCTATTTATTTCTTTTGCTTATATATGCGCTACCTTTCCTATTGCTGCATGCAGTCTTTTGTTTGTGATTATAGTGTTTTATTTTGCATGTGCTACTCCGATATTAATACTATGTGCTACTATGTGCTGATATTTGACATTTGTTTTAATATATAACTTGCTTAGCTTTTATTCTGCATGTGCTATCTATGTATTAATACATATATGTGCTGTCTGTCTGTCTGTCTGTTTGTGTTGTATGTGTATCTGATGTTATTACATGTATGTTTTGTTTATTAATATCAGTCGGTGACCCTCCGCAGTTAAATATACTGTCTAATGGTTGGGTGCACGCGAGGGTGGATGATCATGTTACAAGAAAATAAGGCTAAAAATTCGGGAGATAATTTCTTAGCAAACAGAGGATTTGACGTATCAGAAAGTGTTAAGACTTTTGTATGCGGAAGTGAAAATTTCTGCACTTCCAAAGGGAACAGGTTAGTTATTTTTTCTTGAAATAAAGCCACCAAGAAAAGTTCACATGACTGAGTCTGTCTTCGCATACAAGTTGAACTTGTACAAACTATATGTCCCCATTCAAATACATTGATCGTCTAAAAAAAGGGGGGTTCCAACACCCGGACCCCCCCTCCCCCTGGATCCGCCACTGTTGCATGTGTCACTGAGGTGAATCAGTTTGTAAATACGACACCCAGGAGTGGATCCAGGATTTGAGATTAGGGGGGGTGCAAAGTTTTATATATTCGCCGAGCGGAGCGTAGGCGAAACATTTTTTGAGGTAAAATTAATGAAATATTCTTCTAAAGGGGTGCAATGTAGGTATTCCGAATTATTGTGAGGTAAAATTAGCGAGAAATTAAGTTTCTAGCAGAAACCGCCTAAATCCACCCTGTCAACAATCTACAATCACTATTGACTGACTAACGGATGGACGGACAGATTTAGAACAATATATATACATATATGTTCCTGTTCCGCGAAGAACTTCAAGTTATGATGGCAAGGTCTCCTACAAATTAGAAAAATCTACAACAATCTCCTAATACCCCTAACCTACGCACTAAGAGATTCATATTGCATATATGATTTTATAAAGCTACAGTTATAAAGCTGCAGCTCTAAAAACAGAATCTGAGGAGCATGCGAACATTTTATTTTGATTATGTGTTCCTATGCAAACCAATCTACTATCAAGACACCAGCACTTATTGTAAAATGATCTATATAGCTATATCAGGTAATAAATATCTGAACTAATACTTGAAAGACATGGTGCTGGTAGTTGTGACAAAAAGAAATACAGAAACATCACAAAAAGAAATAACCCTTGTTTGCACGTCGTCAATGTGTCAAAGCCGATTGTACACGGTTTCAATAATGTGAAATGAAATTAAGAATTACTTTAACACTCCATAACACCAGCCCCGACAAACTTGGTTAAGACGATGGAAATGTGATGAGTTGACAGATTGACGGGTGGACCGACGGAAGCAAGGTGAGACGAGACATATCACAACAGCTCACCTGACCAATACTAGTATTAGATTTTGCTAACGAAAATTTCTACTTTTCTCCGTGATTTTGAATTGTCCTTTCATCATATATCTGTTTTTACTTTTTTAATTTTCGGAGGTCGTGCCAGACTTTATATATACCGTGTTCGCCACAAACCACATAAAATCAGAATGAGATGCATTTACGTAGTTATGTTTATTTTCTGAGGGTACCATGCATGTAATAATGCGGTACACAATTCGGAAAAATTTCCAGGTTACAAGTAAGAAATATATAAAGACACAGAGATACAAATAATAAGCTAACCTTTCACTTGAAACAGTATTTAAACATTAAGAAAGAATCTCATCTGGACTGTTTTCTTGGCCGTGTCATGATGAAATTGTGAAAGTGAGTAAGGCCGTTATAGGGATGCTTCGGAAATTCGATTATCAAAGAAATTGATTATAAAAACCGCAAATACAATGTAACAATTGTTTGTACTTGAACTGCTAAAAACCTATTTTATTTGTTATCAAACGCAGCTCCGCGTTTGACACCTTCCTTTTCAGTAGGTATATAATATTTATAGAACTTAAATAAATCGTAGGTCAGTTGATTGATAATCACGTTGATTCTGTTAAACTGACTGTTTTATATACTGTCAATGTAAAAAAAAAAATGGAATGGTGTCTTCTGATACTTAAATAAGTTAGAAAACAACCCATGCTTTGCAAATTTTAGGGGGTGCACACGCCCGCCACGCCCCCGCCTAAATCCGCCCCTGACACCCCTCCCCAATTCCAGACCCTCACTGATGTGACAAAGGAAAAGATCCTCCTGTTGGGGAAATGGTAGCATTCAGTCAATATTCATTGGCAAATTTATGTGAATCAATGGCTCCATTTGACTTAATTTTTTTATAGACATTCATGAATAAAACAACCGTTCGGAAACTTTTTGTCAAAATCATTTTAAGACAACTCGGACCAGTTTTTAAGACAATTAAATAAAAAAAATGTTTGGACATTTTAATACTAAAAATCTATATACACCGTGAAAAATTATTTAATATTTATTTGGCGATCAAACGGGAGGCCGCGTCAATTACGTCCTCTACGCCCCCTTTTTTCCTTAGAATCAACCACTGAGAAGCGTTCTAAAAATGGGCCCAATCAGTGTTTCACATTGTTCCGAGGTGTCTTTGAAATTGTTTAGAATCGACCTTAAATGGGCCCAATCAGTGTTTCAAACTGGTCATATCTTTCAATCCAATCCGAGTTTCTTTTAAACTGGTCCGAGTTTTCCTGGTCCGACTTGCCCCAATCCCGTCATTCAGTGTCTCGTTTTAGTTAACTCGAATAATTCAGCGCCCTCTATCGGTCATTGTCCTCCAGTTAATGGAGTGATCGAAGTGATCGTATATAACGACTGCATTATTCGGGTTACGTTTTGGTTTGTTTTTTGTTTTGACAACGTGTTCTACAAACTTTTTAACCAAGAAATCATCAATCATAATCATTTCAATGACTTTAAAGGGTAAGTCTTAAATATTTCTGTTAAATTTGACTCACGTGAAGAAATGACAAAGGCTCTACTCATTTTATCTCATTTTAAAAATATTATTTACATTTTGTAGGTATGGCAAACCAATGGGAGATAACTCCAAATTACCCTAAAAAATTGTTCCCAGATGTGTGTAAAAATAAAATCTTTAGGTGACCTGATCTTGTTAAGTCTCAGAAGGTTCTGATTGCCTTTGATAGATATTATATGAATATTCATGATTCTGTATTATAATTTTCGGGAATACGATGAAATATTTGAGTTACAAACAAGGGTTTGAAAGTTACATTCGTTTCAAAAAAATACAAGGGAACGTTATACAGTCATAAAATGTACTTTTTTTTATTAAGTTTAATGTATTAATTAAATAATAAGGTCCAATAAATAAATCTAGATAGCTGTGTTCATATCAAAATTAATTGTGTATACAGAGTTATTTCCCTTGCATGGACAACTTTTGGTTAAGTTTTGATTGGAAATCAGCGGTGATAGTTTTTTTTTGCATGTATACAGCCAGTTTATTGCAATTTAAAGATAGTTCAACCACTTGCCATTGCACACGCAGAGTTCGCGAAATCTTTTTCCCCTGGTGGTCCTTGAAGAAAATCTGCTGGTTCTCACTATTAATCTATTGAAAAATACTAAAAATGTGTCAGTCCTATGCAAAATTTTGGTGGTGAAATCCTGAGGACTGACACTTTTCACAAACTCTGCACACAAGATAGTAAAGGATACTGAATAATGTGGTTTTTAAAACAACAATCAATATATGTATTTTCAACATGTTCAACTAAAAACATAGATAGGATTAATCCATGCAGAAGAGGCAGTTCACTTCTAATGCTATTCACATTCAATGCATTTTGAACTTCAGTCCTGAATGAGATTGGTTTACAGATTTCATGGTATAAATATTGTAACTGATATATACAGATTTGAATTTACTTTACTTTTATTATATACATACAAGTATTTACAGTGAGCTGACATAATTATTCTGTTTGAAATTTCTCGAATAAAAATAATGTTATATTATTTTCATTGTTTTTCATAGCAACAGGTATTTTAGTCCTGTAGAATAATTGTTAGAAGGTTGTTGTTTATTTTTTATTTATAAGCATTCACTATACATGCTATATGAGGATAAGAATATTTCATTACGTAGAATGTTAATGAAAAGGGAACATTCTAAAACTATCATGACTATACAAAGACTTTTAGACAGATGACATATTTCAAAACTTTTCTTGTCTCTCATGGTACAACTCATTTTTAGCATATGACTTCGTAAAAAATATGTACACTAGGTTCCACAATTAGATCTACAAAAGTAGGCCCGACCGTGCACCGCCATATTGAATATACCGCAGGGGGGTCAAAATACTATGTAATTTTTTTACTATAGACCTTCAATTTAAAAAATTCTTGCTATTCTAACTCCTTATCATAGTAATAATACTTCAATGAGTAGTTTGTATGCATTTAACATGCTGGAAAAGATATTTTGAAAAAAATTAATTTCCATGGTATTTTGACCCCTTGCGGTATATTGAACCCCTACTATAGACCTTAAATTTCAAAAATTCTTGCTATTCAAACTCCTTAACATAGTTATAATACTCCAACAAGTAGTTTGTATGTATTTTACATACTGGAAAAGATATTTTGAAAATTTTACTTAGCCATGGTATTTTGACCCCCTGCGCTATATTGAACCCCCTACTATAGACCTTGAATTTCAAAAATTCAAGCTATTCTAACTCCTTAACATAGAAATAATACTTTAAAAAGTAGTTTGTATGTATTTAACATACTGGACAAGATATTTTGATAATTTTACTTAGCCATGGTATTTTGACCCCCCTGCGGTATATTGAACCCCCTACCATAGACATTCAATTTAAAAAATTCTAGCTATTCTAACTCAGTAACATAGTTGTAATACTCCAATTTGTAGTTTGAATGCATTTAACATGCTTGAAAAGATATTTTAAAGAAAAAAAAATCCATTGTACAGTACAGCCTGTGACATCCTCTTAGTAATGTCCACCCTCTTGCATGGTCAACATCCAATGGTGAACATTTATTGGGGTATTTAATCTTGAGATGTTGGCCATTTATTGGGGGTCATAAAACATAGGTAGATGTGTTATCTGATTATGTTACCTGTTAAAAATCAATCAGGGTTGACGTTTTTAGTTGGCATGTTTCATTAAAATTTACCTGTACAGGTAACTCAGGTTTCTATTAAAATTGACATTTCACCTTTTATTGAAAATGTAGAATAAAATATTGTTTTACTCAATTTATTATTAAATTTTTTGTCTTGAATTTTATTAAATTTCTATTTTTTAATTTTTTTTTTTTTTCATTTATGTTTGTTTTTTTCATTACTGATCATGCTGATTACTTTTTTGTTTCTTATTCTTTTAATTTCTTCTTGGTAAGACTTAAGTATTTTTTTTAGTAAAAGATTAGTGTATATGATGTACATTGTATTGAATTGTTATCAAATGAATTATTCCTATTAATAATAACTTATAATCATGTCACATTTAAAAAAAAAATGAAAGTAATTAAACAATAAAATTGTGAAAGGAAGTCAGTTTCTTAACAAAAAAAGATGATCAATATCAATCCTTTTGCAATAAATTTTTATAACATCTAATACATGTAATATTATTCTGGAAAACTACAAGTATCATTACATTGCATTACATGTACAAATGTATATGGTTTAGGAAAAAAATAATTTGTTTATCTATTTTTTTTTAAAATCTCAAAACAAGAGTTGTGCACAAACAATCACTGAAAAGACTTATTTTCCAAATGCCCACCTAGTTATCATCAAAATTTGATAAATGTTTATGATGTTCATTAAAAATGCTAATCATAATGAAAAATGTTCTTATATCTGAATAAAGTGAATCTTATGAAAAGAAATTTAAAGAAATTGTCTTGAAACTTATCAAATATATTATTTTCAGTTTAGTTAATTTCTGTCAAAATTCGTTTGCAGAAAAAATAAAGTACAGTTCTAAAGATGGTGACACTTTTATGGTCTATCAATTAAATCATATTTTTTGGTGTATTATATTGTCTAAAGTGCTGGACTGGCATGATAGATATTCTTGGTATACATTTGCAAAGAATATGTCACTCGACCTAGGCCTTTTAGATAAAGTTAATAATTGCAGGGACTTGAATGAATTAATATAAGACTTTTGAAGTCATTGATAAAAATAATAATTTAAAGAAAAATCTAAGAATAAAAACTTTATTATGATAAAAACTGTAAACTTGATTGTGTCAATAGGTAGAGAATAAATGGTCATTATTTAGAAATAGGAAATAGTTGACAATATAAAATTCGTAGAAAAGATAGAATGGCCTAAAGACAATCTTGAATGCAGATCAGTCTATCTACAATAATAAACCATTTTAATTTTAGAAAATTAATTTCAGAAACATCTTTTCAATAGAAAAAGGCAGGCACTGTAAATGTTTTCAGTTATATTTGAAAATGATATTCATTTATTCTTCACTTACCAAAAAATAGACTTAATACATATAAAAAAATAACTTTAATTGTTTAAAAAATCATATAAAACATGTGTAAAAGGGATAATATTAAAACTAATAGTCATGAGACATTTTTTTTTCATTAAGCTATTTGTTCAACTAGTTTTATTATTTCATTTAATTTTTGAATTTCTTGTTATAATCACAGTTAATAAATTTGACAAACACATACATGTATATTTTACCTGAGACACATGACCTGTAAGTTACATAATTTTAACACTTCAATGCATTCAAGATTCCCCTTTATCCTTGACTAGTTTTTGATTAATACCTTGTGTATTAAAAAAGTAACAAGGGGTATGATGGTGAACATATAGGGCCACCATGGTGAACATATTTTTTATGGCCACCATTAATAAGATAAAGTCACAGGTAGTACTGTATTTTGACCCCCCTTTCAACGGTATATTGAACCCCCTCCTATAGACCTTGGATTTTAAAAATCCAAGTTTTTCTTACTCCTCAACATAGTTTTAATACTCCATTAAGTAGTTTGTATGTATTTAACATGCTGGAAAAGATATTTTGAAAATTTTACTTAGGCCACACCAATTTGATTCCTTGTTCGACGGACCCGCCCGCACCTATTTTTTTCAAAACAGATTTTTTTTATTTTTATTATATTCCCGCTTCCCGCATCCGGAAATCAAATTATGTCCATTTCCCGCACCGTTTTATTGTAAATATTACTTCTACTTCTACCGGATAATGGCCACAATCAACAAACTGAATATTTTGCCATGTCTTCGGTGCGCATACGGACCCTCCCCCTCCCCCCATATTTTTTGAATTTAGTTCAGCTTTGTCACCGAGGCTTTAAAAGCCTCGACTGACGGCGCTGACACTACCCCAGGAGGGAGACTGTTCCAATCTTTGATGGTTCGTGGAAAGAATGAAAATTTCCGGTAATCATTTGATGCTGCTGGAATTTGGAAGCTTCTATCATGCATATTTCTTGACAATCGTTTAGGTGGAATCAAACGGTCTTCCTTTGTCACAGCAACTTTCTCGTTTACTATTTTAAAGAGCATGGTTAGTCTTGCATCTTTTCGTCTTTGTTCTAGTGATCTCCATTCTAGGTGGTTTAGCATCTTGCTTACACTTGAGTGATTTTGGTGTTTATTCATCACATAACGTGCTGCACGTCTCTGGACCATCTCTAGTCGGTCTATTTCTGTTTTGTTGTATGGATCCCATACAGGACTGGCGTATTCTGTTATCGGTCTAACAAGTGTTTTGTACGCTCTTTCCTTTACAGACGTTGATCCGATGTTCAGGTTTCGTTTTAGGAAGCCGATTGTTCTATTGGCTTTGTTGCAGATGTTGTTAACATGGTCTTTCCATTTCATTTCTGACGTGAATGTGCAGCCCAGGTATTTTGCGCTTTTGACAGGTTCTAAAGTGTGACCATGTAGTTTGTATGATGTTGCAATGGTGTTGTTTTTCCGGCTGATGGTGAGTACATTGCACTTGTCTGGGTGGAAGGCCATTTTCCATTTGGTTTCCCATATTGCCAGTTTATCTAGATCTTTTTGTAGGTCGTTGGAATCTTTGTCGTTTGATATTGTAAGGTAGGCTATGGTGTCATCAGCAAATAGGCGAATAGTAGATTTAATTCCATCAGGCATGTCGTTGATGTAAAACAGGAATAGCGAGGGCCCAAGGACTGAGCCTTGGGGTACCCCAGATTCTACATCAATATGTGATGAGCTCTCTCCATCCACTACTATTATTATTATATAAAGATCGCAACAGTTGTTTTTTAAAAATCACAGTCTAGCCTTTATATAACGATTTTAAACCTATCAGCACTCCACAACACTGTAAATATCTGCGAGAATATTTGTTTCAGCATGAAACCAATTTATTTCAAGCGGGAGTGCTCCGATATAAATAGAAATACCAGTACAGAACAAAACGTTGGTTTCTCTCCCCCTCACTTATATTCCCTATAAAAAAATGTTCGTTGTAAAAATAAAGTACAAAGAACTTCTGAAGGATTTGCCTTCAACTGCA
This sequence comes from Mytilus trossulus, assembly GCF_036588685.1. Classification (NCBI taxonomy): domain Eukaryota; kingdom Metazoa; phylum Mollusca; class Bivalvia; order Mytilida; family Mytilidae; genus Mytilus; species Mytilus trossulus. The sequence goes on along the minus strand of NC_086377.1, from coordinate 81,387,680 downwards.
ATTATAATGTATGGTGACGGTCATACCCGCTGCAGGTTTGTGCACCTGTCCTGGTTGATTCAGAGACCTGTCGCTCAGCAGTTATCGGTTGTTGATGTGGTTCATTGGTATTTCCCCGTTTGGAAATATAATTTAGATCGTTGGTTTTCCTGTTCGAATTGTGTACAATACTAAGTTGTGGTCCCTTATAGCTTGCTGGTTGGTCTTGATCAAAGCACTGTGTAAAAGGCCGTACTTTGACCTATGTTTGTTATTAACAGGTTGGGACCAACCCTCCCTCAGACAAGGGCCTTGAAGGGGTAATTTTACCATGTTTACTGTTCAGTCTGTTGTAGAAAAGAAAATAGAAATACTAAGGATTTGTACAGTGCTACTATATAAAACCTTTGACAACTTAGATTTTTTTACTCAAAAAGAGGAGAAATACATTATATTTTAAACAACTTTTCTAAAAGAGGGATGGGTCCACTTATTTTGAATAATATTAAACTGTTAAAGTAAATGTGTTAACATGGTTAAAGTCCAGGAATATTACAAAATTCTTGGACATGTTTTGACCATTTAATACCAAATATTATAGTTCTTTGGGAAAATATAAGCCCTTTTGTACTTAAAGTGTTTTTACAACAACAAAAATATTATAACTTAATATTTTGACCCTTCAGAAAAGGGATATTCATAACATTAAGGGGTTGTTCTGAACCTGATTATGACTTGGATGGAAAATTGTCTCATTGTCAGTCACACATACATAGACCAGATTTAATTATTCAATTATTTCTTGTTGAACTGGGAAAAAATACATAAATTAAAGAAATGTCAAGGTACAAGTGATAAATCAAGTTTTAATATAGTCAAAACCTACTATTTTATGTTTACAAAAAAAAATTATAATCGCTCGCCTTTACTTTTTAAGCTTCGCCTCAAAAATTTGCAAATTAGATATTTTTTTATTAAAATTTTCAAATAGCTCGCTCGCCCCAATTTTTGGAGTCCAAAAATCCGTAGAACAAGAAATTAAATTGGTGTGGCCTTAGTCATGTTATTTTGACCCCCCTACCATGGTATATATTGGACCCCCTAATATACATCTAAAGACCTTTAATGTTAAAATATCTTGCTACTGTAACTCCTTTATATATTTATTATACTCCAATAAGAAGTTTGTATTTATTTTATTAGCTTGAAAAGATGTTTTGAAAATTTTACTTTTTAGATTAACTGAGCCATGGTAATTTGACCCCCTCCCCCTTTTTACCATGGAGAATTAAAACTTAAGTCTACCATTCTATATAAATATTTTAAATTTCAAAGAATTAAAGTGTCCAAGCTGCATGGTCTAGTATTAATGCTTTAAGAAGTTTTTTGAATGAAATTTTGTTGGTTAAGAGCACTTATACCAAGCAAATATTTTTAGGCAGTTAAGCTGCCTTATGCGAGCACCCTGGATTTGTGTTCTACCCAATAAATGCTGAAATATGTGCCATTGTTATTATCTAGCTGGATATTATGTTATTTATAACTTATTGGACAGTTTTTTCATGCTTTTAATTCTGATTTACAAAAAATATGACCAGAAAAACCTTAAATGATCGTCGATTTTCCCAAAAGTTTTAAAGTTGCACATAGGAAGTAGAGCACATTAGGAATCCTTATGTAGTTTATTATCCCCTGAGCTTTTGGCTAAGATGTCAAAGAACAAATGTATGAAATATTTAATCGCGGAAAATCTCTAAAGACAAGTAGTTTAGATTTCCCAGTGTCTCATAATAAACGATCTCAAAACTTATTTTCATCATTATTATTCATGACAGCGATGTTCATTTTGTTCAACCGCTAGCTTTATACAGAAAATCGCCGACAAATAATGTGTAAATCCAAGTAAAATCGTATCTCAATATCTGTCAAAAACAACATTGAAAACAAAATGGCTGCAAACAATTACAATATCGGATCTGATTCCGGATGCGGATAAGGGGAATCCTGGGTTTTGGCGAAAAAACCCTGACAGGTGACAAACTACATCTATGCATGGTAAATAAATATAAACACTAGAATTGAAAACCAAAAGATATATGTAAAAGAAAGAAAAAGCAGAAAATATTTTGTACACAAACTCAAAATTACTTTTTGACAAATTTTAATGTCAAAATCCAATACAATGTGACAGCTGGGAACAGTATACCTAACAATATATACAGTATACATTTTCTTTATCAGTGATAAATGTTGGTAATGCATGTTAGATGCTTTTAAAGTTAAACATATTACTGCAATTTCAATAGGTATTTTTTTCTTCTCAATTTTGATTGGTCAATGAGACAACTGTCCACAAGAGACCAAAATGACACAGACATTAACAACTGTAGGTCATTGTACCGCCTTCAACAATGAGCAGCGTACAGAATTCATTTATTGTAGGACAAACATAGGACAGATTATATTCCCTGTCGGACAAATATAGGACAGAATTCATTATTTTACTATTCCTAATGGCAATTTAAAAATGGGGACCTCTTCAGAAGAGACGAGGAAGGGTCTGAGAACTATTTTTAAATTTATGTGGACTTGCTAGTTGTTAACAAGTTTCTTTTTACTTTGAAAATGCTGTTACGTCCGACATTAGAAGAATTTGTCCTAAGGTTCGTCTAACAGAACATTATAGGACTCTTGTTACATCCTAATTTTCAAAATAATGTGCAATTTACACTGTCAACACTTTAAAACCTCTTAATTTTTCATATATACAGTAGTATTTAAGGTTAAAGTTATTGTCAAAGTGGAAGTGAAATTGATTCTGTGACTTGTGGTAGCCATTGTAGAGAATATCTTGGATGTTGGACGTAACATTAATTCGGATGTAACTTCAATCTCTTGGTTGGACAGAAAGAGTGTTCACCCCTTCAATGTCGTTGACCTCAAGTAAAAAGGAACAGTTGACAGCAATACCGTATGCACATTGCAATTGTCTTAAAATATGTTGTCATAAACATTAAAAAAAAATTAAATTGAGTTGGCAACTTGCAAATGAAAATTGAAATTTTCGCCTGTAACGGTTGGACAGATTTTTCAAGAGTAAACTTTAATGACAATTCCTGAAAAAAAATAAACTTTCTGCTGTATCTTCATGATGAATTATCATATTTTAGTTAATAAGCTCAAGCCTCAAGATATTTTGTGCATTTAATTGCACTCTATTGTTACATAACTTATATTTCATTTTTACTTAGTAAGAAGACAGAAAATGTTAGTCCGACAACATGACCATTTAAAATTGTTTTTAATCCTTATTTTTTGAAGATTTTTCATGTTTTAGTGTCCTAAACCTTGCCAAACCTATTGTATTACCTGAAAATCCTTTTTACCTAGTTGCCATTCATAAAAAAAGGTTTATTAAACAATTTTGATTTTGATTTTGGGTCTTGTCCATGTTGTCACAAAATAAGCATGCACAAAACAGGGAATTCAACACTTCATTTATCATGTTTATAAAATACTTTATTCAACAATAAACTTTTCATATGAGACTGTTTATATTATCTCTTCATTATACAGTGGATTGATTAGCTACCTGCATTAAAACTCAAAATAATTTAAAATATGAAAAAAATGCATTTTTCTGGGACACCCATTGAAACAGCACTTTACTGAATACTTAGCCATATATACATACCGACCCTGACAGCGTATTTACACATCCCTCACAACAAAAACACATTGTGCAGATCTGAGAGTATTCTCAGTTATTGACAGATAGCTCAAAGCCTATATCTGTCTTTGTCAAATGATTTCCCTTCTCCTGGACTCTCTCTTGGTTTGTCTACCATTCATTGGTTAAGGCACCTAATCCTTACAGTGGCGGATTGGAGTTGGCCATTTTGACAATATCCAATACTAAGAATAAACTCTGTATTCACTATTGTATAAAGCAAATCATATGATGACCCCGCCGAATTTGTTGAAAATAGTTCGATGAGAATTAATCGGTACAAATAATTCCCTGTATAACGTACAGTCAGGGGTACTACTTTCATTTATGGGTAGACTTTACATAGATAAATTCAGCCGTATAAGAAAAGCAAAATGAGAATGTTAAATTTGATGTATGCCTTTTGTGCTACTTTGTCACATTTGTTGTTTATGTAGTGATATTAAGATGATAACACAATATTGACTGTTGTACCCCTATTTTTGACATTTTTACTCTTTGAGTATGTTTGTTTTGTTCATACATCGTTGACAATGTAATGGAATTTGATGCGACTGTCATACAAGTGAGAGGTTTAGCTAGCTATAAAACCAGGTTCAATCCACCATTTTCTACATTAGAAAATGCCTGTACCAAGTCAGGAATATGACAGTTGTTATCCATTCGTTTGATGTGTTTGGACATTTGATTTTGCCTTTTGATTTTTGATTTTCCTTTTTGAATTTTCCTCGGAGTTCAGTATTTTTGTGTTTTTACTTTTTTTTTGTACACACACTTTTTAGCTCACCTGGCCTGAAGGGCCAAGTGAGCTTTTCTCATCACTTGGCGTCCGTCGTCCGTCGTCGTCCGTCGTCGTCCGTCGTCGTCCGTCGTCGTTAACTTTTACAAAAATCTTCTCCTCTGAAACTACTGGGCCAAATCAAACCAAACTTGGCCACAATCATCATTGGGGTATCTAGTTTAAAAAATGTGTGGCGTGACCCGGTCAACCAACCAAGATGGCCGCCACGGCTAAAAATAGAACATAGGGGTAAAATGCAGTTTTTGGCTTATAACTCAAAAACCAAAGCATTTAGAGCAAATCTGACATGTGGTAAAAATGTTTATCAGGTCAAGATCTATCTGCCCTGAAATTTTCAGATGAATCGGTCAATTTGTTGTTGGGTTGCTGCCCCTGAATTGGTAATTTTGAAGAAATTTTGCTGTTTTTGGTTATTATCTTGAATATTATTATAGTTAGAGATAAACTGTAAACAGCGATAATGTTCAGCAAAGTAAGATCTACAAATAAGTCAACATGACCAAAATGGTCAGTTGACCCGTTTAGGAGTTATTGCCCTTTATAGTCAATTTTTAACAATTTTTCGTTAATTAAAGTAATCTTTTACAAAAATCTTCTCCTCTGAAACTACTTGGCCAAATTAATCCAAACTTGGCCACAATCATCTTTGGGGTATCTAGTTTAAAAAATGTGTGGCGTGACCTGGTCAACCAACCAAGATGGCCGCCATGGCTAAAAATAGAACAAAGGTGTAAAATGCAGTTTTTGGCTTATAACTCAAAAACCAAAGCATTTTGAGGAAATCTGACAGGGATAAAAATGTTTATCAGGTCAAGATCTATCTGCCCTAAAATTTTCAAATGAAGCGGTCAATCGGTTGTTGGGTTGCTGCCCCTGAATTGGTAATTTTGAGGAAATTTTGCTGTTTTTGGTTATTATCTTGAATATTATTATAGATAGAGATAAACTGTAAACAGCAATAATGTTCAGCAAAGTAAGATCTACAAATAAGTCAAACATGACCAAAATGGTCAGTTGATCCGTTTAGGAGTTATTGCCCTTTATAGTCAATTTTTAACCATTTTTCGTAAATTAAAGTAATCTTTTACAAAAATCTTCTCCTCTGAAACTACTTGGCCAAATTAATCCTTGGGGTATCTAGTTTAAAAAATGTGTGGCGTGACCTGGTCAACCAACCAAGATGGCTGCCACCGCTAAAAATAGAACATAGGGGTAAAATGCAGTTTTTGGCTTATAACTCAAAAACCAAAGCATTTTGAGGAAATCTGACATGGGATAAAAATGTTTATCAGGTCAAGAACTATCTGCCCTGAAATTTTCAGATGAATCGGTCAATCGGTTGTTGGGTTGCTGCCCCTGAATTGGTAATTTTGAGGAAATTTTGCTGTTTTTGGTTATTATCTTGAATATTATTATAGATAGAGATAAATTGTAAACAGCAATAATGTTCAGCAAAGTAAGATCTACATATAAGTCAACATGACCAAAATAGTCAGTTGACCCCTTTAGGAGTTATTGCCCTTTATAGTCAATCTTTAACCATTTTTCATAAATCTAAGTAATCTTTTACAAAATCTCTACTGAAACTACTAGGCCACAATCATCTTTGGGGTATCTAGTTTGAAAAATGTGTCCGATGACCTGGCCATTCAACCAAGATGGCCACCACGGCTTAAAATAGAACATAGGGGTAAAATGCAGTTTTTTGCTTATAACTATGAAACCAAAGCATCTAGAGCAAATCTGACAAGAAGTTAAATTGTTAATCAAGTCAATATCTATCTGCCCTGAATTTTTCAGATGAATTGGACAACTGGTTGTTGGGTTGCTGCCCTCCAATTGGTAATTTTTAAAGAAATTTTGCCGTTTTTGGTTATCTTGAATACTATTATAGATAGCGATAAACTGTAAACAGCAATAATGTTCAGCAAAGTAAGATCTACAAATAAGTCAACATGACCTAAATGGTCAATTGACCCCTTAAGTTATTGCCCTTTATAGTCAATTTTTAACAATTTTCATTAATTTGGTAAATTTATGTAAATTTTTACCAAATATAGTTCTCTGTTACTAATGGGCAAAGTTCATGATAGATATAATTGTAAGAAGCAAAATCGTTCAGTAAAGTAAGAACTTCAAACACATCACCATCACCAAAATACAATTTTGTCATGAATCCATTTGTGTCCTTTGTTTAATATGCACATAGACCAAGGTGAGCGACACAGGCTCTTTAGAGCCTCTAGTTATTTACTTAAAGAAGTAAAAAAAAATTTACTTATAAAAGTAAATTTGTAGGATACTTATACAAGTGAATTTTATTTACCTACATTTGTATAAAGAAGACCTGGATCCTTCATACTTCGTACTTTGGATATAGATGCCTTATGTTATGAAGTTTCAGTCTGTCATATGTCCAAATGTTGTCCTTGACCTCATTTTCATGGTTCAGTGACTACTTGAAAAAAAGTTAAGATTATTAGTATTCTTAATTTCTCTCTTATTATGAGTAGTTGGATAACTATATTTGGTATGTGCGTACCTTGCAGGGTCCTAGTGCCCGTCAGACAGTTTTCTATTCATGGATCACTGAACATGCAAGGTTAAATTTGTATGGGTCGAGTCCATATGCATGTTTTTAACTTCTCTGTAACCTCATGTACTTCATGGTTTTATGAAAATAAACTATCTATCATATCTCAAATACTGTAATCAATAGGTCTACTATATTTATGCCCTTGTTGGTCTGTGCATCCGTCTGTCCCTACATAATTTATGTCCATGCGTCCCAAAGTTGGTATCCGTTCTCTAACTTTAGTTTGCCTCAACCAAATGTTATGAAACTTATACACAATGCTTATTTCCACAAAGGACAGATCAAGTTTGAATTTTGGTGCTTCACTTAAACCATTCTAGAGTTATGCCCCTTTACAAATGGTAAAGGTGCAGAATTTTTCGTTTCCGTTCTCTTACTTAAGGCCCGAGAACACAATTAATTCTTCTATCATTTCTTTATAACGTTTTGTCGCATAAAAAAAAAATGAATTGTTCTTTTTGTCTAATTTTTTGTGTGAGTAATGTACAGTTCAAGTCCCAAAACATATGCAATTTTCAGAAAAATTGCATGTTTACATCATACAAATTTGGCCAATACACATCCATACCCCTATAGGCAAGTCAAGAGATGTTCCGAAAAGTGTAAATATAACCTTTTTGCACCTGGCCTAATCACTCTTTCCTTATTAAAATCAGTTAAAATAAAACATCCAAAAGTTTATTTCAGCTCTCTTCTTTCATTCCCACCCCAGAAAAGCTAAGAAATGAATGAGAAAGGGAAAGAAAAAAAATAAAGAAAAAATACACTATAATTAAAGGGAACTATATTCGTGCACAACGAAAAGCGGGGTCATTAATTGTGGTCTTGGGCCTATTAGGGGCCAAAAACTTGACCAATTCCAATAAAACTTGGCATGATTTAAGCTTAGTGTTTTATGAGTCAGTTTACAAAGTTTCATAGCCATATGATATATATTTTAGAAAATGTGATATTTTTTATATCTCAACTTTGGTTGCTGAATTATGACGTATAGATAGAAAAATTTCAACTTTCAAATTTTGGCTTCAAAAATCCCCCCAAAACACCAAATTGCACTTTTTTATGTCTCAATGTATAAGATATTATCTATTCAAAGTAAAGGATAGCATACTTAATGTATGAGACTTATAAAAATTTGACAAAAGTTAATTTTATATGTGCCTATGCCAAAAAATAGAGGTTTTCAAATGAAGCGAGGCCTTATATGAAATGTAATATTTTCAACTTACAACAATTTTCTGAAGTTGTTAAGTTAAAACAAAACATTTAACATATCATAAATATTCTTTTCATGTAAATATAAGTTTCAAATAGTATAACACATGAGTTTTACTTGGTCTTAAGCAATGTCAAGCTTAAAATAACAAGTTGTCAATTTAGGCCGTTCCCTGTATTTTCATATTTAATTGCATATAAATGATATTGGAGATGGAAATATGCTTCTTTTTGCCCAAATCCTTGCTAAGATATGATCAAATATGAAGCCTGGATGTAACAAGACTGTTGCTATTAACTATATATGTAGACAGTATGGTCTGATGCAAAGTTTTTTCAATTTACTGTTTAAAACCTGCATGAAATTTCAGTCTTAAAATGCCAATATTTTAACCACCAGCCATCCAAAAGAAGAAAATAAAGGTATTCTGTGAAACAGACAAGTTTAAACAACCAGTAATAAGTGCTTTTGATATAGATTCAGTGCAATCTGTTTAAAGAAATACAATTTTTAAGTGCATAGAACTTCATATTTCACTTGCTTCGTACGGACCGCTAGACCTAGACTATTAAAACAGCACATTTTGCACTCTTTTTATGCTTTTATCCACCTTTCTTTGTGTTCTGAGTTCACAAATGAGTAAAACACATGAAATAAATACCACAAACACAAATAGATATCAGAAAAAAAATGTCAGAAAAATTAAGAATGCTGCTTTTGCAAAAATATTGAAAAAAGTGAAAAAGCTACTTTTTGGGCATATTAGCTGAAAAGTGACTTTTTTTACAAATTTCTATCAAATAAAAGTGGAAACCATTTCTTCTCATATAGTTTGACAAATAAATACCAATAGATCATTCAGAGAAGTTGTCAAAGTATAAATTCAAAATTTGCTGAAATGCACCTCTTAGGCCCGAGACCACAATTAATTCTTCTATCATTTCTTTATAACGTTTTGTCGCATTAAAAAAAAATGAATTGTTCTTTTTGTCTAATTTTTTGTGTGAGTAATGTACAGTTCAAGTCCCAAAACATATGCAATTTTCAGAAAAATTGCATGTTTACATCATACAAATTTGGCCAATACACATCCATACCCCTATAGGCAAGTCAAGAGATGTTCCGAAAAGTGTAAATATAACCTTTTTGCACCTGGCCTAATCACTCTTTCCTTATTAAAATCAGTTAAAATAAAACATCCAAAAGTTTATTTCAGCTCTCTTCTTTCATTCCCACCCCAGAAAAGCTAAGAAATGAATGAGAAAGGGAAAGAAACAAAATAAAGAAAAAATACACTATAATTAAAGGGAACTATATTCGTGAACAACGAAAAGCGGGGTCATTAATTGTGGTCTTGGGCCTTAAGTTAGCCTCAACCAAATTTTGATAGTTACCTTTACCGTTCTTCAGTTATGTCCCTTTATAACTTTATATGATATGCAAACGGGGGCAACTTCTGTGTCCCATGGAAACATTCCCAATTTATTTGTATATGGAATCATTATAAGATGTACATGTCCAACTGGCAGCTGTCACCCGACGTTGACCTCATTTTCATGGTTCAGTCAGTCAAGGATATAACTCTATAGAGTTATTACAGAAAAATAACATACATTTGTTATTGTGGACTAAAAAATCAAAGAACTAGCTGTGATAACATATGTATGTTACATGTTTCAAAGGAACAATACATCATTAGTTTTGTTAAAATGTATACAAGTTCTATTGATATTAATACTATTGTCTTTATGTACCGGTATACTCAACTATCGGCCTAGCCAAGATCAGATGTGCATTTTGTGTTTCACATGAAGTCAAAAATGAGCATCACCTCAGGACAAAACTCTTGGTATTTTGATTAAAAAATGGTTTAAATTATGAAAAATTGCCATTGTTAGGCTAACACTGGAAGCATTTATATAATACATGCAGTTTTTGTTAGAAATATTTCATATTTTTATGAAATAAATGGTGTTTAAAAACTGTTTAATTCTCTTTAATGGTTGCCTTCAAGACATGGTCACCTGAGTGTCAGATTTTTGGTCAATGACAAAGACAACAAAATATGTTTAGAATTATTGAATATCAAACATTTTAATTGAAAAAAAAATGACAAGAACATGTTTAACTCACAGTTATTTCAAGCAACAGTAGCTTTCTTTGATTATTTATCTTATCTGATAAAACTGTATCTAAATTTATCTATAAATAACAAAACTTCCAAAAAAACCTTTCTTTTGGTGTATTGAACCTTAAAATAACTTGATGCATGTTCTTACAATAAACAATCAAACATAGCAATACAATTTATATATTTTGTCTACGGACAAGACATTGTATTTATATTTAATGAAATGCATTATTAAAACCTAATTCTGATATAGCTGAAAGTGTTAACTCTCTTGAAAAAAAACCCATACATTTTATCAGGTTTATCTATCAAAATTAGCTTAACTGGGAGGAAAATGGAAACAAATACATTTTGATAATGTCTACGGACAAGACATTTTATTGATATTCAATTAAATGCTTTCAAAGATGATTGTTAAAGTTAAGATTAAAAGTTACCAATTAAATTTTAAATTGTGTTTTTTAAATTTTGGAAAATATAAAAATGTACCCATAATTCTTTACACATCTCAAAAATTTATTGATTGAGCCAAAATGAAGACACTTTTTTTTAACTGAAATCCATATATCTGACTGTTTACAACAATCAAACTTTTATTATAACTCATTTTTGACATAGTTAAATGTGTTCTCTTGAAAAAATAACATACATGTTGCCTATCAAATTAGGCTGAACTCGAGGAAATAGGCTAAAATATATTGTGGTAATGTCTACGGACAAGACAATTTCAGTTAAAAAAACAATCTGTTAGAATGAATTGTGACTATATTCATGTTGAAAATACTGAGTCTTAATTTGAATAGATAACTTTCTTCACCTAAAAATAAGATTTAAGTTCCAAAGCAGACAAATAATTGAATTTAATACTTGTTATGTACAAGTGTCTTGTCCGTAGACACTTCCTCATCTGCTGTTTATACTGAAATACAAAAGATAAAGTAAGAGAGAGAGAAATACTTTTTCTTAATTTGATTTCGTTAACCTTTTAAGGTATGCAGCAACTGGAATAAACAATATTGAAGTAAAATAAGGTAGGCTTTTTATGACTGATGATCTGCCACTTTTTAAAATCCACTCCTGTAAAGTAATTTGACAAAAATTGAGAACACTTAAATTACCATTTATTTATTAAAAGTAAGATATGTTTAAGTTTAAACAACACATAGGACTAATTTAGACCCATACAGCCAAGCAATATTGATAAAAAGACATGTCTACGGACAAGACATGTGTCTACGGACAAGACATTCTGACATATTTTTGAAATTTTTCCTCTATTAATAGATGGTAGAAAAAAATGTTTGTAGTGTTTTCATATCTACAAAAGAACAGGAACTTAGCAATGCAACATTAATGTTATTATACTTCCAGTTTACTAAGGAATGCATGTCTACGGACAAGACAATTTTTCACTTTATTTGTATATCCAACTTTGATGGCATATATCTTCAGCTAGGGTACTGCAATTTTGATAAATGAGGTAGTTTTTGATAAAGTATATACTAAAAGAGAAAACAAAACACATAATAGCATACATTTGATTCATTTTTCTCTTAAATCACTACACTGAGCAAGCTAAAAACAAAAGTACAAAATTTCATAACAAACCCATAGTATTCAACTTTTGATCATAACTTTGTAACCACTGGAGATTTTTTGTTGCAACAACCAGTAAAAGAAAAATGAATAAATTGTCTATAACAGTGAACCAATAATGTAGTTCAAATTAATTTCACTTATTAACTATCAATTGTTAAAAACAGCGAAATTTTAAATGAAACAACATAACGTGAAATTTTGCCCATTTTCAGCGTGTATTTTAGTGTTTTATTTAAAAACGGTAACACCTATACATGATATTTGATATTCATTGTGAAGCCCTACATTCCCTCCTTCAGTTCAAACATGTATTACTTATGTAAACATTATCTTCTTGTCTTTACAAACCTATAACATAGACCCACTATGAAATGCACATCTGATCTTGGCTAGGCCGTATAGAAAGATATAACAGTTCATAGTTTTCCCATCATGCATAGTCAGATAGTACACCTATGTTATAACAGAAAAAGTACATGTATGTCTGTAATAACTAAAGGGTGTTATTACAGCTTCTCTTCATCACTCCAAAGCATTTGCTCAGACATATACATGTAACAGGCTAATATTTGAACTTGGAATTATTTTTAATTATGGAATTTGCTTGTTTTCTTGTTATTGAAATTTTTAATAAATTCCATGTTTATTCTATACTGAAATGTTCTGTGCTGCGCTCAACACTTACCATTACAAAGAAAATAGTTTATTTTCAATAGAATGTACTGTGCCGCGCACAACACTATCTAACCAAAATACATTTAATGGAAAGAGTTATTTTACCGCTCAAAAGATTATTATACCAAATAAACATAGAATTTACTGAAAATTTTAAACACAAGAAATTATGCAAATTCCATAGTAAAAATTATTCCAAGTTCAAATAATAGCCTGTTATATGTACATCATTGTACATGCTTAATTACAATGTATTTTAATTTATTGTAAGAAATATGATCAGAGCATGTAATGAGGTTCTGCGCAAGCTTCCCAGTAATTCCCAAGTTTCTCATATAGTAAGTTACATGCCTTAAATAACTAAGCCTTGTTATAACAGCTAAGTTTATCCCTTAAAAGCCTCGTCTCATTGATTTACCATGGTTAATGAAAAATGTATTAATTTGATTAAAAAATTAGATATCATGGCTATGCATTTAGTGCAATGTAGTGTCTGCGCACAGTTTCAAGAGTTCCCTAGAGGCCACTAAAAATTAAAATAGTTATGATTTATTTTACAAATGACAAACATATTTGCCTTTACTTTGCTGAACTAGGAATCATTATTGTTTAGCCTTTAGGGGCCAGATCAAGTGTGCCTCTGGGTGCGGAATTTTCTCGCTGTGTTGATGACCCATTGTTGGCTTTTGGCTGTCTCTGCTCTCTGGTTGGGTTGTTGTCTCTTTGACACATTCCTTGTTTCCATTCTCTATTCTGTTTAATCTGTTTACAAATTTTAAAACTTTTTTTCAGATTCTGATTGACTGGTGGCAGAAAGGGTATGAATATAAAGTGGCATTAAGGCCTTGCAGAAAGGCTTAACAGTAACATGCTGAAGTTGCAATAACAGTTTGACGAAGACCCACATGTAATCCCATATTGACGGTTGTAGAACTCGTACCAACAGATTTTATTTTGGGTATTTAATTGTATTGTAATACATGTAATAAGTAAGGGACTTCGTGACTTTAACACGTTTCTTTAAAATCACATAATCTTCAGTTTGCATGCTCAGATTGAAAAAGTATTGCTTACGAGCTTCACTGTTCGACTTTCTTTCTCGCCTTGTAAAAGTAGTTAAACAGGTTTTTTTCCATTGTTATGCATTGTACCTGTGCAATAATTTCACGACTTGAAGCCGTGAAATTTCGTATGAAAAATTTTGTAATCTCTTTAAAACACATATAATGTCATTCCAAAAACATTTCTGCCTCGAAAAACAGGAAAACTAGCACAGAAACACTTCTATATGTACTGGATGTGTAAACTTTTTATCAGGATCTGAACATCATAATATTCAGTATGCTAAAAATAAGTGTTATTAAAGCTCGGACGGTAAATAGCTTAACATATTTTGTATAGTTTCATCACTCGATGCATAAAATTGAGAATGGAAATTCGGAATGTGTCAAAGAGAACAACCCGACTATAGAACAGACAACAGCAGAGTCTGTCATAGGTATTTTTATCTTTCGGCTGCTGTCCTGTGCAATATCTCCGATTATATAAATCCTCTGGATCATAGTGGGTGCAATATTACCTATTAAGTTAGAAATACGACGATGAGGTATGAGTGCCAATTGAGACATCTTTCCATTCAATACACAATCTAGTAAAGTAAGCAATCATAGGTTCGTTGCTGAAAAGTAAGCTATAAAGGGACCAAAAATTATTTGTGTAAAATAACTTTAAAAAAAACGGCCTTATTTTATATACAAAAATAGAAATTTTTATATCCAATGCATAAAAGAAATATAGTAGGTTTAGGTGTAACGGTGCAAATTTCACAAAACATATAAAAACATATCAAATTTCCCACTTTGTCGAACATAAACATGGATAACATCATTAATGATTTTATTAAGATTGACAAATGTTCGAGTCCGAGTCTGTTAAAAATTAAAAAAAAATCTAACATCTCCATTTGAAAAAAATCTTAGCAAAGACAAAAACCATATGAAACAACAGTTGTTTTCCACTACCGTCAGAGCAAAGGGAACAGTTTGAAAGTGCCAAATACTGAAATATGTCAAAAATCAATACTTTTTTGTAAACACTGTCATGTATGTAAATACTTTATAATGGAAACACGAACTTCTGAGGGATGTTTATATACAAAAATAAGGAGATGGGGTATGATTGCCAAATGGGACAACTATCCACTTAAGCACAAATAAAGTGGATGTAAGTAATGATAGGCAACTGTAACTCCTTCAACAATGAGAAAACCCCATACTGTATTATAAGTCGGCTAATAATGGCCACGATTGATGATTATACCCTATTGTCTCTTAAAGACAAATATATAAACACATTATGTCCTCGATTTAAATTACTTTTTAAACATAAAAGTAGGTGCAATATATATTTTTAAACTCAAAAAGTTTAGTGACCCCATCAGCGTGATCAGATCCTTGACAAACTCTTAGTCTTCGTCTTTTGTATGAACACAAAATTCATGGATCACACATTTCTCTTTAACTATCTATACGAAAGTTTCTGCACTCATGAATATTAGCATCGGCTGTAATCGACGGCTAACTTTACACTTGTATGTTTGTCTGATGTGTAATTGTGTTTTTCACTGTTGTTTCGTTGCTGTCTGGTGGCCATGGACAAATACATGAATTCTGCATGTCATCATCAAACACGTGAATAGCTATATATCTGGTAAATCAAACACTTTTTCTTCGCATTGAAAGAACTCTTCATTAATCTAAGCATGGAACCAATACTCAGGGGTTAATAAATTTTGTATTAGCTCACTAGCCCATGGCTAATTGATAGCATGATTTTACTAGCCCTGTTGAAAGAACTACTAGCCCAGCAAAACTGACCCGCTAGCCCTAGTATGCCTCACAAATTCAGAGTTTTCTGCAAAAAAATGAATTATATAAAGTTAACAATTGTTATCCATTTTACAGTAGATTTGTGCAAATTGGATACTCAAAACTTTCCAATTACTGGCATAAGAATATATATATATATAAGTAATTGATAATTGAATATTCACTGAATATTCTTAAATAAAGAGTTGCCCAAATCCCGACATGATACAAGTCTTCAAATACTGGAAGGTTTTTACCAGATACATTATCGCGTTTGTTTAAAAGAATTATCAGCTGATTAATAATGTAATGCTCATATTTGTTATCAGTTTACAAAATTATAACCACTAATATTTATGTGAATAAATATCACCATCAATAGCTTTTATCTTTTATAATTGTTTTATAAACAAAGTTCAGAAATGTCCATATTTACATTTATTACAGGTAAGCTAATTGTGGCCTTTAATATATTACAACCTAAGCACGGCCTTTTAACTGAACTGAAATTGTATTTGTAAAAAAAATTATTACTTAAAACATCGATTGATTGTTGGTTGCTTAACGTCCAGTGGCAAATACTTCATGCATAATCAGGACGAGAACAAGTTCACAATAAATACAATAGGTAGGTTGATACAATAGAGGTTATCTGGGATTATGCTCGGGAACACTTGGACTTGCTTTTTGTTATCTTTTAATCATGTGTTTATATGTCTAATATGTTCTCCTATTTATTTGTATTGTAGTCCTGTATGTTGTCATTTCAATGTTATATTTAACATTGCCATTAAAGTGTAAGGCTTGGCATGCCTCAAAACCAGGTTCAACCCACCATTTTTCCCTTTAAAATGTCCTGTACCAAGTCAGGAAGATGGCCATTGTTACATCATTGTTTGTTTAAGTGTGTGTTACATTTTAACGTTGCGTCGTTTGTTTTCTCTTATTTTTAGTGTAAGTTTACATTGCGACAATACGTGTCACGGTACTTGTCTATCCCAAATTCATGTTTTTGGTTATGATGTTATATTTGTTATTCTCGTGAGATTTTGTCTGATGCTTAGTCCGTTTTTGTGTGTGTTTCATTTTTAGTGTTGTGTACTTGTTCTCCTCTTATATTTAATGCGTTTCCCTCGGTTTTAGTTTTTTACCCCTATTTTGTTTTTTGTCCATGGATTTATGAGTTTTGAACAGCGGTATATTACTGTTGTCTTTATTTAAGTTTTCCGAGACTGTGAATGATTAGATCATGGTTCTGGGGGCTTCTTTACAGTATGTAAACAATAACAAAATGGCGTCCATAACATGTTTCAAAAGTTATATCTGACAAAAGTCATGTTTCTGCTGCAAAGGATTCACATTTATATTGCAATAAATTATTCAGAAGGAGGTGCAATCAGGTTTAATATAAATCCTGTACTGATACATCGATATTGAAAGTTAGGGATCCATTCAGAGTTATTTGGTCTATTTTAAAACTTGTACAAAATATGTTTACATTCTGATGACGTAGTCGAATCTGATTGGCTTAGATAGAAAAGTGATGAGGGGAGTTTCCCCGTTTTCTTTTAGAAACGCCAAGAATTTTTTGTCACTAGTCCGTCGGGCATATTGGGTTACAAATTTGGTTGCCCGAGGCCTAAATGCTGTAGTCCCGGGCGTCGGGCTAGTGCATTTTTTAACCCCTGAATACTTTATATCACATACTATAAATGTGGATACAAAAAATTAAAAACTAAGCGAAATTGTTAATCCTGCATTGCACGACAAAATGTGTTGTATTTAAATAAATAGCATGTGTACGTGTTCTTGGTTGATAGTAAACACGAAGTAGTCCATAATGCATTGTTGCTCATTTAGTGGATTGGTAAAAAAACCAGGTAACAATAAATTGCGTCACATGTAAATAAACAATTACACATGCGAGAACATAAGTATGCTTATTCATGCATTTCCATATAAGGTAGTGTTCCTGACCTGAGTAATGATAACATCAACATTTCTTTTTAACTTTTTTTTAAAGTCATGAGTGTTATGAAGGTAGATGTCACAGTTGTTATGTGGTAATTCATTTTTGCTGTGTGTGTTAATGTTTATTTTTTTACACGATCCTGTTTGTGTTTCAGATTTGCAAATATCATTTTCATAATTAATAAAAAATGTACTTTCAATAAATTTTAGGGAGGAAGCTTGATGGTTCGTGGCATTCCCTCTTAATTAGAAAATAATCTATTATAAATATTCAATCAGAATCCAAATTCAGAGCTGTTTTAAGCTTAAATGTTGTGTCCATACTTGTTCAACTGTTCAGGGTTCGACCTATGCAGGAAAATCCAGTTTGCTGTCACTTGACAGCCGCTTGTTCTTATTGTTGAAGGCCGTACCGTTGCCTATAATTGCTTACATCCACTTCATTTGAACTTAAGTGGATAGTTGTCTCATTGGTTATCATATCTCCTTATTTTTATAAATATATACAATGATTTCATTTTCTTTTCCAGGATATAATGACAAGTTGGGATGAGGTAAGTTTTTCTTCTTAAAAGTCATTGTCATGTGACCTATGTCATGTGTCTTATGTTGTCTATAAACTGTACATAAAGATACAGGTGTGTAGTATTCTCAGTAAGTCAGTGTCATGTGACCTGCAAAATGTATGTCATGTGATCTATGTTGTCTACAAACTGTACATAAAGATACAGGTGTGCAGTATTCTCAGAGTCAGTCAGTGTCATGTGATCTATGTCATGTGACTTATGTTGTCTATAAAATGTACATAAAGATACAGGTGTGTAATATTCTCAGAGTCAGTCAGTGTCATGTGACCTATGTCATGTGACCTATGTTATAAAGATACAGGCGTGCAGTTTTCTCAGGGGCGAGAACAGGAGAAATCAAATTGACTACAGTGAACAGAATTTCAGTATACAAAATTCCAGGAGACAAAAAAAAAGAAACGTAAGATATTGTAGGACATTCACAACTCTTTAAGTCGAAGAGAATCTGGCAACGCCATGGAAAAAAATGAAAAACAATCAAAATTCGACTTCTACATTAGTCATTTCAGGGCCTTTTATAGCTGTTGAAGGCTGTACAGTGACCTATAGTTGTTATTTTCTGTGTCATTTTGTCTATTTTGTAGAATTGTCTCATTGGCAATCATACCACATCTTCTTTTTATATTCAAAACATTACATAAAAAACTAAAGACTGAGCAACACAAACCTCAACAAAAACTTAGGCTGATCTCCAAACTGATGCATAATTCAATTGTCTACAGACTTTTCTAAAAAAAAAAAATCTGAAATTATACACAACAATTTCACTCCTTCTTGGTAATCACTGTATTGGTATAAACTGTTGAAACTGTAAAAATGTAGCTTGTTAAATTCAATTATTACATTTATGATACATTTGTATGTTCTAGAGGAAAATGTAAAAGATTTGTTTTGCTTACAGAATCTTCTTACAGCTGCAGAGAATGGGAATATAAAAGAGGTAGAATTATGTATAAAGAAGGGAGCTAACTTGGAATGTAGAGATCGTAGAGTAAGTGAAGTAAACTGTTTAGCACATATAAAGTTATTTATTATATAGTACACATTATATGAATCAGTCAAAACTCTTGTTTATGTTCAGCGATTCAATGTTAATTTTTGGTTATTGCAAATAATCTTGTCTCAAAATATTAAGAAACATCATCACACAACCTGAATGTAGATAGAACTCTTGTATTCAACAAAAACAGTGTGAAACATCGTTACACACCACCAAAATATACAGCTCCTGTATTCAACACCAATACCCAAGTAAAAAAGTGAAAAACCACATTAAGTACATGAAGTAGTAGAAGAATGCCATGGCCAGACGAAAAGACACACAACAGCCACAAACAAACATGACATACTTCATAACACCAATGAATACCACTCCAATTTGTATGTCAAAGGGTTGCTGTCTGATACTTTCTTACTGTATACAACTGAAATATTGTGATTTACTTCATTACACTTATGATTACCACTCCAGTTTGTATGTCAAAGGGTTGCTGTCTGATACTTCCTTACTGTTTACAACTGAAATATTGTGATTTACTTCATTACACTGATGAATACCACTCCAGTTTGTATGTCAAAGAGTTGCTGTCTGATACTTTCTTACTGTATACAACTGAAATATTGTGATTTACTTCATTACAATGATGAATACCACTCCAGTTTGTATGTTAAAGGGTTGCTGTCTGATACTTTCTTACTGTATACAAATGAAATATTGAGATTTATTTTATTATTTTTTATGACACTCTAGATACACTTTCATGGTATTCTACAAAAAAATACATAAATATTGCATCATCATGACACAAGACATGACACATGATCATACAACAATCATTTACCACTTCTGTATTAAACATGACATGTGACACCTGGTCATACAACATTTATTTACCACTCTTGTACTGAACATGACATGTGACACCTGATTATACAACATGCATTTACCACCACTGTACTGAACATGACATGTGACACCACATCATACAACATTCATTTACCACTCCTGTACTGAACATGACATGTGACACCTGATCATACAACATGCCTTTACTACTCCTGTACTGAACATGACATGTGACACCTGATCATACAACATGTGACATAGCAATGACACTCTTATAGTCAAAACCAACATGTGACATAGCAATGACACTCTTATAATCAACACCAACATGTGACATAGCAATGACACTGTTATAGTCAACACCAACATGTGACATAGCAATGACACTCTTATAGTCAACACCAACATGTGACATAGCAATGACACTCTTATAGTCAACACCAACATGTGACATAGCAATGACACTCTTTACCTCAACACCAACATGTGACATAGCAATGACACTCTTATACTCAACACCAACATGTGACATAGCAATGACACTCTTATAGTCAACACCAACATGTGACATAGCAATGACACTGTTTACCTCAACACCAACATGTGACATAGCAGTGACACTCTTGTATTCAACACCAACATGTGACATGGCAATGACACTCTTATAGTCAACACCAACATGTGACAAAGCAATGACACTCTTATAGTCAACACCAATATGTGACAAAGCAATGACACTCTTTTAGTCAACACCAACATGTGACATAGCAATGACACTCTTATAGTCAACACCAACATGTGACATAGCAATGACACTCTTTACCTCAACACCAACATGTGACATAACAATGACACTCTTATACTCAACACCAACATGTGACATATCAATGACACTCTTATAGTTAACACCAACATGTGACATATCAATGACACTGTTTACCTCAACAACAACATGTGACATAGCAGTGACACTCTTGTATTCAACATTAACATGTGACATGGCAATGACACTCTTATAGTCAACACCAACATGTGACAAAGCAATGACACTCTTATAGTCAACACCAACATGTGACAAAGCAATGACACTCTTATAGTCAACACCAACATGTGACATAGCAATGACACTCTTTACCTCAACACCAACATGTGACATAGCAACAACACTCTTATAGTCAACACCAACATGTGACATAGCAATGACATTCTTATACTCAACACCAGCATGTGACGTAGCAGTGACACTCTTATACTCAACACCAACATGTGACATAACAATGACATTATTACACTCATCACAAACAAGTTACAGATCACACTTATAGGCAATGCAAACTTGAAAACTAACTTTTGACATATCAATGACACTCTTATAGTCACCACCAACATGTGACATAGCAATGACACTCTTATAGTCAACACCAACATGTCACTTAGCAATGACACTCTTATAGTCAACACTAACATGTGACATAGCAATAACACTCTTATAGTCAACACCAACATGTGACATAACAATGACACTATTATACTCAACACCAACATGTGACATAGCAATGACACTCTTATACTCAACACCAACATGTGACATAGCAATGACACTCTTATAGACAACATCAACATGTGACGTCACATATCACTGACACCCTTTACCTCAACACCAACATGTGGCGTAGCAGTGACACTCTTATACTCAACACCAACATGTGACATAGCAATGACACTCTTATACTCAACACCAACATGTGACATAGCAATGACACTCTTATAGACAACACCAACATGTGACGTCACATATCACTGACACCCTTTACCTCAACACCAACATGTGGCGTAGCAGTGACACTCTTATACTCAACACCAGCATGTGACGTAGCAGTGACACTCTTATACTCAACACACATGTGTATGTGACATAGCAGTGACACTCGTATACTCAACACCAACATGTGACATAGCAATGACACTCTTCTACTCAACACCAACATGTGACATTGCATTGACACTATTATACTCAACACCAACATGTGACATAGCAATGGCATTATTACACTCATCACAAACAAGTGACTATCACACTAATATGCAATGCAAACTTGACAAAAATAAACATGGCATATTGCAGTTCTTTACTTATACTCACCACAAACATACACCATTGCTATATTACCCTTATACTCACCACAAACATACACCATTGCTATATTACCCTTATACTCACCACAAACATACGCCATTGCTATATTCCCCTTATACTCACCACAAACATACACCATTGCTATATAACCCTTATACTCACCACAAACATACACCATTGCTAGATTACCCTTATACTCACCACAAACATACACCATTGCTATATTACCCTTATACTCACCACAAACATACACCATTGCTATATTACCCTTATACTCACCACAAACATACACCATTGCTATATCACCCTTATACTCACCACAAACATGCACCATTGCTATATCACCCTTATACTCACCACAAACATACACCATTGCTATATTACCCTTATACACATCACAAACATACACCATTGCTATATTACCCTTATACTCACCACAAACATACACCATTGCTATATTACCCTTATACTCACCACAAACATACACCATTGCTATATTACCCTTATACACAGCACAAACATACACCATTGCTATATTACCCTTATACTCACAACAAACATACACCATTGCTATATTACCCTTATACACATCACAAACATACACCATTGCTATATTACCCTTATACTCACAACAAACATTCACCATTGCTATATTACCCTTATACTCACCACAAACATTCACCATTGCTATATTACCCTTATACACACCACAAAAATACACCATTGCTATATCACCCTTATACTCACAACAAACATACACCATTGCTATATTACCCTTATATACAACAACACATATGATGTGTAGCAGCTGGTAGACACAACATTTTACACGGTCATACCACTAAATATTTTCTAAGCTTTGATCATTATTTTGAATCAACACAAAATACTGTTAATCAGACAAGTTTAATGGACAACACATATTTGTTAGAATTATATAAAGTGGGGTCTCATTTTATTCGTAACACAGAACTGAATCAGATAGCTAAGGTTTTATTTTGTTTCCTGATGAAAAATTATTTTGTAAACATCTGATTTTAATGAGAAGTTGATGAGAACAAGTTGTGTTAACATCTTTAGTTAGATAATACTAATTCTACAGATCTAATGTAAAACATCTTTTAAAAATAACAAATACTTGACAGAATTATATAAAGTGGGGTCTCATTTTTCTTGTCTCTTTGTACTGAATCAGAAAATATAACTCGTTTTGATGTTTCTTGAAAAAAATATTTTATTTAAAGACTGTTGATCATTCTATGTAATCATTGTTAATCAGACAGATTTAATGGAAAACAAATAATTGATAGAATTAGATAAAGTGGGGTCTCATTTTAATTGTCTTGTCCAGCTGAGTCCATTGATATAAATATTGTTTATGTTTCTAGAAAACATTTTTTTTTTAACCTGACAGTTCTGATGGAAGTTCTGACATCTCACAATAAAACATGTTGTTTATTTGTTGTTTATGTAGAATATAAATAAAAGTGTGACTGATCATTTTATTCAGTTTTGACCACTGATTCATGTGATATATTTTTTGTTTATATTTATTACACAACATTGTCCAGTTTATGACACAAGTTTTGATGTCTGTTATATGTTGATATTACAGGTTGGAAGGACACCATTAATGTGGGCGGCTGGGAGAGGACACCTGGAGGTGGTGACTTACCTGGTCACTCACGGCAGTCATTTAGAAGCTACATCTATGGTAATGATAGATATAATCACCTTACTCTGACCAAACATCACTTTATACAGAATCTACACAAAATCATGTTGTTAATCAGACAAGTTTGATGGACAACACATATTTGTTAGAATTATATAAAGTGGGGTCACATTTTATTCGTAACACAGAACTGAATCAGATAGCTAAGGTTTTATTTTGTTTCTTGACGAAAAATTATTTTGTAAACATTTGATTTTAATGAGAAGTTGATGAGAAAAAGTTGTGTTAACTTCTTTAGTCAGATAAATCTTATGTGAAACATCTTTTAAAAATAACAAATACTTGACAGAATTATATAAAGTGGGGTCTTATTTTTCTTGTCTCTTCGCACTGAATCAGAAAATATAACTCGTTTTAATGTTTCTTGAAAAAAATATTTTTTTCTCACTTTTGTCATTCTTCTTAATCATGTTAATCATTGTTAATCAGACAGATTTAATGGACAACAAATATTTGATAGAATTATATAAAGTGGGGTATCATTTTAATTGTCTTGTCCAGCTGAGTCCATTGATATAAATATTGTTTATGTTTCTAGAAAAAAGTTATTTTTAACCTGACAGTTCTGATGGAAGTTCTGACATCTCACAATAAAACATGTTGTTTATTTGTTGTTTATGTAGAATATAAATAAAAGTGTAACTGGTCATTTTATTCAGTTTTGACCACTGATTCATGTGATATATATTTTGTTTATATTTATTACACAACATTGTCCAGTTTATGACACAAGTTTTGATGTCTGTTATATGTTGATATTACAGGGAGGAATGACACCATTTATGTTGGCGGCTATGTACGGACAACTGGAGGTGGTGACTTACCTGGTCACTCACGGCAGTCAGTTAGACACTTCAGAAACCAGGGTAATGATGGATATAATCACCTTACTCTGACCAAACATCAATTTATACAGAATCTACACAAAATCATGTTGTTAATCAGACAGATTTAATGGACAACAAATATTTGTTAGAATTATATAAAGTGGGGTCTCATTTTATTCGTAACACAGAACTGAATCAGATAGTTGAGGTTTTATTTTGTTTCCTGACAAAAAATTATTTTGTAAACATCTGATTTTAATGAGAAGTTGATGAGAACAAGTTGTGTTAACATCTTCAGTTAGATAATGTTAATTCTACAGATTTAATGTAAAATGCCTTTTAAAAATAACAAATACTTGACAGAATTATATAAAGTGGGGTCTTATTTTTCTTGTCTCTTCGTACTGAATCAGAAAATATTACTCGTTTTAATGTTTCTTGAAAAAAGTTTTTTTTTTCAACTTTGATCATTCTACTGAATCAACATAAAATCATGTTGTTTATCATACATGTTAAATGGATAACAAATACTTTTGAAACTTATATAAAGTGAGGGTTGCTATTATTTAACTTGTTACACTTATATAATTAAGAGTTTACTATTTTTTACCTGTTTTGTTTCACTGAATTAGAAAATATGCATTGAATTTATATATCTTAATCTACCATTTTATAGTTTTTACACAAGTATAATTGGATATTTTCTTACCCAATGTTATATTTCTTACATTTGGTAAATTGTTTACTCCTCTCATGATTTTGTTATCACACACCATTAACATGTTTATATTTTTATATTGTTATAGCATGGAGAAACAGCTTTACATTATGCTGCTAGGAATGGACGGATTGATATAACAAAATGTTTAATAGATCAAGGATGCAGTCCTTGGGTGAAATCAAAACAGGTAACATTCAGTTTTATTCTTATTAGATAGATAGTTTTTTTATTCTCTAAAAACTAAATACAAGCCAACAGAGAAAGTACAATTACAATATAAATACAAATAGTTGAGGGTAAACAGATACAGATAATATTCCTTCACGTTTGTTGAAACAAAAAAAACCAAAGACAATACATTGTATTATCTTGATATTGGTAGCTTATAGTAGTAATTCCTTCATCTACATGTATATAGGATCAATAGGATCCCTTTCAAATTATTCATATTTTATGGTTCATAAGGACAAAGAAATACATTTGCTGTATTTTATAAGAATTTATTTACATTGTTCGGTTTACATAGATATATATAAGCTAAGCACTTAGAGAACAATATTTACACTAAAATTTAAATAATACATTTGAATGTACAAGTACATCTAGAAAGTTTTAATTGAAAATAGTTACAGCTTGAAATTTTTTCTGAAACTTTAAGAATATTTATATATAATTGACATATATATTTAAATGAAAATATTTTTCACTTGTATGTATACTATTGAATAACATTAAGTGTGTAATATATTCACATTATGTACAAAGGGAGATAACTGTTATACTTTAGTAAAACTCTTGGAACTATCCCACCAGAATTTAAAACTTGTTTCACTTTTTTTGTAATTATGACTTTTCAACAAAAGCATTTATCAGTAGCGTCTTGGAATATTCATGGTCTTGGGGATAAATACATGGACCCTAGTTTTATTGAAAATATTAAATCTGATATAAATGTAATTCTTGAAACATGGAAAGGAGAAAGTGCAGATACACAAATAAATGGATTTGTATCAATCTCAAAATCTAGGAAAAAAAATAAAAGGTCTAAGAGACATAGCGGGGGCATTATAGTTTATATAAAAAAACAAATATAACCAGGAATAGAATATCTAAAGGATGGCTCTCAATCACCAAATAGAATGTGGCTTAAACTGAATAAAACATTTTTTGGGACAGGAACACATATCTATCTCTGTGCGGTGTACATCCCCCCATTAAATTCAACACACACTGCAGATGATTTACTTAATTTAGAGGCTGAGATAGCAAATTATTCAAAATATGGGGATATAGCCCTAATTGGGGACTTTAATGCCAGAACTGGGGAACAAGCTGACTACATTGAAAATGAAAATAATAGTATCCAATTTTTACAGGATATGTTACCTCAAGACTATGATCTAGATTAAAGAAATAATTTAGATATTTTAAACCAACAAGGTAATAATCTACTGAACATGTGTTTATCCTCAAGACTTAGGATCTTAAATGGTAGATATTTAGGAGATTCGTTGGGTTATCACACATATTTTTCTAAAAATGGCTGTAGCACAGTTGACTATGCAATATTGAGCAAGGATCTCCTGCCCTCAGTAGAATATTTTTGTACCTCTGATCTGAATTTTTTATCGGACCATGTACAGATCTCATTTAAACTTAAATGTGATATAAAAAAAATTATAAATAAAAAGGACTTTAATAATAATAATATGAAAAAATTCACAACATACAGATGGACTGATGTGTCACATGGTAAGATGTATGAAACATTAAACTCTGATGAAGTGAAAAATAAGATTTAAAATTTTGAAATCACCCACTTTGTAAGAAATGAAAAAGGCATAAATGAAGCTTCAAAATCATTAACAGAAATTCTAGATAATGTAGCCTCTAAAACATGTACATGTGTGTATAATAAAAGTTCCAATAAAGCAAAAGAAAAGTAAAATAAAAAAGAACCCTTGGTCAGACAATGAATTAAAAGATTTAAAAAGTAAAGTCAATAATTTAGGTAAAAAACTAAAACATAAAACATTTGATAGAAATTTAAAACAGCAATTTTTTGAAACTGCAAAATATTTAAAAAAAGCAAGTAAAAGAAAAAAATCCAATATCAACAACAAATGATTGAAAAACTATCAAATCTTCAAACTAAAGACCCTCAACAATTTTGGAAACTACTTAAATCTCTAAGAAATAATATGAATACCACAGAAATTAATATGAAATCAGATAACCTAACAAACCATTTTCAAAAGCAAGGTCTTTGGAACAAACCTTGCGACAAAGCAGAAGATGAGATAAACCTTTTTTTGAAAAACAAAGAGAGTGAAAATAGATTTAATGAAATAACTGATAGCCCAATAACTATATCAGAAGTAAATAAAGTTATAAAATCCCTTAAAATGAAAAAATCCCCTGGACCAGACTCCATTGTAAATGAGGTGATTAAATATTGTAGTCCAGTAACTATTAAATGCTACACAAAATTATATAACCTTGTTCTTGATTCAGGATGTTCCCCTGAAACATGGCAATATTCTCTATTAGTGCCAATATTTAAGTCGGGAGATTCCAAAGACCCAAATAACTACAGAGGAATATCTCTTATAAATGGTATTGCCAAAATATTTAGCTCAATTTTAAATAACAGAATAATTAAATATATGGAAAACAAATTTAGCCAGGAACAATTTGGATTTCTTCCTAAATTAAGAACTACAGATAGTCTATTTGTATTTAAAACTTTGATTAATAAATATTTAAATTTAAAAAAGAAACCATTATATATTTGTTTTGTTGACTTACGTAAAGCATTTGACTCCATTTGGAGAACAGCTTTATTATATAAAATTTTGTCCCAGGGTATCGGCAGTAAAATGTATCAAGTAATAAAAAATATGTATTCAACCACTAAATCTTCAATAAAGATTAATAATAAACTCACTAACTGGTTTGAAGTAACTAGAGGGGTAAGACAAGGGGATTCTGTAAGTCCCACCCTATTCAATATTTTCATAAATGATCTACCTCAAATTTTTAAACAGGATGACTGTGATCCCTTGAAAATAGAACAGACAAATATTGGAAGCCTCCTATTTGCTGATGATATTTTGATAATGTCTGAAACTAAAGAGGGTCTTCAGTCAAGTTTAAACCATTTGTCTCAATACTGTGATAAATGGCAGTTAACTGTAAATTGTAAAAAAACTAAAACTATGATTTTAAGCACAAGTAACAATAGGAAAAATCTTAACCATTCTTTTAATTATAATGGTGATAAATTAGAGCAAATGGAAAAGTTTAAATTTCTTGGTAATATCATTAGTCAGAATGGAAATCTTATTCATTCAGCACAAGAATTAGCCAAAAAATCTATGAAAGTAATGTATTCTATAAAAACATATTGTAATTCGATTCATCAGACTCCTGTAAATTTGTCAAACCATTTATTTAACTCTCTCGTCAGACCAATATTAACTTATAACAGTGAAATATGGTATGTGGATGCATACTCATCCTTTTATAAAGCTTCAATTAAAGGAGATAAAAATAACAAAAAAGTAGATACTCTAAAATTCATTGACAAAAGTCCACCTGATAAAGTACTAAATAAATTTAATAAGTTAACTTTAGGAGTAAAAAAAATGCTCTTGCAATATAGCTGCTCGATCTGAATTAGGCAGCTACCCTATTGATTGCTTTATAAAAAGACAAACTCTTCTTTTTCATGATAGACTATTAAGGGAAGAAACTAGTCCCTTACTAAAAGAGACACTAAATTTGGCAAAAACTTTACATAATGCAGGTATTTATTCTTGGTACTCCTATGTAAATCATGTCAGAAGTCAAAATGATTTAGAAATTGTTAACCAAAATAAGGATAAAAATAATAGGCTAATATACAAACAAAATCTAGAAAACTCCTATGAAAATTTATATAATGATAAAATATTAAATTTACAAGAGAATAGCAAACTCCAACTTTTTAAAAAAAATAAAGAAAAGCTATAACTTTGAACCATACCTACTTTCTCAAAACTTTGAATATAGACAACTAATTTCTAAATTTCGAATAAGTGACCACTGCTTATTAATAGAAACTGGAAGATACAGGAAAATTCCCAGAGATTTAAGACTATGTACACATTGTGATGTACTAGATGATGAGTTTCATTTCTTTTTTAAATGTAAAATAAATGAACAATTAAGAAAAAAAATTTTAAATGAAAATAAATATAATAACTTAAATGATATAGATAAATTAAAACATATTCTCAATCCTGAAACAAAACAGGACACTTGCAAATTAGGCTCCTTTTTAAAAAAGTCACTAAGACTGAGGGCAGGGAGTCCTTGATATAATTTGAATCTCTTATATATATATATATATATATATACAACTCGTCTAAACATCAACCCAACAATGTTAGATCTGTAAATTTGCTTTCGCAAATTTTTGGTTCTTCCCTCGCCGGGATTCGAACCCATGCTACTGTGATATCGTGACACCGAATCGCCTGCACTGCAGCCGTCCCGCTAGACCACACGACCACCTGGGCTCTCAAAAAAAGAGCTTTCGGTGGCCATATGTTACCTTTCCACGTCAGTTTTAATCTAGCGGCGTACTACAGTACATGATATATAAGGCATGAAGATGTTATTGTTACAGATCAGCTAAATTATCTATAGTAAAGGATCCTACAAATTAATGTAAGATACAGTCACAGAAAATAATTATATTCATAAGTACGTCTGAGTCAGTGACAACCCTACAACAGATGTATCCATCGGATCGCCATCAATGATGGTGATACATGGCTGTGTACATAATGTATATACAACTCGTCTAAACATCAACCCAACAATGTTAGATCTGTAAATTTGCTTTCGCAAATTTTTGGTTCTTCCCTCGCCGGGATTCGAACCCATGCTACTGTGATATCGTGACACCGAATCGCCTGCACTGCAGCCGTCCCGCTAGACCACACGACCACCTGGGCTCTCAAAAAAAGAGCTTTCGGTGGCCATATGTTACCTTTCCACGTCAGTTTTAATCTAGCGGCGTACTACAGTACATGATATATAAGGCATGAAGATGTTATTGTTACAGATCAGCTAAATTATCTATAGTAAAGGATCCTACAAATTAATGTAAGATACAGTCACAGAAAATAATTATATTCATAAGTACGTCTGAGTCAGTGACAACCCTACAACAGATGTATCCATCGGATCGCCATCAATGATGGTGATACATGGCTGTGTACATAATGTATATACAACTCGTCTAAACATCAACCCAACAATGTTAGATCTGTAAATTTGCTTTCGCAAATTTTTGGTTCTTCCCTCGCCGGGATTCGAACCCATGCTACTGTGATATCGTGACACCGAATCGCCTGCACTGCAGCCGTCCCGCTAGACCACACGACCACCTGGGCTCTCAAAAAAAGAGCTTTCGGTGGCCATATGTTACCTTTCCACGTCAGTTTTAATCTAGCGGCGTACTACAGTACATGATATATAAGGCATGAAGATGTTATGTATATATATATTGATTTAAAAAAAAAAAAGACAAATTATAGTTCAAAGTGTGTCCATTGTTTTATGTAAACTGTATATTATGTATAATGTTTTAAGCCATTGGTCCATATGGGCGTAAAGTGCTTTTCAAATAAAGAAATATAATAAAGCACGACTTTATGATGAAATACCTGTATAATAAACAGGTTAAACTAAATATGAAGAAATCAGTCTGTGCTTAACGTTTACATGGAGGGACGAACCTTTTTATTAATACACTTAATGAACGAACACAGTTTTCTTAAAACTGATTGTTTTAATACGACCCCCAAAATTTTTTGGGATCGTATACAATAAGATGTCGTCGTCTGCGTCATCGTCGTCCGAAGACACATTGGTTTCCGGATAATAACTTTAGTTTAAGTGAATAGATCTTCATGAAATTTTTTCAGAAAGTTCAATACCACAAAAGGAAGGTTGGGATTGATTTTGAGGATGATGGTCCCAATCGATTAGGAATTAGGTGCCCAAAAGGGGCCCAAAACAAGCATTTTTCTAGTTTCAGGAAAATAACTTGTGTAGAAGTATTTCAATTGCTCTGAAATCATACCTCAATGTTTAAAACCACAAGTAGAAGGTTTGGATTCATTTTAGGGGTTATTGGGCCAAAGTTTAGGAATAAAGGGCCAAAAAGGGGTCAAAACAAGCATTTTTCTAGTTTCAAGACAATAACTTATGTGTAATTGTATGGATCTCTCTGAAATTGTACCACAATGTACCATATAACAAAGGGGAGGCTGGGATTAAGTTTTGGGTTAATTGCCCAAAATATGTAGGAATTAGGGGCCAAAAAATGGCCAAAAAGAAGCATGTTTCTAGCTTCCAAACAATCATGACAATAACTTGTGTTTCAGTGTATGGATCTCTCTGAAATTGTACTACAAGGTTCAATATTGCAATGGAAAGCATGGGATTGAGTTTAAGGGTTATTGCTCCAAGGGGGTTTCCAAAAGTTGGGGGAGGGGGGATTTTTTGAAGGGCTTCCTTTTTTTTCAAAATTTTTCAAATTTCTAATTTTGAAAAGTTTCAAGAAGAAAGCTTCCATTGCACAGTATTGTGCAATAGATTTGTTAGATCTTTGACCACATTAATTTCGTGACAAAAAACTATATTATGTCAAAAATTTGATCACAATCCAAATGCAGAACTTGGCAGTGAATGATTGGTAAGAGGTGTGCTGGTAGTGTATGATTAGTGGAAGGTATGTTGGTAGTGTTTGATTTGTGGAAAGTATGTTGGCAGATTATGAATTATTGAAGGCATGTTGGCAGTATATAATTGGTGAAAGGTATGTTGGTGGTTTATGAACGGTGGAAGGTTTGTTGGTAGTGTAAGATTGGTAGAAGGTATGTGGACCAACATACCTTCCACCAATCATACACCACCAACATACCTTCCACCAATCATACACCACCAACATACCTTCCACCAATCATACACTACCAACATACATTCCACCAATCCTTCACTGCCAACATACCTTTCACCAGACCTTCCACCAATCATACACTGCTAACATTCCTTCCACCAATCATACACTACCGACATACCTTCCACCAATCATACACTACCAACACACCACTCACCAATCCTTCACTGCCAACATACCTTTCACCAGACCAACCACCAATCATACACTGCTAACATTCCGTCCACCAATCATACACTGCTAGCATTCCTTCCACCAATCATACACTGCTAACATACCTTCCACCAATCATACACTATCAACATGCCTTCCACCAATCATACACCACCAACATACCTTCCACCAATCATACACTACCAACATACCTTCCACCAATCATACACTACCAACATACCTTCAACCAATCCTACACTACCAACATACCTTCCACCAATCATACACTACTAACATACCTTCCACCAATCATACTCTACACACATACCTTCCCCCAATCATACACTACCAACATACCTTCCACCAGACATACACTACCAACATACCTTCAACCAATCCTACACTACCAACATACCTTCCACCAATCATACACTACCAACATACCTTCCACCAATCATACACTACCAGCACACCTCTTACCAATCATTCACTGCCAACATACATTTCACCAGACCTTCCACCAATCATATACTGCTAACATTCCTTCCACCAATCATACACTACCAACATACCTTCCACCAATCATACACAACCAACAAACCTTCCACCAATCATACACTACCAACATACCTTCAACCAATCCTACACTACCAACATACCTTCAACCAATGATACACTACAAATATAGGTTCCACCAATCATAAACTACCAATATACCTTCCATCAATCATACACCGCTAACATAACTTCCACCAATCATACACTGGTAACATACTTTCCACCAATCATACACCACCAACATGCCTTCCACCAATCATACACTGCTAACAAACCTTCCACCAATCATACACCACCAACATGCCTTCCACCAATTATATTTCACCAGCATACCTTCCCCCAATCATACACTACCAACATACCTTCCACCAATCATAAACTACCAACATACTTTCAACCAATCGTACACTACCAAGATACATTCCACCAATCATACACTACCAACAAACCTTCCACCAAGCATAAACCATCAACATACCTTTCACCATTTATATACTACCAACATGCCTTCAATAAATCATTATCTGCCAACATACTTTCCACAAATCATACACTACCAACATACCTTCCACAAATCATACACTACCAACACATCTCTCACCAATCATACACTGCTAACATGCTCCCACCAATCATACACCACCAATATACCTTCCACTAATCATACACCACCAACATACCTTCCACCAATCATACACCACCAACATACCTTCCACCAATCATACACCACCAACATACCTTCCACAAATCATACACTACTAACAAACTTTCCAACAATCATACTCTAATAACATACCTTCAACCAATTATACATTACCAACATACCTTCCACCAATCATACACTGCCAACATACCTTCCACCAATCATACACTACAAATATACGTTCCACCAATCATAAACTACCAACACTCCTTCCACCAATCATACACCACCAACATACCTTCCAACATACCTTCCACCAATCATACACTACCAACACATCTCTCACCAATCATACACTGCTAACATGCTCCCACCAATCATACACCACCAATATACCTTCCACCAATCATACACCACCAACATACCTTCCACCAATCATACACCACCAACATACCTTCCACCAATCATACACCACCAACATACCTTCCACCAATCATACACTTCTAACAAACTTTCCAACAATCATACTCTACCAACATACCTTCAACCAATTATACATTACCAACATACCTTCCACCAATCATACACTACCAACATACCTTCCACCAATCATACACTACAAATATACGTTCCACCAATCATAAACTACCAACACTCCTTCCACCAATCATACACCACCAACATACCTTCCACCAATCATAGACTACCAACATACCTTCCACCAATCATACACTACCAACACACCTTTCACCAATCATCAACTACCAGCATACCTTCGACCAAGCATACACTACCAACATACCTTCCACCAACCATACACTACCAACATACCTTCCACCTATCATACACTACCAACATACCATCCACTAATCATACACTACCAACATACTTTCCACCAATCATACACTACCAACATACCATCCACCAATCATACATTACCAACATACCTTCCACCAATCATACACTACCAACATACCTTCCACCTATCATACACTACCAACATACCATCCACCAATCATACTCTACAAATATACCTCCACCAATCATACACTACCAACATACTTTCCACCAATCATACACTACCAACATACCATCCACCAATCATACATTACCAACATACCGTCCACCAATCATACACTACCAACATACCTTCAACCAATCATACACTACCAACATACCTTCCACCTATCAGACACTACCAACATACCATCCATCAATCATACTCTACAAATATACCTTCCACCAATCATACACTACCAACATACCTTCCACCAATCATACACTACCAACATACCTTCCACCAACAATACCAACTTATCAACATACCATCAACCAATCATACACTACCAACCTACCATTTACCTATTATACACTACCAACATACCTTCCACTAATCACACACTACCAACATACCTTCCACCAATTAAACACTACCAAACTACCTCCCATCAATCATAAACAACCAACATACCTTCCACCAATCATACACTGCCAAAATACTTTCTTCCAATTATAATCTGCCAACAGACTTTCCACCAATCATACACTACCAACATACCTCCCACCAATCACATACTGCCAACATACCTACAATCAATCATAATCTGCCAAAATACTTTCCACCAATCATAAACTACCAACATACCGTCCACCAATCATATACTACCAACTTACCTTCCACCAATTAAACACTATCAACAGACCTTCAACCAATATAACACTACCAACATATCTTTAACATATCATACACTATCTAAAAACCTACCACCAATCAGACACTACCAACATGCCTTTCGCCAATCAAATACTGCTCACAAACCTTCAAACATAAAACATTACCACCAAGCATGTACTACTACCATACCATACACCATATTTACAAACATGCCTTCCACCAATCATATACTACTTACACACCTTCAACCAAATATACACTACCAACATACCTCTCACCAATCATACACCACCAACATACCTTCCACCAACACACACTACACCAATCATACCTAACACTGCTAAAATACCGTCCACCAATCATACACTGCTAACATACCTTTCACCAATCATACACCACCAACATACCTTCCACCAATCATACTCTACCAACATACCTTCTATCAATCATATGCTGCCAACATAACTTCCACCAATCATACACTACCAACATAACTTCCACCAATCATACACTACCAACATACTTTCATCATACACTACTAACACACCTAACACCAATCCTACACTACTGACACAATCCTACACTACTGACATAACTACCATCTCATCATACTCCACCAACACACCTAACACCATCCTACATTACTGACACAACAACCATCTCATCATACTCCAACACACCTTTCACAAAACCATCTCATCATACATCACCAACACATCTAACACCAATCCTACATCACTGACACAACAACCATCTCATTATACTCCACCAACACACCTAACACCAATCCTACACTACTGATACAACTACCATCTCATCATACTCTACCAACACACCTAACACCAATCCTACACTACTGACACAACTACTATCTCATCATACTCCACCAACACACCTAACACCAATCCTACACTACTGACAGAACTACCATCTCATCATACTCCACCAATACACCCTACACCAATCATACACTACTGACAAAACAACCATCTCATTATAATCACCAACACCCCTAACACTAATCCTACACAACTGACACAACTACCATATCATCATACTCCACCAACACACCTAACACCAATCCTACACTACTGGCACAACTACCATCTCATCACACTCTACCAACACACCCTATACCAATCATACACTACTGACACAACAACCATCTCATTATAATCACCAACACACCTAACACCAATCCTACACTAATGACACAACTAACATCTCATCATACTCCACCAACACACCTATCACCAATCCTACACTACTGACACAACAACCATCTCATTATAATCACCAACACACCTAACACCAATCCTACACTAATGACACAACTAACATCTCATCATACTCCACCAACACACCTATCACCAATCCTACACTACTGACACAACAACCATCTCATTATAATCACCAACACACCTAACAACAATCCTACACTAATGACACAACTAACATCTCATCATACTCCACCAACACACCTATCACCAATCCTACACTACTGACAAAACTCCAATCTCATTATACTCCGCCAACACACCTAACACCAATCCTATATTACTGACAAAACTCCAATCTTATTATACTCAACCAACACAGCTAACACCAAACGAACACTACTGACACAACTACCATCTCATCACATTCCATCAACAGATCTTACACCAATCATACACTATTAATAAAACAACCATCTAATTATACTCCAGCAACACATCTTACTACCATCTAATCACATTCCACTAACCCACCTCCCACCAATCATACACTACCAACATACCTGCAATTAATCATACACCACCAACATACCTCCCACCAATCATACACTACCAACATACCTGCAACCAATCATACACGACCAACATACTTTCAACCAATCAATGACATTCCATCAATACACCTTACACCAATCATACACTACCATCACAACTACCATCTAATCACATTCCACCAATCATACACTACTAACAAAACTACCATCTCATCATACATCACTATCACACCTAACACCAATCATACACTACTGACACAACTACCATATCATCATACATCACCAACACATCTAACACCAATTCTACATTACTGATACAACTACCATCTCATCATACTCCACCAACACACCCTACACCAATCCTACACTACTGACACAACTACCATCTCATCATACATCACCAACACACCTAACACCAATCATTCACTACTGACACAACTACCATCTCATACTCCGCTAACACACCCTTCACCAATCATACACTACTGACACAACTACCATCTCATCATACTCCACCAACACACCTAACACCAATCCTACACTACTGACACAACAACCATCTCATCATACTCCACCAACATACTTAACACCAATCCTACATTACTGACATAACAACCATCTCATCATTCTCTGCCAACACACTTAACACCAATCGTACATTACTGACACAACTACCATCTTATAATCTACCAAAACAACTAACACCAAGCATACACTACTGACACAACTACCATCTCATCATACTCCACAAACACACCCTACACCAATCATACACTACTAACACAATTACCATCTCATCATACTCCGCCAACACACCTAACACCAATCATACACTACTGACACAACAACCATCTCATCATACTCCACCAACACACCCACACCAATCCTACACTACTGGCACAACTACCATCTCATCATACTCTACCAACACACCCTACACCAATCATACACTACTGACACAACTACCATCTCATTATAATCACCAACACACCTAACACCAATCCTACATTACTGATCAAGCTCCAATCTCATTATACTCAACCAACACAGCTAACACCAATCAAACACTACTGACACAACAACCATCTCATCATACTCCACCAACACACCCACACCAATCCTTCACTACTGACACAACTACCATCTCATCATACTCCGCCAACACACCTAACACCAATCATACACTACTGACAAAACTCCAATCTCATTATACTCAACCAACAAAGCTAAGACCAATCGAACACTACTGACACAACTACCATCTCATCACATTCCATCAACATATCTTACACCAATCATACACTATTAATAAAACAACCATCTAATCACATTCCACTAACCCACCTCCCACCAATCATACACTACCAACATACCTGCAATTAATCATACACCACCAACATACCTCCCACCAATCATACACTACCAACATACCTGCAACCAATCATACACTACCAACATACTTTCAACCAATCAATGACATTCCACCAATACACCTTACACCAATCATACACTACCATCACGACTACCATCTAATCACATTCCACCAATCACACACTACTAACAAAACTACCATCTCATCATACATCACTAACACACCTAACACCAATCCTACACTACTGACACAACTACCATATCATCATACATCACCAACACACCTAACACCAATTCTACATTACTGACACAACTACCATCTCATCATACTCCACCAACACACCCTACACCAATCCTACACTACTGACACAACTACCATCTCATCATACATCACTAACAGACCTAACACCAATCCTTCACTACTGACACAACTACCATCTCATACTCCGCCAACACACCCTTCACCAATCATACACTACTGACACAACTACCATCTCATCATACTCCACCAACACACCTAACACCAATCCTACACTACTGACACAACAACCATCTCATCATACTCCACCAACATACTTAACACCAATCCTACATTACTGACACAACTACCATCTCATCATTCTCTGCCAACACACTTAACACCAATCGTACATTACTGACACAACTACCATCTTATAATCTACCAACACAACTAACACCAATCATACACTACTGACACAACTACCATCTCATCATACTCGACCAACACACCCTACACCAATCATACACTACTAACACAATTACCATCTCATCATACTCCGCCAACACACCTAACACCAATCCTACACTACTGACACAACAACCATCTCATCATACTCCACCAACACACCCACACCAATCCTACACTACTGGCACAACTACCATCTCATCATACTCTACCAACACACCCTACACCAATCATACACTACTGACACAACAACCATCTCATTATAATCACCAACACACCTAACACCAATCCTACATTACTGATCAAACTCCAATCTCATTATACTCAACCAACATAGCTAACACCAATCAAACACTACTAGCACAACTACCATCTCATCATACTCTACCAACACACCCTACACCAATCATTTACTA
Source organism: Mytilus trossulus (assembly GCF_036588685.1). NCBI lineage: Eukaryota > Metazoa > Mollusca > Bivalvia > Mytilida > Mytilidae > Mytilus > Mytilus trossulus. Next base: position 81,347,953 of record NC_086377.1, on the reverse strand, counting down.
CTGACACAACAACCATCTCATTATAATCACCAACACACCTAACACCAATCCTACACTACTGACACAACTACCATCTCATCATACTCCACCAACACACCTAACACCAATCCTACACTACTGGCACAACTACCATCTCATCATACTCTACCAACACACCCTACACCAATCATACACTACTGACACAACAACCATCTCATTATAATCACCAACACACCTAACACCAATCCTACACTACTGACACAACTAGCATCTCATCATACTCCACCAACACACCTAACACCAATCATACACTACTGACAAAACTCCAATATCATTATACTCAACCAACACAGCTAACACCAATCGAACACTACTGACACAACTACCATCTCATCACATTCCATCAACAGATCTTACACCAATCATACACTATTAATAAAACAACCATCTAATTATACTCCAGCAACACATCTTACTACCATCTAATCACATTCCACTAACCCACCTCCCACCAATCATACACTACCAACATACCTGCAATTAATCATACACCACCAACATACCTCCCACCAATCATACACTACCAACATACCTGCAACCAATCATACACTACCAACATACTTTCAACCAATCAATGACATTCCACCAATACACCTTACACCAATCATACACTACCATCACAACTACCATCTGGCTCAATATCTTTAATTGTTTTTCCATAGGCGATAATGGTAACGTTTTTTCCTGTAGCTCAGTCCATATCGTAAACTTGGATATGTATGATAGCTCGTTTCGAAGCTGTGACATTTTCTCACATATGTAGTTAAATTTTCGGGGTACGAAGTGAGATTACTTTTTCCGTAAATTAGCAAACCCCGAACATCCTTTTGTGATGCGGCTCCTTGTGGTAAAATATCCCCTTTTTAACACAATAAGTTCTTTGAAAATTTAATACTTTGAACACGTTCAATATCTCCATAGTTTTTACACATTTATTCTATGTTCCTCTACTTTCTTAATCACCACAAATAATTAAGTTCAGTCATTTGTTAAAAATAGAAACATGTCCAATATCACTACACAGAGATTTTTTCTTTACACGTGACTTTTGAGTTCCTCATTTCAAGGCGCATTAGGGATGTTGTCCCATATTGCAATCCAAAGTTCTGATTTTTCCAAATATTTTTATGTGATCTTCATCGGTATGACATTCTGAATAAATCTGTGTATTTTTGTCCATTTCTGAAAAAAAATAAAGTTGTTTCAGCACTATAAGGCAATGACACATTTATCGCTATATTTATTTATTTTGAATACAAAGTGTATGCATAATTAATTTCTTACAGTATACCTTCACTAGTCAAAAGAAGGACAAAACATCTGAATGTAACCTGAAATTACAACACACAGACCCTGTTAAAGCATTCAATAAAATTTTCTGGTGCCTAAAAGTGCATTTTGACAGAGAAATTATGCAAAAATGAAGATTTCATAAAGAAAAAACACCAAAATACTTAATTATTCTAGCCAGTGGAAACCTGGTATTTTATACTGTAGAAACCACTATAAACTACTGTAAAAGTCATTTGAATCATATAATTAGAGTGCAATGAAGTGCAAATTTTCAAAACTTGTTCTTTCACATAATTGTATTGGAGAAAAAAATGTTTTTTACATGTATTTCAGTGAAAATCTTTTATCAGTGAGATATCGGCATGAGGTTTTAAAGGAAACGTTGTGACATCACACGTAATATGGCGTCATTAAATAACGACATATCAAAATAATGCTAATTATAGTTTGCAGTGTTACATGAGGAACAGTTGCCGCAAGGTTTAACTTGAAATATGGAGTCGAAAAGATCAGTAACCAAGCATTTTCATTTAATGTCAAGACCATAGCAACAGTTTTCATATCAGTATATTTTTAACATACCGACTGTAATTTGAATTGCATAAATACCATAAATAAACAATTTAGAGCTTGCCAAATAAAACAAAATGCTTACCAGTTATTCAGGACCTTTTAAAACCTCTAGTTTGTCATCTCAGGTTAAAAAGTAATGATATGTCTGGAACTGAAATAAGACAAAAAAAAATACTCAGGCTGTGTTATTATTTGGTTTAAATACATAAGTATTATTGAGAGAGCAAAAATCAAATTCTTGAACGTTATATCGCAAAGAAAGAAAAATGCTTCTCCCTTGTGGCTTATCAACCTTCATTTAAATCTTTTATATTAGAAGCAACGAGTGGTAGCTAACTAGCTTAATAGTTGAAAAGTTGCAGCAATATTGTTTTCGAAAGGTTTGTTGACCCTCCCCCTTTTTCACTGAGAAAAGACAATATCTTGTGATTTGCTAGTGTGCATTACAAATAATAATTCATGATTTCTTTAATACATGTACATGTTTGTCTGTTTATTAACTGCATATGATATCTACTGACTGACCATGGGTCAAATTATTGGATAAAAGCACATGATGATGATGTATTTCACTTTACTCGTATGGAGTGTGTTATCTCCCTTGATTATCAGTTATTCCTGTAAACCGGAGTGATAATTACATAACAAAGACTGTATTGTGTCATGTTTACTTACAGATAAAACTAGTATGTTAGTTCATGCCTTTTTCAATTCATAAACAAATTCCTTTCGGATCTCTCGGGGGTGTAAACAAAGTTAGAATTGTGCCTAAAAAAAGTGTTCAGCCCCGTGCCTGCAATGCTTTCTAAAAGCGAAAAATTCATTGAGTATCTGCTGGTATTTATCTATAATGGTTATCTGAAATCATCTGGGATATCTAGGTATAAATAAAAAAATACTTACCATCATTTTCACAATTTTCCCGGGTGTACAAGGTGAAATCATCCATAGATCACTCTGGAAACTTCTGATTTATCTTTTTGTAAATTGGCTCAATATCTTTAATTGTTTTTCCATAGGCGATAATGGTAACGTTTTTTCCTGTAGCTCAGTCCATATCGTAAACTTGGATATGTATGATAGCTCGTTTCGAAGCTGTGACATTTTCACATATGTAGTTAAATTTTCGGGGTACGAAGTGAGATTACTTTTTCCGTAAATTAGCAAACCCCGAACATCCTTTTGTGATGCGGCTCCTTGTGGTAAAATATCCCCTTTTTAACACAATAAGTTCTTTGAAAATTTAATACTTTGAACACGTTCAATATCTCCATAGTTTTTACACATTTATTCTATGTTCCTCTACTTTCTTAATCACCACAAATAATTAAGTTCAGTCATTTGTTAAAAATAGAAACATGTCCAATATCACTACACAGAGATTTTTTCTTTACACGTGACTTTTGAGTTCCTCATTTCAAGGCGCATTAGGGATGTTGTCCCATCTAATCACATTCCACCAATACACCTTACACCAATCATACACTACTAACAAAACTACCATCTAATTATACTCCAGCAACACATCTTAATACCATCTAATCACATTTAACTAACCACCTTACACTTATCATAAACTATTAACAAAACTATCATTTAATGACATTCCACCAATAAACCTTACACCAATCATACATTATTAACAAAACTACCATCTAATCATACTCCACCAATACACCCTACACCAATCAAACACTATTAACAAAACTACCATCTAATCACATTCCACCAACACATCTTACATCAATCATACACTATTAACACAACTACCATTCAATTATACTCCAGCAACACATCTTACACCAATCATACAATATTAACAAAACTACCATATAATCACATTCCACCAACACATCTTCATACACTTTTAACACAACTACCATTTAATTATACTCCAGCAATACATCTTACACTACCATCACAACTACCATTTTATCACATTTCACCAACACACCCTACACCAATCACTCAATAACTTTTTTAACAGCAAAATCTCAAAAATTATTCATTGATCTCTTTATAATGTTACTTCATATTTGTTGTTGGTTTAGGTTCACTGGTTTTTATTTCAAGTATATATAAATAAGACAACATTCTGCATTGCATAGGTAAAATTAATGCAACAGTTACCTATTATTTACTGTTTTACAGTTTTTGAAATAAAAGACATATATGTGTATAATTAATGAAAGATTATTTGATTGTATTTCAGGGTAAGACTCCTTATGATCTGGTAAAAATATACAGCGTTGATGATGAAGAGGAAAAAAGGGAGAAGAAAGAAGTGATGGACTTCCTTAAGGTAAATAGTCTTGTCTTACTTTAAAAGATATTTACAGATTATGAGAGACAAAACAGATTTGGTACAAAGAAATTACAATAAAACGGTTGCCTGTAGTTTTCAATGTCATTGTAGTATTTGTTGTCAGTTAACAATGTAAGTTGACAATTCCAAGCTTGTTGCCTAATATACATGTTGGCATATGTGAAAGACAAATGTTTTAAATATGTGTTCTCATCTGTTGGATGTCTCTTATTTTTTGTGTCATCAGCTGCAGGGGTTAAAATCCACTAGCCCGACGCCTCGGGCAATTAAAATGTGTAATCCGATATGCCCAACTGACTAGTAACAAAAAAATCTTGATGTTTCCAAAATAGAAAGTGAAAAATCCCTTCATCACAATTCTATGTTAGCCAATTCGATTCAATTAAATCATCTGGGATTCCAAGAATTGGAACTGGTTTGTACAGGTCCTGTTGTACATATTTTAAAACTAGAACAAATAACTCTGGCATGTCTGGGTTGTCTGGTATCATGTGTTGATCGCAATTCTCGTACTTTAAATATCGATTTCTCATACCATGGCTTGGGGTATTGTACATTGCTTATCGAGCCGAGATTTTCAATTAATGGTATTTGGGGGTATGTTGTATTGACCTGTCTTGTTGCACAGCTGTTGAGCACAAAACCATGCAACAAAATATTTCTTAATATTTTAGTGTGGGAACCCCAGGAACTTCGTCAGTTTCAAAACGAAAAACGGTAGATGAAAGGAGTAACGAGGCTGAAAATTCACCCCCGAAAATGCTAAATACGACATGGAAAAGCCGCGGAAAAAAATTAATAGTGTCCAGGACAGAAGGGCTGCAAAGTCTTTAGTCTTTAAACTTAGTTGTTTTTTCTCTTTGATCTTTACAATTTGGCCAACAAATCACGAATTCACTTCCTGAAAAGTTGGCAGAACTGGGACACAATGATTCCCCTGGCAAGGTTGGCTGTTGCTGAGGAAAAAAACAGACAATGCTCTGTGAATATGCCGTTAGTTGCCCCAAACACGCAAAAAAAAGTCTGCTTTGAATATGGGAACAAATAAGTTAGGTTAACCACCAAAAGAATAAATAACAGATCAACAAAAATTATTAGATACCAGTGTATAATGTCTCCTTCAAAACAAAGGACACCCACTTTGTATTTTGCAGCAAGCTCTTGATTTTTAAGGCATGCTAGGGCTAGCAGCTCAGTTTTGATGGACTAGCAGTTCTTCCAACAGGGCTAGTAAAATCCTGCTGCCAATAAGTCCTGGGCTAGTTAGCTGTAACAACAATTTTTAACCCCTGCAGCTTGGTATCTCCTAGGTATATACACTACAGTCCAGGTGAACTTTGTTTTCCACTCGCCCACTGTGGACAAACCAATGCCGTCCACTCTCTGTCCACCGTGGGCGTGGAGCCCACCCTATGCCGTGGACATCCATGGGCGTAGTGCCAACCCTATACCGAGGACAGCCGTGGGCGTGGTGTCCACCCTATATTGAGGACAGCCATAGACATACTATGCCCACGGTATATGGTGGAAAGAAGTGTGCACAATTCTGGATATTCCTCGTGATTTTCGTATACGTTAGATGCTTTTTAAGGGATTTATTCCAATATAATCTTTTTGTATAGTAGTTATATTTTTGCAATATTTCATGCACTTTTCATCTTTGTAAGAGACGTTTAAGGGTCGTAACCAGGAGCGGATGCAGGAATTTTTGAAAGGGGGGGGGGGTGCTAACCCAGGGCAAAAGGGGGGGGTGCAAAACATGTCCCGATACAAATGCATTGATCGGCAAAAATAAAGGGGGGGTGCGCACCCCCGGAACCCCCCCCCCCCTCTGGATCCGCCACTGGTAACCTTTACCAGTTCACTGAAACTAATTATTTCAAAAGAATGACCACCATGCACTTCCACATGTACAATCAAAATATGGTTTATTTAAATGACATAATGATGCGAATTGCGATCAATTACAAGAAAGGTCACGCTAAGGTTACTTGCATACGGAAAATATGTCGGCGAATTGCAAGTTCGTTTTACGATTTAAAAAATGTGCAATAATATTTAATGAATTGATTTCAAATCAATTCTACGGAGAATCTATCAGAGATTCGATATAACTAGTGTATTCATATTGTTTAACGTGTCGTTCTTTCTAACATGTTCTTTCTTTGTTTGATAAATACTTTGTAATGAATTACAACTGGTATTACAAAAATCTGTATCAGTTATTCTCATTGTCAGGTACATGTACATGTACATTTGTACTTGTAGGATGATATGTGATTTTCCAACGGAGAGGGACAAGGGTTGGGAACTACAAAAAATGTATGAAAATCTAAATACATCCTTTACGAGAAATGCTATTTTCTGTTACAGACGCTTTCTTTTAACCTTGTGTAGACTTGAGATTTTTTTTTCAAGATACAAAATAATAAGTCCTTTAAAGCATTTAAAGAATGATCCGTAAAGATTCTAAATTTTCTAAAGATAAGGCTATTCAAATACTGTAAAATAAAAGTACTGTACACGTGTGCTTTCTGTCAAATTATGTATGTGCTGGTCCCATATCATTAGTTTGTAATTTGGTGGCTGTCTTTTGTTGCTATTTAACATATTTGATTTCTGTTCATGATTTTGTACGTTAATTATACCGTTAGCTTTCTTATTTGAATTGTTTTGCATTTGTCATTGTGGGGTCTTTTATCTATGATGAATTTATTTATAGATGGCTATGTGATATATGCATTGCTCAGGGGCGGATCCAGGATTTTGGAAAAGAGGGGCGAAGTTTTTAAATTTGAATCGGACAACCCGTTGTTGGGTTGCTGCCCCTGAATCATTAATTCAATCAATTAAAAACAAATGGAAGATATGATCAGAACGTTCAAACTTGAGATGCATCATTGCTCTAAAATGATCTTAAGTCCATCCCAAAATCTGTCTTATAGTGTGTCTTCAAAAACAAACAAAAAGGTAAAACCTCTACACAACAGAACAAGTGGTCATTATGCTGGAGTTTCTTATCGACAACATATTTGTTGAGTTTGGAGGTAGACTTTTTCAACAAACTGTCAGCATTCCTATGGGAACGAACTGCGCGCCTCTCCTTGAGGACCTCTTCTTGTTTTCATATGAATCGGAGTTCCTTCAGACACTTGTCAAAAACAAGAAGATCAAAGAAGCCAGGTTATTTAATTTCACTTTCAGATATATTGATGATGTTCTTTCCATTAACAATCCAAACTTTTCTGATTGGGTTCCATTAATATATCCACCAGAACTAGAAATTAAAGAGACAACAGACACGGCTTCATCCGCCTCATTTTTAGACTTATACCTCGAGTTTGACATACACAGTCATCTTAGTACCAGAATCTATGACAAACGAGACGATTTTGATTTTGAAATTGTCAATTTCCCCCACCTTAGTAGCAACATACCAACTTCACCTGCATATGGAATATACATTTCCCAACTTATTCGGTATTCAAGAGCTTGCAGCTCCTACTCAGACTTTGTAAAACGTCACCAGTGTCTGAGCAGAAAGTTGATGAACCAGGGGTATGTCAAAGAACTTCTCGTCCTTTTTCTAAAAAAGTTCATCGGAAGGTACCCAGAACTTGTTGATAAATATTTCGTATCAACTTCACAAATAATACACGATGGTCTTGAAGTATAGATTTTGCGTACTGACGTTGTTTATCGTCTTAATTACGTGTTATATTATTCTTTCATTTGTCTTTATTAATGTTACTTTTACTGTTGTCTGTTTTTTTAGATATCCTTTTGACGTAACTCTGTGCTTATGTATCCCATCATACTTTGAACGACAAAATTATTTTATGATGTGACTCTGTACCTATGTATCTTGTCATACTTTGAATGACAAAATTATTTTATTTATTAATATTACTTTTACTGTTAACCAACTTTTTTTGTGATATACATTTTACGTGACTCTGTACTTATGTATCAATTCATACTTTGAACCACACTATTATTTTATTTATTATTATTACTTTAACTGTTAAGTCAGTGTTTGTTATATCTATTTTGCGTGACTGTATTTATGCATCTCGTCATACTTTGAACGACAAAATTATTTCATGTCTACCTGTGCGAATTTCAAACGCACAATTTTACACCAGTACCCATACCCTCCTTCCTTGATGGGTGCATTTTACATAGACAAATATAATCGTATAATATAATCAAACTGAGGATGTTAATTTGATGTATGCCTTTTTGTGCTTCTTTGTTACATTTGTTGTTTTTATAGTGATTAAGATGATAACACAATGTTGACTGCTGTACCCCTATTTTTGACATTTTTACCTATTATGTCTGTTTGTTTTGTTCACGCATCGGTGACAATATAATGGAATTTGCGACTGTCATACAAGTGAGAGGTTTAGCTAGCTATAAAACCAGGTTCAATCCACCATTTTCTACATTTGAAAATACCTGTACCAAGTCAGGAATATGACAGTGCTTGTCCATTCGTTTTTGATGCGTTTTGTTATTTGATTTTGCCATGTGATTAAGGACTTTCCGAATTGATTTTCCTCTGAGTTCAGTATTTTTGTGATTTTACTTTTTTCAAACGAAAGGATACTTCCGAGAACACCACGCCTGGTTATGACAAACTGAAAATGTTTGGGAACATATTTTAGATTTTTAAAACGTTCCAAAAAAAACCAAAAACTTATGCAACCATTTCCAGAGGTTCAAATGTTCTTATTATACAATTTAAGCTTGAAATACATTTTGATCGATTTTAAGTGTTATTCTTTTACCCAGGCTAAGAGCTATCGCGAAAACTATCATTTCTTTTAAGAAAATGAAACGAGTGAAATTCAGCTTATAATAAAGGCAGTGTCTGCGTCATGCAGGTACGCGTGGCATAATTGGACTTCTTAGGGTACACGTAACCCCCAAATATTCATATATTATTGGATAGAGATAATTGTGTATTAAACTGGTAAATTATCAAAATAAGTGAAACAAAAATATAATTCACAGAGATTTTAAGATATGAGATGTCAACATACTATCAGTAATCCGATTTCATTTTTACTACATCCCTAATACGCTTTTGTAGAAACGACCCTGGCTAGTTTTTGAATATTTTTCTTTAAATATTAACTATAATTATAGATTATCTATGCATATATATAACAAATTATTTATTCAAATAAATTAGTTCATCATATATAACCGTGACTTAATTTTTATTTTAAATTCTAAATATGAAGACCTGAAACAGAATTAGCAAGCAATTATTCCGGCGTTCTAAATGAATATATAATTATTAATTTGTTGTTGGTCCAGAGGTTGTTGGTCTAGATGTGAAACTTGTTGTCGGTCCAGAAATTGTTGGTCTAGAGGTGGAATTTGTTGTCCGCCCTGAGGTTGTTCGTCTAGAGGTGGAATTTGTTGTCGGCCCTGAGGTTGTTGGTCCAGAGGTGAAATTTGTTGGTCCTGGGGATACGGTAGTTGGTCCCAGTATTGATGATTGTGGTGTAGTTGGAGGCATTGCCCTTGATAAACTTTGGCAAGTTTAAATATAATAAATTTTTATTTAGATTGTTTTTAAAGCAATTGCTTTCATGCCGTCACGTATGGCCATCTTTGTGACCCAGATCAGAGACTCCGCCCAGATCAAGCCATAGTATTTTGTTAAACAGGCTCCTGGTCTGTCATTCTTAAACACCTATGTATGTTTTCTAATGCAATACATAGCTTGAAACTTTTGAAAAACGTTAGTGGATTTAAGAAAGTTCAGCATACGTTCTTGTAGATGTATTTTTGTATTTAGGGGGACAACCGTTTGACTATCAAAAAAACATAGACGTCCGAGTGAAAAAATGCATTTTTATACCTGCGATTTCGTTTTCCGTTCGTACGATGTTTCAACAAAATATGGAATCATTTCAGTTGTTGATTTAGTATTGAAAATTTGACTGAATTATCTTTTATAATATACGGTTTTATATGTTTAATTGGTGTTCTTTTAAGAAAGAGGTCAGGTGCTCTTGTTCATTCATAAAATTGTCGTTCATTCATAAATTTATCGTAAAATCAAAATCACTACACAGGTTATCAGGTTATACGTAGTGTCAAATGATTACCTGTAATCTAAAAATAGACAAAGTTAACTGACCTATTTTGTTGATTTGTTTGCGCAAATAATTCGGAGGAACGAAACCCTTGTTGAAACACATAACAATAAGTTTGTTTTCCTTTTTTGTCATAACTCCGTAAGATTTATCGATCACCTTACTAATGAAACGGACCCGTCCAAACGTGACAGATGCCAAGTCCAGATGAAGAGATATTTACAATTTTGAATTTTCTAGTTTCATAGATTAAAAAAAGTACATCCTTTTTGGATATCATATTCAAAACTGGGTATGCATGACAATTGATGAAACCATTATCCTCGTCTTTCCAATGGACGAGTCTACTACGTTTGTTGACCCTCGACGGTCCACCGTGTTTGCAATTTTATTTCACATGTTTTCGAAATATTGAAGATCCTTTTCACAATGTTTCCTGAAAATTGGATAAATATCAAAGCAACTTAGAGCTGTTTGTTCTTGTTCGTATAATGACGATTTAATGTCATGTTTGTCTCTGATGGCCCCTCTTTTCGGGATTGCATGCGAATTATAGTTATCTCGTACCGCATGAGGATGACACATATCAACTGAGCAATAATGTTTGGGACTTAGTTTTTAAGAAATGATGACAAAGTAACATTATGAAAATATTTTTAGTCAGCTGAAATATATATTTTTTTTTTTACATGTTTATGTCTTATAAAATATTTTGTTTCTTTCCCGTTTTTCAACATTTGCGTCTGGAAAGTTGAAATATTTTAACTGAAGTGTTAAATTTAAATTAATTATGAAAATTAAATCAATAAAGGAAATTATTGCCCAGTTACAAACACTACTAGGGGATAATCCATAATAATTTCTCTTGGAGTTTATATGTTTCAGCACATGTATATTTGACCCCAACTTTAGCCTGGTAAACGTGTTGTCTCCTTGTGAAATATAAAACATATTAAAAATGACTTTCTGCTAAAGTCTTTAATTGATATTAAGTTAAAACCTTCTTAATTCTCACTAGACAACACTCCTGTCATGTTTAATTCTTAAATATATGTGGATGAAAAAAAAGTCCCCAAAACATAAACATGGCAGCAATTGCTTTTACAGCCTTTCAGGCTTTGATTTTACAATGCCATCAATAAACAGATTATATACCAGTTTATTATGTGTTATTGCGAACCACAGAGTTGTCTGCTCTTGACCAAGGTATTTAAACTTTTGTAAGTTTACCTGTCCCATTGAATCAATACTATAGCAATTGCTCTCTGTGTAGTTTATTCATTTGAGACCTTAAATTTCTTCTTGGAGAAATCAATCGTTCATTGATTAATTTACCTGACCAAAAAAATATCCTCGTTTTTGGTTGAAATACATGTATAAACTGCATATGATACAGTATTTATTCAATATCAATAATATATTTTCAATCTGTACATTATAAACACTGATTCAATTATAAAAAAGTTTATTTCGGATTTCCAATAAGTTAAAGGAAGATTTGCATTCAGTACAGCTTTCATTGGTTGGACTGTATACTTCAGACATCAGACAATTCAATGCAATTACACCAAACCAGTCATATAAAATATATAGGCCTAACGTCTGTCAAAGGAGGTTATAAATGATTTGTGACAATGCAAATACTAGATTTTAGAATATAAATGAATAACGTTAACCAATGAATTCAAAATACTAATATCTATTCAAATTCACAAATAGGTACTGAATAAACATCATGTAAATCATTAAATAAAGAAACATGAAATTTATAGTTTTAAAAAAGGGAAATAACAATGAACATTCTGAAACCGATTATACTAGTAAGGGAGACAACTACATATGCACTTTCATATTTAGTCAACGTGCATCACTATGCATTATCTATAAATTATGTGGCGAAGAGAAATTATTTTGTTCAATACAATGACTGTACGTACCTATTATAACAAATAGATGCAAACAACTGAATCAAAGATGGAAATAAGCAAAGGATTACGGTTCATTCAAGATAATTGTCTGTGTCTAGTTAAAATAAGTTGTGATTGCATTGCGCATTTCAACTTCCTGTAAAATATAAAGTTATTGTCCTTTAAATCTGAGATTCACTTGTTGTCGAGTATCCAGTTGCAAGTTACAAAAGTCGAGTTGCGAGTTAAGAAAGTCGAGTTGCGAGTTACGAAAGAGGAGTTGCGAGTTCAGAAAGTCGAGTTGCGAGTTTAAAAAAAGTCGAGTTGCGTGTTACAAAAGTCTAGTTGCGAGTTAAGAAAGTCGAGTTGGGAGTTACGAAAGTCGAGTTGCCGAGCCTGGCAATAATCGTTAGGGACCGCAAAATTTATTCTTTGGCAGTCAGACACTCAAAATTCTGGACGTTAAAATTATATATGTCTACATTGGCTAGAGATACAGGGGAAATGATGTGCGTGCATAAAACAAGTTTAAAACTTTAAACCCGCTGCATTTTTGTGTCTGACCTTAGTCAGGAACCTTTAGCCTTTGTTGCTCTTGTATATTTTTTTTATTTTGGTTCATCTTTATATTTAGGAGCATAGAATGGCGTAAATATTCTTGATCTAAAGATATATAACACTGTGTTTCGGGGCCTGCTTGGGGCTCCCTCTAGGTGTGTGATTTCTCGTTGTGTTGAAGACCAAATGGCCTTCGGTTGAATTGCATATTTTGGTTGGGTTGCTGTCTCTTTGACTCATTCCCCGATTTTATTCTTTGGTCTATGCATGTAGCCATCAAAGATACTATTGTAAAAACTACATTTGCGCCATTTTACAGGTAAGGTTTAATTGGAAAATTTAAAATGTTTAGTGCTACATCGTGAATAAGATTTTTTGTAAAGTATTCCTCCTGGGTATTGGGTAACTTATAAAACTGAGTCACTTAGGTTTAAAATTATATAGTGTTCACACGTTTGAGATTGTCAATTATGAATTAATTAGTAAAACGGTTTCAGTTAGTTTTCTAAGAATTCAATTTGGATTGTTCCATATTCGGGAAACTAAAGATGATACTATGGTAATAACATCTGATGCAGGAGGTAACTGTTATACTGCCATGACGTCCATAGAGATGTTCGAAATGTAAAGCCCCGATCACAACAGATCGTACGATTTTTTGTCGTGGAAAATCGATAAAAAAGTTGTCCTGCAAAATCAAATGTCAAAAAAATTTGTAGAGAGGTCACATCAGCTACGACATGTCTACGATGGTTCCACGATGGGTACAGTACAGGAAAAAAGAATTGTAATTATACTGTTGTGGGTTTGTCGCAAATGAGTCTTGTGAAAGCCGTGCGACTGTCGTATAACAATCGTGAGTTTTTGGTTCTATTTTTCAGATTTTCATGTCATGGAAATATGCGTGTTACCGTTGTGTCACTGTCGAACGACTGTCGCACAACAGTCGTGTGTCACTCGTACGTTTGACTCTGAAATGCTAGTATATAAACATGATAAAGAAGGCCCGATTTATTGCGTGCCATTTGCCATTTGCTTTCTATATTGTTCAGTGTCATCATAAGTTTGGTCCAAATAAACGGCGTTATTCCATATTGGTATCATTTTAGTAAATTTCTCTATATGAATTGGATTTTGAATAAAAAAGCATATTCACTTCAGAAAGTGTTATTCACCGCGCTAAACGTCACACACTTTTACATGCAACGTAATGTATGGTAAAATGTTTCATGTAAAATTTGTTTTGGTATATGTTTGTCATTAAATACATTTTCTTTTCTCGGAATATGGAACAAAACAGTTAACTGTCTTTTGTTTCGGTAAATATGGGGTTTAATTGACTTTGGAATAACTGATATTCACTTCGGCTGTCGGCCTCAGTGAATATCATGTTTTTCAAGGGTCAAGAAAACCGCTTATTTACCTCATCAAAAGACAGTAACTGTATATTATTCGTATTATATGAAAAAGAAGATGTGGTATGATTGCCAATGAGACAACTGTCCACAAGAAACCAAAATGACATAGAAATTAACAACTATAGGTCACCATACGGCCTTCATAAATGAGCAAAGCCCATACCCCATAGTCAGCTATAAAAGGCCCCGAAATGACAATGTAAAACAAATCAAACGAGAAAACTAACGGCCTTATTTATATAAAAAAATAAAAAAATTGATACACAACTATTGAACAATATTAAAACATATTACATTTATAGTTACCTTTAAAACTAAGGGCTTGGACATTTTAACCTAGAATAGTTAATGACATGGACATGATTTCCTAGGAAAATTAGTCTGGAGACAAATTTTCTTAAACAGATTGATACACAACTCTTTCGTTTTGTCTTTAACAATATTAAAACATATTACATTCATATTCACCTTTTAAAATTAAGGGCATGGACATTTTAACCTAAGACTATTAATGGCATGGACATGATTCCATAGGAAAATTAGCCTGGGGACATAAATTTTATCAAAAATATAACACTATGCAACTCTTAAACATTACTAAAACATAACATCTAAATTTCCATGGTTTAAATGTAATTAAATATTATAGGATTTTATAGGACATGATTACCTAGGAAAATTAGTCTGAGGACATATATTAATAACATCGGACTAAATATACTAGTAAATTCTGTAACCATGGACTTTTTATATATTTGTCCCCCCAGACATATTTTACCAGGACAAATTTATCACTTACACACGCATGCTTTGTTTATCAAATGTGAATCGATCCTCAAAAATATTTTTGTAACTCGCAACTTGACTTTTGTAACTCGCAACTCGACTTTTTGAACTCGCAACTCGACTTTCGTAACTCGCAACTCGACTTTCTTAACTCGCAACTCGACTTTCTTAACTCGCGACTCGGCTTTCTTAACTCGCAACTCAACTTTTGTAACTCGCAACTCAACTTTCGTAACTCGCAACTAGACTTGTTTAACTCGCAACTCGACTTTTTTAACTCGCAACTCGACTATCTTAACTCGCAACTTGTAACTCGACTATATGAAACCCTCTTTAAATCTACTGGCAGATAGAAAGGCTATTAGAATTTATATATGTATTAAACTATTTGACAAGTTTTCACATGGGGCATGATAGTTTATAGCATATTTTTCTTTTGTAGACTGTCATGTCAAAGACATCACCAGAAGTAACTCCTGACACCCATTTACAGGAACCTGCAGCACCAGTAGTTGAAGGTAATGCTCTAATGTTAATTATTCAGATACTGGCTGAAATGATTTATAATTACTTGTTTCTAATATAAGGAAACCTTGATATCTGCTTATAATGTTATAATGAAAAAACCCAGCAAATTGATGGGAAAAGTGAAATAGGCTATTGATGAAGATTGATTGATTACAGATCACATAATTTTGTTTAATCTGTGCATGTCCGTAAATAAACAAATAAACAGACTCATACATCAGCACGTAGACATATTGACACACTGACAGATTTAACACATTAACAGATTTATATATCAACACATTGGCATATCGATGCATTTACAGATCGACATAATAATAGACTCCTACATCAACACATTGACATATTGGCACACTTTCAGATTAACATATCACTAGACTCAAACGTCAACACAGTAACATATTGAAACACTGACAGATCAACATTTTTACACTCATACATCATCAGGATGATAGATCAACACATTAACAGACATATTGACACACTGACAGATCAACATATTACAAGACTCAAACTTCAACAAATTGACATATCGACACACTGACAGATCAACTCTTTAACACACATTTGTCATCACACTGATAGATCAACACATTGACATATTGAAACACTAACATATCAACATATAACCAGATTCAAACATCAACACATTGACATATAGACACACTGACAGCTGAATACATTAACAGACTCGTACATCAACACATTGACATATTGAAACATTGACAGATCAACACTTTAGCAAACATACATCATTACACTGACAGATCAATACACAAACAGGCTAATACATCAACACAAAGACATAAAGACATTCTGACATATTTAACACATTGACATATCGAAAAATGACATATCAACATATTAACCAACAAATGAGGAAAAATTATCTATGAGTTTGTGTATGGATACATTTTTTTTCTCAACATGAACACATCAAAACTTTCCAATTTTTTATTTTTTTTTAGATTCCATCGGAAAAGGGCAACAGTCTGCCATGTTAAATCGTTTATTAGGGAAGGGCAGCTATGAATCATTTGATATGAGATGCATGGTAACCGGTCAATTTTCTGTTGGGAAAACGACTCTTGTGAAGCTGTTAGCTGGGGATGTCCTACCAGAAGGACGACATCCAACTGATGGGATTTCTCTGGTAGAAGGTCGCTGTGGCCTCGACATTCAGTCAAAAGAGTGGATTCTTGTTGATCCAGGTGAGAAAGAGGACAAGTACAAATATCTGACCACATTAAAAATATACTCTATTGCATGGACTGCGCTTTCAGCAGACATGTTATAGCACTGATTTAAATAGTTTCACATTGTAGCCATTTTTTGTGCCTTCTATTCACGCACCATATTAATTCAATATCAAATCTGATTTGTGTATGAAAATCTTAACAATTTACTAATCTTATTAGAACGATGTTAAGGTTTTTATATTTTGAAATTGAATTTAAATGTTAAAATTAATCAATGAATTAACATTATTTTCCATAATCAATAATTTCATCAATCAATCAGTTAAAATATGACTCTCTTTAAAATGTGTTAATAGCATTATGTGAATGTTACACCTGATACAATTTCATTCTAATCTTAATTACTGATTTTTCTTACATTCTTCACTTCGTTTTGACAGCCTGCAGCTGATTTTGATTTGATTTGCCTGATGTATTAAATATAATTTCAGACTCTTTTAATGCCCTGGATGTTGTGTACCATAAGGTTTTAATGACCTCTCTGGAAGAAGAGGAGGAGAGTGAACTAACCAAAAAGTTCATCAAAGCTTCAGATACAAGCCCAACTGGTTATGCCAAAGCTACACTTTCCCCTTTGCACTCAGAACAGTCTGCAGCAGCACAATCTCTAAAAGTGCCCCACACGGTAAAACAGACGGAAAAGAAAATGAGAACAAGAATGACAAAAGAAGAAATAAGAAAGAAAATGGAAAAGTTCCTCAAAAGTGGAAAGTATAAGATGAAAGTTGGACGTCTTATCTTCTGGGATTTTGGTGGACAATATGTTTATCTAACAACACATCAGACCTTCATGACGTTCCGGGCATTGTTTCTTGTAGTATTTGATGGGAGCAAAGATTTGCATGAACAGGTCCCTGATGTGATGTGTTTTCCAGGGCAGCACATGACGCCAACGCCAGCAGGTAATGTGCATGTTATTTACACTCAGATAATGCAAACAGGATACATTTCTATAACAGCAAGGTGATAATTCAAAAAAACAATTGAAATTGTCTAAATATTTAAGCCACTCTAAATGTTTACGTAACTTGTTTACATTGCCACTTTGAGCTTGTTACAAACTACAATATTAACCTCAATATGTCTCACATTTTGAAACATTGATATGAGGTAAGACAATAATATTTATCAAAGATACCAGGTTTGAATTTTTGTACGTCGGAAAGTGCTTTAGATTTTTGAATGAGTAAATTCTTACAAAAAAGGAGCTGATGATGTTATCATAAGCATGAACAGAGTGTTGCATTTATTGACAGACAACATTATATTTTTGCGGTCATATATTGGTATGAAGTTGGCGTCGTTGTCGTCGTCGGAAGACATATTGGTTTTTGCACAATAACTTAAGTTTAAGAAATGGATCTCTATGAAATATTACCATAAGGTTCAATACCACAAAAGGAAGGTTGGGTTTGATTTTGGGGGTTATGGTACCAACATTTAAGGAAATAGGGGCCAAAAATAAGCATTTTTGTAACTTCCAGACAATAACTTGTGTGTTAGTGTATGGATCTCTCTGACATTGTACCACAAGGTTCCATATCACAAAGGAAATGCTGGGATTGATGTTGAAGGTAATTGCCTCAAAATTTTTGGAATTAGCGGCCAAAAAGGGTAAAAAAAACATGCATTTTTCTAGTTTCAGGACAACAACTTTTGTGTAAATGTATGAATCTTTCTGAAATCATACTACAAGGTTCCATATCACAAAGGGAATGCTGGGTTTGAGTTTTGGGGCAGTTGCCCTAAATATTTAGGAATTTGGGACCAAAAAGGACACAAAAAAGCTTTTTTTCTAGTTTCCAGACAATAACTTGTGTTCAAGTGTATGGATCTCTCTGAAATTGTACTGCAAGGTATTATACCACGAAGGGAAGGCTGGGATTGAGTTTGGGGTGATGAATCATAAGGGGTTCAAAAAAGTTGGGGGGGATTTTTTTTTCTGGTTTTTTTTTCTTTATTTTTTTTAATTTTAATTTGTTTATATCTGATATATATATATATAAAAGCAAATAATAATGATATGGCAGGAGATACACACCAAACAAAATACATGTATGTGAATTATTATATTAAGTATTGTGCAATAGCAAGAAATTTTCAATTGCACAGTATTGCGCTATAGCAAGAAATCTTCAATTGCACAGTATTGCACAATAGCAAGAAATCTTCAATTGCACAGTATTGTAGGTGTGATCTGACCTTAACCTCATTTTCATTTCATTGAGTTTTAGTATTTTTGTCGAGCCTTCGACTTGAGTCGAAAAAGCGAGACTAAGCGATCCTACATTCCGTCGGCGTCGTCGGCGGCGGCGGTGTCCACAAATATTCACTCTGTGGTTAGAGTTTTTGAAATTTCTTAAACTATACTGAATTTCTACCAAACTTGGACAGAAGGTTGTTTATGATCATAAGAAAGTATCCAGAAGTAAATTTTGTAAAAAAAAAAATCCATTTTTTCCGTATTTTATTTATAAATGGACTTTGTTTTTCTGCGAGGAAACATTACATTCACTCTGTGGTTAAAGTTTTAAAAATTTTAATAACTTTCATAAACTATCCTTGATTTGTACCAAACTTAGACAGAAGCTTGTTTATGATCATAAGATAGTATCAAGAAGAATATTTTGTAAAAATAAATTTCCACTTTTCCGTATTTTACTTATAAATGGACTTAGTTTTTCTGCGAGGAAACATTACATTCACTCTGTGGTTAAAGTTTTAAAAATTTTAATAACTTTCATAAACTATCCTTGATTTGTACCAAACTTAGACAGAAGCTTGTTTATGATCATAAGATAGTATCAAGAAGAATATTTTGTAAAAATAAATTTCCACTTTTCCGTATTTTACTTATAAATGGACTTAGTTTTTTTGCCAGAAACAAAACATTCACTCTGTGGTTTAAGTTTTTAAAATTTTTATAATTTTTTTTATAATGTTCTTAAACTATCCTCGATTTCTACCAAACTTAGACAGAAGCTTGTTTCTGATCATAAGATATTATTCAGAAGTAATTTTTGTAAAACAAAATTCACTTTTTCCGTATTTTACTTATCAATGGACTTAGTTTTTCTTCTAGTTAACATTACATACAGTCTGCAGTTAAAGTTTATACAACATTTATTAGATTCATAAACTATCCTGGATTGTTTTACCAAACTTGGAATCTTCTTTCAATCAAAAGACAGTATCGAGAGGGAAATTTTTATTGATGTTTTTCCTCATTTTGTTGAGTCTGCGATTAACAGCAAAAGTAGGCTAGACACTGGGTTCCTCGGAACCCTCACGAATTTTTCTAATACTATATGTAATAGGTCAACTATATTTGGTGTATGGTAATATTTTATGATGTACATGTCAGTCTCCATGTATCATCTGACCTTGACCTTATTGTCATGGATCATTTATCAATGTTTAGTTTTCATGGTTAAATTTGTTTGTTAGATACTATAAGCAATAGTTCGACTATATTTAAATTTGGTCATTAATTTGTATTCCATCTGCTTCCTTTGTTTAATATTCACTTAGACCAAGGTGAGAGACACAGGCTCTTTAGAACCTCTAGTTTATACTTTTTTTATGACAGATTCTGATTTTATTTTGTAGTATTCTTGCAATATTGGGTCAATTCCATCCTGACCTATTGTAAGGTTGTATATGCAGGCATTCCAAAAATCTTGTTTGTTGCCACTCACAAGGACAAAGTACCAATGGTGAGTGATCTTATGTTAGAAATATAGTAGTAAGTCATTGCCATTTGAAACACTTGAATAATGTGTAAAAACTGCTTACATAATGATAATATGCCCATATGTCTTAACTTGACCAAACTTCGTATAAAGCTACACTTTCGAAAGAACAAGATCCTAATTGATTTGTGGGTAATAGAATATTAAGATCAGATTACAGGGCCTATAACTAGAGTAGAATATATGAAGAAACACTTATAGATAAGAAAATGATATTGGTTAGCATTTGTATTAATATTCAATTTGATATATCTCATTGTCATGGAGATTCTTTACCGTGTCACTCTCGGTCATGGTCTATTGAGTTTAAACAGTTGCTCAGTTTAAATGTTAAAGTTTGTATTTTCTTTTTAAGTCAGTTTTATTTCAACAAATATGTTGACAATATGAAAGTTTAGAATTTAGTGGTACTGCACCAGATGCACATCTTAACAATAAATGTCTCTTCAGTGATGTTAGAGGCCAAACTATTTGAAATTCCAAAACGTAATACAAATGTTGATGAGTTTGTGAAATTAAAGATTGTGACAGGGAATGCATGAGGACGGACGATTCATGATTTGTTTTAAAATGAGTACAATTTTTATCAACAAAAAACGGAAATTAAACAATATCTTTATGTTCATGCAAATACCCTCTTGACCTGTTTTAGATTTATTGCCGACTTATTAATTGTGTCTTATTTTGTTTACTTGTGTTTCTTTACTAGGTAGGTAAAATGAATTACAAAACAAAAATATCAATAGCAAGTTTTTCTTTCAAAATACCCTTTTCATTTTATTTCCCTTGGAATGTAAGATTTAACAACTGATGACAGTTTCTGTCTGTTATCTTTGAAAGTATAAGATCTAGGTTAAAAGTGTAAAATTGACCTTTGAGAGAAGATGTATGTCACTTGAAAATTTCAGATAAATCTAATTGTAGAACGCGTTATGAATGATGGTGATATCAACTTAGCAGTCCTGTTGGATTTTAAGAAAGC
Source organism: Mytilus trossulus (assembly GCF_036588685.1). NCBI lineage: Eukaryota > Metazoa > Mollusca > Bivalvia > Mytilida > Mytilidae > Mytilus > Mytilus trossulus. Next base: position 81,326,416 of record NC_086377.1, on the reverse strand, counting down.
TTTTGATGTAGTACTAGTAGATCATGATATTCTCTGTAAAAAAATTGAAATTTATGGATTTAATAATACTGCTGTTTCTTTTTTAAAATCATATTTGAATGAAAGAACTCAAGAAGTACAAATTGGTAATGCTCATTCTGAAAAAAATTATATCAAGTATGGTGTCCCCCAAGGCTCCATATTAGACCCCCTTCTGTTTATATTATACATAAACGACCTTCATTTTTATATGAAAAATTGTTTCACTGTTATATGCAGATGATTCAACTTTACATCTGTCTGGTAATTGTTATCAAACTCTACACTCAAAGGTACAAAAAGATTTACATGGTGTTGAGGAATGGTGCAATGATGACAATATGTTCATCAATAAAAATAAAACAAAATATATGATTATTGGAACGAAGCAAAGAGCAAAGCCACATTACAATGAGAGTTGATTAACTATTAAAAATCAAGTGATACAATCTTCCACATGCGAAAGTCTTTTAGGCATTAAAATTGACCCTTCCCTCACATGGACAAACCAAATTGATGTGATGTGCTCAAAAATATCCTCTAGACTATATCTACTATTAAAGATTAAAACATTTCTAAATCTAAAATGCAGAAAAATATTCTATAATGGTTTTATCTTGCCACCAATTGATTATTGTTGTTTAGTGTGGATTAGTTGTAGCAGTGAGGATTTAAAAAGGATATTAAAATTACAAAAGAGAGCAGCTAGATTAGTACTAGAAACCGACCCTTTCGCTCCTTCTTCGCCCTTATTCAAACACTTAAACTGGTTGACAGTTGAACACAGAATAAAATATCACAAGTTTGTGATGACATTTAAGTGCATTAAAAATGATGCCCCATCATATCTAACTGACAAGTATAATTATGTTTCAGACAGAAATACATACCCCTTGAGAAATGCTGTTCAAGGAAACATCATACTCACTAAACCAAAAACAGAATTGTTCAAAAAAAATGTTATGTATTCTAGACCGTTCATGTGGAATACTTTGCCAATACCGTGAAGAAATATTACAAATGTTAATTCTTTCAAATACAACATTTATAACAGATCATTTATTGGAATCAACCTAGCTGTATAAATACTAATAAAAACTAATTATGTCATCATGTTTATTTTTTCATCACATTTTATCAAGTTGTATTGAACATATTTATCATACTTGACTTTTTATACTAATGTATGCAATGTATATGTTTGCATTTTGTTCGCTTTTTCATGATGAGGACCTCAGGGAAGATTAGCTTATTGTGTAATTAAGGCAACAGTAGTATACCGCTTTTCAAACTCATAAATCCATGGACAAAAAACAAAATCGGGGTAACAAACTAAAACTGAGGGAAACACATAAAAATAAGAGGAGAATAACGACACAACACTACAATGTAACACAAACAGAAACGGACCAAGCATCAGACAAAATCCCACGAGAATAACAAATATAACATCAAAACCAAATACAAGAATTTGGGATAGACAAGTACCGTGACACATCTTATCGCAATGTCAATTTACACTCAAAAATAAGAGTAAACAAACGACGCAACGTTAAATTGTAACACACACAGAAGTGAACTATAATATAACAATGGCCATATTCCTGACTTGGTACAGGACATTTTTAAAGGAAAAAATGGTGGGTTGAACCTGGTTTTGTGACATGCCAAACCTCGCACTTTAATGGCAATGTTAAATATAACATTGAAATGACAACATAATATTACAGGACTACAATACAAATAAATAGGAGTACGTATTAGACAAAGAACTCTATTAAAATAAAGTATTGTTGTTGTTGTTGTTATTCCACCATTGAAGATGCATTTACATCACCAGGTGAGCGATACAGTATCTTTACAGTGTATTAATCTGTCAACTTTTTATGTTTAACAGGAGAATATTGAGACCAGACGTGAAGAGCTTTACAGAGGAATTGAGGAGTTGTTTAAAGACCACGAGGGAAAACATCATCTGGTCCTTAGACCTCTAATATTTGTCAATGCCAAAGATCAAGCCGACCCAGAAATAGAAGTTCTGAAGAAAACAATAACAGAACTTACATTCGACCACCCATGCTGGGGTGAAAGAATGCCCAATGCTTGTGTTCCACTAGAGCTAGAGATCGCTGAACTAGTGGCAGAAGGAAAACAAATAATGTCATTGGCTGAAGTTAAAGAATTAAATGCTATCAGCGAGGTGTCTGTCCTGTCCCCTGAGCAGTTGGCTGATTTCCTACATTTTCATCATTCCCTGGGGAAGATTGTTTATTTCGATACCCCCCAGCTGAGAGATAATGTAATGATCAACCCTCTTCTTATGGTGGAAGTTATGAGATCTTTTATCACAGGTGTGTGTATTTTCATTGTGTAGAGAATATAAATATTGCATGTAAAAATGTTCCAATATCCAAAAAGAGTTTACCTACCTTTTATTAGAGCGTGACAGACTGTTTGATAATATCTTATACTAATATTTATGTTGGTATGTGAGAACTTTTATGTAATATGATTAGTAAAATGATTAATCTTTTTTTATCCACATTGTTAAAAATTGTGAAATGCATGCAATTTTTTAACAGATTTCTGAATGAAAATGTTGTTTTTTAATTGGTAATGTACGGCAGGAGGCAACCGAGGAGTTTACTTAGATACTTAGATCAGATTTGAATTGTGTGGCGTCACTTTTATTATACTAGAGTTATGTCTCTTTAATTTATAAATGGGAAAATTGCTGATTTTTTTTTTCCATTTTCTTACTTAAGTTTGCCTCAACCAGGGACTTTCTATACTAACGGGACTCGTCTTTATTGATTTTAACTGATTACTCAGCCTCCTGCTTAAAGCTACCATCCAACAATAAACTTAGTTCTGATATACAATGCTAGTATATATTTGCGTACTTCACAGTACATTGTAATTGTATAATTATTATTAGTTGTATATATAAAATCTGATTAATGGCGATTTAAGATGACAAAAAATATAAGATTTTGAAAGAATGATGAATTATTTAACTGAGACGTATCGTTTTGAAGCACACCCCAGTTGTGTAAAATGGTTAACATATCACACAAGATGGCAGCCACTGAAAATTCAACGAACAAATTCCTCAAAGTTTAAAGATCAATATTTAAAAGACGAGAAATCTTTTGAAAAACATGAAAAGCAGTTTGCAATGACAAAATGTATAAAATTTCATAAAAACGATTTTTTTGTTAAACTTGAATATATAGTTTATTTGTATTCATGTAAAATACTTCGTAAATGTGAAATGATTTGCTATAAAGTCAAGTGACATCAGCTACAGCCGAGATCAGTCTGATAATGTGTATAGATATCGTTATAAGTGACTAGTCCGGTTAGTATAGAAAGTCCCTGCCTCAACCAAACTTTATGAATTCTATACAAAATGCTTATTACCACTAAACAAAAATCAAGTTTGAATTTTGGTGCCTTCCCTTTTACCATTCTAGAGTTATACTTCTTAGAAATGGAAGCATGCAGAATTTTTCGTTTCTGTTCTCTTTCTTAAGTTTACTTCATCAAAATTTTATGAAACTTAAATATAATATATTTTTTTTCAATTTAAACTGAAACTGATATTTATTTAGTATTAAGGTATCGGTATGACTATAGAACTACATGGTTTCAAAATATAAGATATATTTGAACAATGCTAAAAAACTTTGAGAATGCAAGTAGTTCTATCTCGTTATGAGTTGATTTCCAACACAATTATGTTTTAAGAAAACAATGTGTAGTTTTTATATATTTAAACTGAAACTCTTATACTAGGCTTTTTATAGAAGGTGAATGTAGACATGCTTAGTGTGACATTCAGTTTCACTAAACTAACATATATTATTGTTTAGGGACCAGCTGATGCACCCCTAGGGTTACGAGATTTTTTCGATGTGTTGGTGGCCTTTGACTGCTTTCTGCATTTTGGTCAGGTAGTTGTCTCTTAAGGGCATTCCATGTTTGTATTTTCAATTTTGTTGCAGGATCAATGCATTTTGACCACAAATGAAACACAATTGCAAAATGGTATAAGTGCCCATATTGATGCCTAGTGTTAAAAATTATTCATTGGTTCCCATTTTTGAAATATTTGTCAAAAGATACAACAAGTTTTATACACAGATTTAAATGAAACTTGTATTTTAATGGAAGATATCCTGGATTAATCAATTGTCTGAAAGTCTGCAGACATTTATTCTTCATAATCATGAAATATCAACTATTAATACTTAGTTCTCCCATCATGTTGTATCTGTGTCACTTTCTATTTATATAAGGGAACAAATTTCATCCAGAAATGTGAGACCTCACCAATAGAGCAGAAATTCCTGCTAAATTAAACCAATAGTTCCAAACGGTGAAGTTGAAAGTAATTTTTACGGACACCATCACGAGTTGGTTGACTGTTATGAAAGAGGGACGAAAGATACCAAAGGGACAGTCAAACTCATAAATCTAAAACAAACTGACAACGCCATGGCTAAAAATGAAAAAGACAAACAGAAAAACAATAGTACACATGACACAACATAGAAAACTAAAGAATAAACAACACGAACCCCACCAAAAACTAGGGGTGATCTCAGGTGCTCCAGAAGGGTAAGCTGATCCTGCTCCACATGTGGCACCTGTCGTGTTGCTTATGTGATTACAAATCCGGTAAATAGTCTAATTAAATATTCGTTTCACAGATGATAACGGATTATGTCGTATTTATGGCAACGTCAGTTTATGAGTATGAATGTCCCTCTGTAATATTTTGCCCCTATTTTATAATATCATATTTGTCTGTTTGTCTTTTTCTTTTTTAGCCATGGCATTTTCAGTTTATGAGTTTAAATATCCCTCTGGTATATTTTGTCTGTCTTTTTTCTATTTTATAAATATCATATTTCATGAATTTGTCAAGGAAAAAAAAACACATTCAGTGTGTTTAACATAGTTGTCTTCTTTATATATACGATCACAGCTTGGGAACTTACCTCAAAATTAATAAATTACCCACCGAAAAGGATCACAGCTTGGGAACTTACCTCAAAACTAATAAAACATGTAGAAACCATGCAAACATTTGAAAACTTGCAGTTTTCCCACAGCACATGCAAGCCTTGTTTCAGATTATTTTCTTCCAAATGGTAAATAATTCAACTTTGATCATCAAATCCTGACATAAAAGACATTCAATTTAAATATTAGAATAATTTGTTTTTTTCCAGTGATGATCTAAGTGAGCGATACCAATTGTTTGATCATTTAGCTTTTATAGACCGGTATTACCTCATAATATAAACTATATATTAAGTCTGATAACATCTTCTTTATTTCATATTTATAGATGTTGCATTTTGGCCCAAAGAAAATAAAACAAGGAAAACCTTTCAAAAGATGTCTGAAAATGGAATGATACAAAAAGTAGACCTCTACCAGATTTGGGAACAAGAAGAATTCCGTCAGATTTTAACATTTAAAGAGTACATATTTGATATGCTAATACATCTAGATATCGTATCCGAACAACGGAGATATGATACAAAAACAGGAAGTCGTCTACCAATAGAAAACTTCTTTGTACCCTGTATGCTTACCCAAAGAAATGATACAGATTTCTTGAAACAAGAATGTACACCAGAGAGGACACTAAGTTTGGCCTTTGTTTTCAAAGGAACCATCATACCTCCAGCCTTACCAAACCGTCTAATATGTGCATGTCTGAGTATGTGGACATTAAAAGAATACCAAGGACGGAAACTTATGTTTTCTGGGTTTGTTGGGTTATCATTTGATAAAGAGCATGATATTGTTGTCTGTGTAGAAGGAAATAAGATCTTACTGCACCTTGTCCACAAGCGCTCCAAGGGCCTGATAATACCTGATATAGCCACCAGTGTCCGGGATTGTTTGTTTGTCACTTTGGAGAGAATATCTGAATTTTATCAGTCAACTATCCATTGTAAAGCCAACAACAAGTTACCATTCCACACTGAGTATTCCTGCTCAAAATTAAACTGTTTTACTCCAGAAGAATATATGGTTGTAGATACAGAGGAATTTCTTTGCGAACATGGTGAAAACATTAAACACAACTGGAGAGTTTGGAATCAGAAACTGGTATGTACTTTAATTATTTTCATATTGAATATTTTCTTATGATGCATAAAAGACAGATATTTATGAACATGATATAGTTGGTTTGTTTCTTTATAAAGAAATAAATAAAAAAAAACAAATACAAAAATACGGAACTCTAAGGAAAATTCGGAATGGAAAGTCCCCTATCAAATCGCAAAATTTAAAGCTGAAACATAAAAGAAAAAAAATACAAGGACAATTTTATTCATCAGTATGATAACAATCATTTTTTTTTTCAACTCTAGCTTTCCATCTAATATTTTTCGTAACTTTTTGGAGTATAATTAACAGCAATGCCAGTGTAGCAATTATTTGATAAAACCCCTAATCAATGTGCTGCAATTCACAGACACAGTGTAATGAATAGTATACATTAGGCGCAGACATTTTTTTTGAGTAGAATGATGTTTAAATCTCGAAAATTCATTTACAACTTACAAACTGAAGTAAAAAACACAAAACTGAGAGAATCTTTCGAACTACAAAAAGAGACCAGTTGCTATGCATGATGATGTTCTTTTCTTGTGCCTGCTTCAACCACTATGCAAATTTACACTTACTCAAAATGTCATAATAGGTAGGACAACACGATCAGTGTATTAAAAGGTCGCACAACAAACCATACAATCCCTCCAAAAAAGTCAGATAAAGGTATTTGTGGTAGTCTCATTGGTGTAACTTTGTAATTCCAAATATTATGATTAATATGAAAACAAGAAGATGTTGTATGATTGCCAATGAGGAAGCTCTCCACCAGAGATCAATTGACAAAGTCGTAATGCTAGGTCGTGGTATGGCTTTCACTAATCAGAAAAAGACATACCATATATTCAACTATAAAGGGCCCTGAAAAGACAGATGTAAATCATTTCTAGTCTAACATTATAATAACATATAACTTAGAAGCAGATTTCTTGGTTTCTTGGTATGTTAGCCGGATAACGTTAGCTACGAATACTTGTAGGATAAAAAAAAGTTTTTTTTTCCTTATAGGAACAAATGCAGTGTGATCCTAGTTGTCCAGGTAAATGTATCGACTATTTCTTTTTCGGTTAAAAGATCTCAAAAATATCATAATTCCTTCTCAAGTTAAATATGTTTCTTAGGAGTATATGTCATTTCCATTTAAGTTATATTGTGAGCAGATAACATAAATACAAAACATTAGTAAGATTCACAATAATCCAGTTCTAAACATTTGTGGAATTGAAATGTGTATCGGCTAACTTTTTGTTCCATTAGCACAAAAAAATCTCAGCAATTATTCAAGCGTTAATGATGAGACAGCAAGTCAATCTTTTGTAGACGAAACGCACGTCTGGCGTAAATCCCAAAATAATCCTGGTATCTATGATGAATTTATATGCATGATATATATAAGAGTTGACTAGCATATAAACCCTTCCTGTTTTTGTCATGTTTCACTACTCCATGTTAGCTATAGTCTAAAGTTGGTTGGCTTGCTTACCAATATTGTTAGGATGTTTATTCATATGTGTTGCCAATATTGACTAATAGTGTTCTAGTAATGTATCATCACATTTACATAATTATTACTATCTATTATCAATGTTTACTAATATTGACTAATAGTGTTCTAGTAATGTATCATCACATTTACATAATTATTACTATCTTTTTACAATGTTTACGTTTTATACAACTTGTAGGTTTGAGTGAATATTCTTTAGATCAAATTCCAAGTAACCCCGAGTTGCTTCGTCTTTCTGGTACTTGTGAGGAAGACTTGATACATGAATTAGCACTTCGTCTTGGAATGGAAGAGATAGATTGGAGAGATATTGTCAAGAATTACACAGGAAATACACAGATGGTCAAGTTTTTGACACTTATTCACTTGAAAGAGAATTATTCAATATGTTTTGGAGATCTAGATAAAAGTTTGAAAGAGATGAAATTAACAACACACACATTATGCATGGTAAGCTATATAGAGATAAAGTGTTTTTTGCATTTGCAGATCTCCCTTTCAATAATGGTCACTTCGAAGTAAATTAGCTACGATTTTGAAAACATCAAATCGAAGTTTAAGAGCCGCTTACATCAAAGATATGTACTTAAATTTCACAATTAGATCACTGGAATGCTTACATAAATACAGAAGTGTCAATAATTGATATCTTGTTACATAACTGTTAATAATATTTCATTAAATATGCATCGGGTTTATTTCCCAAGCCTTGCCGACATAGCAGGAGAAATGACCCAGATATATAAGATATGAACATGTGCTATTTGTTTTCTTAATTATTGGATAACTTTTTTTTTAAATAAACAGTCATACTTGACACTATTTATCAAATTATGTAAACATAACAAAATACAACAAATACCTCCATATTATTCGAAAATGGTCCTAAAACAATGGCGATATTATACACATGTTTTTACATCTGTATGATAAAACAATGCTGATGATACGTATTCGTGAATTGAATTGCGGCAATCATTTAAGATACACCGGAAGAATAATATTAAATAGTTACAATACAGTTTTTTACGACTTTATTTTCAGGTCAGGAGAAGAAAACAAGTGAAATCTAGTAAGTAAACTGTATCTTAAGATATTCATGAACTTAAAACGAAATCTAGTATTTTTGTTTTACTGTACTGTCAACAGAAATGATGCTTAACAGTGACTTTATTAACCCATGGTCAAACTTAGTGTGGGCTAGGCTATAGTGCTGTGTCCGTTTATTCATTCTTCTTATTAACTAATGTCTTTCATTCAGTTTACAATCATAGAAACTGCATATATTGTCAAGTAATGCACATATTCTCATAGAAATAAAGTCGACAGAAGCATAAACATGAATTGTGTTTGTTAATTGTTGTGTTTAGGAAAAAACACAAACAGGGTTGATATTGAAAGTGATGTTTTGTCAATTAATGGGCATTTTTTTCTTATAATCACTTTGTCATTATTTTTTACTCTTACTAGACCAATGACTTGGCTAGTGATCATATATGCCCCTTTGATTTCTTGTCATTCACTGAGATAACACATTGTAGTGTGCACTTGTAAGTGTGTTTGTGAAGAAAGTAAATTTTCAGAGACTGTTTACAAGGGAAGTAAGATGACTAAAAAGGACCTAGAAAAATCCTTGAAAGGTCCGTTTTGCCTGAGGGAACTTTATTTCTGTAATAATTTCTAAACATATCAACAAATACTTGTAATAGAAAAAACGTTTGATTTGAATCATGCCAGCTAAAAAGTTAACTGAGCTGATAATAATTGTGTATTCTGTGATAAGCATTTTACAACCAGCACTTTCAGAAAGAGGGGCTACAGATACCAGAGGGACATTCAAACTCATCGGTCGAAAATAAACTGACAATGTCGGGGCTAAAAAAGACAAGGACAAACAGAAACACAATAGTATACAAAACAAAACACAGAAAACTAAACATTCTAAAGACTAAGCCACATGAACACTACCTACCATTGTGTGTGATCTAAGGTGCGCCAGAAGGGTACGCAGAACCTGTTCCTCATGAGGCACCAATCGTGTTGTTCATGTCAGCTAAATCCAGTCCTAGATAATATAATGATTGTTTAAAACATCATTTGCAGGAAAAGATTTTTTCTGGATTTTTGGCAGTGTGAGTAACGGCCTGATTGAATAGTGGTTAATGTATAATTTGCAAAACGTTTGGATGCGAATACAAGAAAAACATATGTTCAGAATCGAGTCAATAAACATGGTGAATAACATTTGACATTAAAAGTTGATCGATATTCAGAAAATCTTGTCATTTAAATAAAGCAAGGACAAGGTGTTGAAAAAGTTCCTTTTAGACTAATGTCCATGAGTCCATGTAAAATTATTCACTTACATGTATTATTTAAATATAAATTCTCTTATAGGAATTCCAGACGATATATTAGATTGTATCCCTACAGATGAAATTTTAGACAAGCTAGCACCACAGATTGGAAAAATGGTTTTTCAACTTGGAACAGAACTCGGATTGTCCATAGCGGATTTAGAAAACATCGACAAATGTAGTCCCGATTTGACAGCCCAAAATAAGGAAGTGTTATTTACTTGGAGAAAAGACAGATCAGTAAAGCCTACAATACGGGTCATTACACAAGCTTTAGTTAATATAAGAAAAGGTGTACGTTGTTTAGAGGAGGTTGTGAGGAACGTAGATGCAAAAACATTAAGAGCTGTGGAAATAGTTACAGGTAATAATATGCTGCGACGGAAAACAGGCATGGAAACTTTTCAGTAGCTTTTTATTTACGGAATAGGTAGCATTCGTAAATGAATTTTAATCTGAGATTTGATTATTCTGATATGTTCAGTCTCCCTGAAAAGTTTCAGCCATATCCACTGCGGTTGATTCAGTTATGTTAAAACAATTCACTTGCTGTCAACTCAGTAGCTTGTCAGACAATTTGTATACAGGTGGCATCTGGAATCGATCTAGGAATCTTTTTAAAACTATTTGTATATATTTGCTTCTAGTTGTTAAGGTTTTTTTTGTTTTGAATTTAATTTCTTTGAAATGGTATAGTAGTTTTGGTAAACTATTCTTGTGAAGTAATGCACTCCATTTTTTTCATTTGTTATGACCTGCGTTTCCTTTGTTAAGTCTAAGTGTATGTCAATTCAATGCAAATATATGTGTCAGAAATTTTTGGCTATTTTAAGTTATATATTTAGAACCAATCTTGAAAATAACCTTTCTTTAACCTGTGACAGTTGTGTAAAAGAAACATATAAAAACCAAATATAAAAGGCACTTTGTCCTTAACTCGTCAGATTGATACCAAATAATCTGTTTCTATGTATGGAGGCATTTGTTTTTTCAGCATTTCAGTGTTTCTGTTGTTCCATTGTTTTCCTCATATAGTTGCTTTTATAATCCATATTTTGTATGCGTGCAATTTCAAAACTTGAATTAAAGTTCAGACTTTTCGTTTGCTTGACAATACATATTTTGAAAAGAAATCAGTACATGCAGTATGCTAACTGAATACAAAATATAATCATTTTGATATTTTCAGTCAACTTACATGCTAACCGAAATTTTGTATTACTACAATTACAGATAAAATCAGAGATAATGCAGACAGAATCATACAGGACATACAAATCAGTCAAATTTTAGACCATATGATGACACATCTGGTGATATCAGCAGACGACAGACTTGATATTGAACATTATCCTCGACATGATGACCAGAACAAAGCATTGCTGGATATTGTTATTAAAAGGAGAGAGCCTGTTTACAGTGTGTTTGTTGATGGATTACGTAATTATGGATACGAAGATATCGCTAATGATTTGAAATGTTTTGCACAGGAAACAAGTACAACATTAATATCTGCTGAAAATAAAGGTATGTCTAAAGGGGTCATGAACACAAGCAACGAATGTTTATACTGAAACATAAAATATTATGGTACCTCTGCGCATGTTAGTGTAACATACAACACATAGTGTATTTGATTTGATAAAAAAGTTCCTCAGATGGGTTTGATTTCTTTTTGGCTTGATACATTTTGAAACAATAGAAAATCAAATTTCACTGCATGATGCGAAAATCAATATCACTGCATATATATGAGAAATATATTGTTCGTCAATAGTTTCCCACATTAAGCTAAACACATCTACACTGCATCAAGAATAAACTTTATATATACAATAGCTGTGTATTAATATATTTGTATTAATGAAACATATGAACTTTCAAACCATCTGTGGATTAATACGTATCAATTAAATAAAATTAAAGTAAATAATGCATTAAAATAGTTATAATGTAAAATTAAAGCCATCTCTGTTAATACACTAAACATCTCTATCCGTATCAACTCGTTTGATAGATAATATAATGTCTAAAATATCCGTTAGTTGCTGACAAAAAAGGCAATAAAAGTTGAAGTTCTTGGTATTACCTGTAATTCTTTATTCAATAGTGATACAGCTTATAGAAAGAAAAAAAATGTTTATTGACGAATGATAATTATGAAGTATTGTTAACTGTGTGTTTGCCCAAATCATGAGCATTATGTTATTTCGGTCTGTGTGTCCGTTCGTTCGTACATCTGTTCATTTGTCTGTACATTTCTCCGTCAGGTCGTCCGTCTCTCGTTCCTGGGTCAAGATTGTGTTTGGTGAAATTGAAATCCAATTAATGTGAAACGAAGTACATGTTCCCGATGATATTATATTTTGTATTTAATTCCAAATTATATTTTTTACCCCAAGTTCACTGTTCACTGAACATAGAAAATAATAATCCAAGTGGAGCATCTGTGTATAATGGACACATACTTGTTCCTCTCTCATATTTTCATGTATTTGAAATAAATTAATAAAACACATTTAAGGCTAACAAATTGTTATTGTTGGTATTTTTCTTTGTATAGAATAATGGAAGTAGATTCTTAATACTAATGGTATCGAAGAGTTGATCATTTTTATAGGCCACTTGTCTAAATATCACATGTTAAGAAAGTAGGTGAGATAAATTCGTTACATAGTGTGCTAGTGTCCTAATACAATATATATGGGGTTAATAAATTCCATATGGGGTTTCGCTCTCACCCCATATGGAATTCACTGACCCCATATATATCGTATAAGGTCACTAGCACACTATGCAACTAATTATATATCCTCCCCATAACTTTGTTGGAGCAGTTTTAGGGTAGGAGCACACGTCTGGATATGAAGTCTGTATAATGATAATTGGGAATTTTAAATCGACCCGTTTCTCATAGATTTTAGTGTGAAGTTGACCATTGTCAATCATTTGTGTCAATATTGAAGAAAAGATTAAGATATGAAGTAGTCCTTCTAATGCCAGTAGTATTCTTAATTTCAACTTCACTGGGATATATCAGATGTAAGTACTGGCTGAAATATGGGTTATTCAGTGATAGGACATCATCAGCATATCTGAAAGTAAAATTAAAGAAATTTGCAAGGTGATTTTCTTTTTGTCTTTTAGAAGATTCAAAATGAATTCTGCTTCATACGAGTACAAAAACTAATTGTCCAGTAAGGGTGCACAATAAGTACCCATTGGAATACCGACTTTCTGTTGAATATTCATTTTCCAAACTCAACAAATATATTGTCGATCAAAAAGTCAAGCATTTTGGTAGTATCATTTTCGGTATATTTTCTGGAAGAATCAGTATGGTTCTTTACAAAAAAAGAATTATTATAACCAAAAACAAGAAATTTGTATCTGCGATTCCAATTTTTATATACAAAAAGCTCTGATTAATGAGATAGCAAAGTCGATCCATCAATTGACCATGGGAAATAGCAGTGAAAAGCGTAGAAAAATGAAAAGTCTTAATGTTGCTACAGAATTTCAGAGATTGTGATTCGAGATTAAGCAGTAGATCTTTAGAATTGTTGAGAATCTACTTAACACCATGGGTAGAATATATCTCATCACAATATGTGTTAAGGCCATATTTTACTGTAGAAGGAATAGTATAATTGGGGTAAATTTTCTGCTTTTTCTTTGATGTTGATACAAAAAGGTAGAACACATTGTGTTTTGTGAAATTTCATCATTCTATCATTCTATAGCACTTAAGAAAATAAAATCTGTCTTTTTATATTTTGTAGGCCTTTCAGTTTGGAATGTTCCATTGTATAAAGTTCGTCTACAAAAGAATTACGTTAATGTTATCACTAATATACAACATGAAAGCATAGTAGATCATCTAATATCAAGAGAGGTAGTGTCAGTTGATGATGGGAAGAAGATAGAATCGGGTAAAACACCACAGGAAAAGAACAGGAATTTGATGGACATGCTGTTGCGTAAAAGTGAACACGGATTCAATGAATTTCTCAAAGCACTTCGAAAAGACTCAATTTATGCAGACCTAGCAGAGCAAATAGAAAAGACAGAAGTTACTAGCACAGATATGGCAACCCTTCATAAATGCTTGAAATAAAATAAATGTAATTTCTTTCAGAAAAAAACAGCTAGGAAAACCATCAGTTAACAATCAATAGAAGGAGATATTGTCAATCCAATGCATCACGATTTGGTCACTTAAAAGATCCACTGAAAATTCAGAAATTATTGCGTGCATTTATTATTGCCTTTTTTAAATGGACAAAAATGCGATATTAATTATAGCGATGTCAGGAGAATCTTTATACCAATATATGTATCAGATATACAAATGTGAGTTCTTATTATTGCAATACTCACGCAGTCGCATTATTCGCATTAATAAAAACCTGGGAAATAGTTTCTGAATTTACAGTATGTGAATGAATCACAATGTAAAAGTGATAACAATCTTATATCTCAAACATATTCCATGTGTGAGTGTCATGCATGGCAAGAAAAAAGCTAAAATATGTACTAACCCCTTTTATGAGAGTTGATTCCTAAACTTCAATCCCAATATCCATTTGACGTGGCTCGGTAATTATACAGCCCGTCATTGTGTTATTGTGCTATGGTAAATTTTTGTATCATCGCTTTCGTTTTTGCCAATATACTTTGTCTATATGCCTTTTTGTTTTTTTTTATAGTGATTTAGACTTTAACACAATGTATACTACTGTATCCTTATTTTTGACAATTTTACCTATTATGTCTATTTGCTTTGTTCACACATTGGGGTCAATATAATGGAATTTTATGCGACTTTCATACAAGTTAGAGGTTTAACTAGCTATAAAGCAGGTTCAATATCCCATTTTCGACATAAGCAAATGTTTGTACAAAATCAGGAATATGAAAGTTGATATCCATTCATGTAGTGTGTTTGATTACGGACTTTTCATTTTGAAAATTTCTCCGAGGTCTGTATTTTGAGATATTTTACTTTTTACCAGTGTTCGTTCCTAAACAAATATGATAATTATAAAACAGTCATAACACGTTTGTTCAAGCAAATATTTTTTAAGTATTTTACTAGAATTATTGATAACCCGAATTGCCACAGTTTATTAAGGCCACAAACGTCTAGGTGAACCAACCTTAGTGTTTTTTATAATACAAAATGTCGTAAACAGATAATTTGCACATGTGATATGTCATAACTTCTGCACTGGTTATACCTGTTAGAACGTAACAAACGCCAGCAGTGGCATCAACCCGTTCATTGTAAAAACTAGTAGAGTATACTTAATTTGTCATGCTGGTGGGTAAACTAGCTGTGTTTAGAAATCAATTAAATTTAAACTTATCAATATTTGTAAAGTTAAATAATACCATTTACATGTCGGACAGAGATCAACTGATAAACTGCTAGATTGAAATTGTTTGCAAATACATGGCTATTATAATTTCTTTCTTTCTGTGATGTGTATACAAGTAGCCATCTATATTTGTAGTTCCCCATTTACAAAGGTTGCATTTCTGTAAATATAAACAGTGTAATTTCTCAGCTTCTTTTACAGCTTTAACTGTACCATTTTTACACTGAAGTTTCGTACGAATGTGTATCCAACATGTCCAAGAATGGAAAGTTCATTAGCACTTTTATTTTTTTCAAAGGTCAAAACGTAAGTCTGTGCAGCATATTTTTAACAATTATATACCTCAAACTTATAAGATTTTAAACTGATACACAAATTATGTACTTTCTCACCCTTCACGTTTGGTCATACTCAGAATTTAGATTGGTCGCTTCTCATGTGTATTTATACTAGTTAAATTCCCAAGGTGTTTATCTTTTAGATGAACTTTAGAGATCATACCAGTAAATTTACAACACAAAAAATATATCAATAGTATATATATCCCCTAGATACAATATATTTTATACGCTATTTTAATAAATTTTGAATAACCTACATAGCTGCAATGAGTTATTACGAGTTTCATTTCATTCGTAACTTTTTATATCAATCACTTAAACCTGTTCAATAATACCTTAATAGTTAATTTAGTTCTAAATTTAAGTCTAATGGATACTAAAGTATGCACATATGAAATAACTAAATCAGAGACCCAATCTTGTCCTTCATGCATTTCTAAATTCTTGACAGTAGCTTGCTACTTTAAATGTAAGCTTGTAAATACAAATGTTTCTTCATCAATAAGGTTTTGAACAAAAATGCAAAGATATGCTCATAATATGTAAATATAGTTATTGCTAAAAAAACAACAATGTTTTTGACATAATGCATCTGTTCTATCATATGAAATTATTTTTCATACATCAGAAACACGGATTTTGAATCCAAATAAATCAGTGATTATTGTTTGATTATATTATATAATCAAATATTTGAAAGTGTTTGAGAACATATATATCACACAACATTTATGGACACCGAATCAAATTGTGTGTCTCTACCAAGTACGGTTATCTTCACCATGTGTTGTTTGTTTGTGTTTAAGCGCAATGCTATACAACTTTCTGTTTGATTTGCCCTTTTAACATTTTTATTATATTCAATTATATTCAATAGAGATTAGATTTTGTGAGGCCCCTCATGGGGGTGTCCGAGTGATCATATAATCACAATTTTTTAAAAAATTTAATCACAGAATCCTTATTTTTTTTTTCTAAACAAGATAATCAAATAATAAAAAATACAGTTCTAGATTATCAAATAATTAAATATTCATAAAATATTTGGTCTGGTAACCAAATACCCAAATAATCACTATAAAAACAGCTGAATAAAGAAATACTCAATAACCCCAGGGTGAGGCTTTTTGTCAGATATGATTTTGCAACAATAATAATAGTTTGATTTCATGCTTCATATTTTTTTCCTTGCACTCAATCACCCCAAATGTGTACTATAAAATCTTATACCAGATTTGTCATTAATTTGCCAGCCTTTTTCAATGCTTATACATTTTGCCTTCAAACAGTTAACTATAAATTAATACAACTGTTTTATTTTAAATATTTAGAAACTTTGTTATTTACAAATTTAATATGATATATGATACAGTTGTGTTTTTGTTGTTGATGTGATTATTGTAGCACTTTATGTGTGTAAGAACAATCTTATATGTGTATATATGTATAATCTGTTTGTGCATTCTACTACCCTTCAAGGTAAAATCAAATGTAAATAAAGGTTCTTGTTCTTATTTATTGTGTCACAAAATGAAAGAAGCATCGACGCAGTGATCATGACAGTCCAACCATAAATAAACACAGAAACTAGTTAAAAGATACAAAAGTCATATTCAAACTCATAAGTCGAAGACAAGCTGAAAATGCCATGGCAAAAATTAAATGCGACCAAAATACAAAGAACAGTTTACAAAATGCAACATAAAAAAATAAATTGAGAAACACATAGACTTAAAAAAACTAGAAGCTGGAAACCCTTTTTCGAAAAATGAAAGGTACATACTTAGAATAGCCCATGTTTATCAGTAGAAACATTCTTTTAAAGATGAATAACACCTGATGTAAATAAATAATCATTTGCAGTGACTAAATATCATTGTCTATTTTTACAAGTCACTAATCAAACAATCGTTCCAGGTAGCACATGTTAACAAGTCACTAATTAAACAATCGTACCAGGTAGCACATGTTTACCAGTCACTAATCAAACAATCGTTCCAGGTAGCACATGTTTACCAGTCACTAATCAAACAATCGTTCCAGGTAGCACATGTTTACCAGTCACTAATCAAACAATCGTTCCAGGTAGCACATGTTTACCAGTCACTAATCAAACAATCGTTCCAGGTAGCACATGTTTACCAGTCACTAATCAAACAATCGTTCCAGGTAGCACATGTTTACAAGCCACTAAACAAACAATGGTACCAGGTAGCACATGTTTACAAGTCACTAATCAAACAATCGTTCCAGGTAGCACATGTTTACCAGTCACTAATCAAACAATCGTTCCAGGTAGCACATGTTTACAAGCCACTAATCAAACAATCGTACCAGGTAGCACATGTTTACAAGCCACTAATCAAACAATCGTACCAGGTAGCACATGTTTACAAGTCACTAATCTAACAATCGTTCCAGGTAGCACATGTTTACCAGTCACTAATCAAACAATCGTTCCAGGTAGCACATGTTTACAAGTCACTAATCAAACAATCGTTCCAGGTAGCACATGTTTACAAGCCACTAATCAAACAATCGTTCCAGGTAGCACATGTTTACCAGTCACTAATCAAACAATCGTTCCAGGTAGCACATGTTTACAAGTCACTAATTAAACAATCGTACCAGGTAGCACATGTTTACCAGTCACTAATCAAACAATCGTTCCAGGTAGCACATGTTTACCAGTCACTAATCAAACAATCGTTCCAAGTAGCACATGTTTACCAGTCACTAATCAAACAATCATTCCAGGTAGCACATGTTTACAAGCCACTAATCAAACAATCGTACCAGGTAGCACATGTTTACAAGCCACTAATCAAACAATCGTTCCAGGTAGCATATGTTTACCAGTCACTAATCAAACAATCGTTCCAGGCAGCACATGTTTACAAGTCACTAATCAAACAATTGTTCCAGGTAGCATATGTTTACCAGTCACTAATCAAACAATCGTTCCAGGCAGCACATGTTTACAAGTCACTAATCTAACAATCGTTTCAGGTAGCACATGTTTACAAGTCACTAATTAAACAATCGTTTCAGGTAGCACATGTTTACAAGTCACTAATTAAACAATCGTACCAGGTAGCACATGTTTACAATTCACTAATTAAACAATCGTTTCAGGTAGCACATGTTTACAAGTCACTAATTAAACAATCGTACCAGGTAGCACATTTTTACCAGTCACTAATCAAACAATCGTTCCAGGTAGCACATGTTTACCAGTCACTAATCAAACAATCGTTCCAGGAAGCACATGTTTACCAGTCACTAATCAAACAATCGTTCCAGGTAGCATATGTTTACCAGTAACTAATCAAACAATCGTTCCAGGCAGCACATGCTTACAAGTCACTAATCTAACAATCGTTCCAGGTAGCACATGTTTACCAGTTACTAATCAAACAATCGTTTCAGGTAGCACATGTTTACAAGTCACTAATTAAACAATCGTACCAGGTAGCACATGTTTACCAGTCACTAATCAAACAATCGTTCCAGGTAGCACATGTTTACAAGTCACTAATCAAACAATCGTTCCAGGTAGCACATGTTTACAAGCCACTAATCAAACAATCGTACCAGGTAGCACATGTTTACAAGTCACTAATCAAACAATCGTTCCAGGAAGCACATTTTTACCAGTCACTAATCAAACAATCGTTCCAGGTAGCACATGTTTACAAGTCACTAATCAAACAATCGTTCCAGGTAGCACATATTTACAAGCCACTAATCAAACAATCGTTCCAGGTAGCACATGTTTACAAGTCACTAATCAAACAATCGTTCCAGGAAGCACATTTTTACCAGTCACTAATCAAACAATCGTACCAGGTAGCACATGTTTACAAGTCACTAATCAAACAATCGTTCCAGGTAGCACATGTTTACCAGTCACTAATCAAACAATCGTTCCAGGTAGCACATGTTTACCAGTCACTAATCAAACAATCGTACCAGGTAGCACATGTTTACCAGTCACTAATCAAACAATCGTACCAGATAGCACATGTTTACAAGTCACTAATCAAACAATCGTTCCAGGTAGCACATGTTTACAAGCCACTAATCAAACAATCGTTCCAGGTAGCACATGTTTACAAGCCACTAATCAAACAATCGTACCAGGTAGCACATGTTTACCAGTCACTAATCAAACAATCGTACCAGGTAGCACATGTTTACAAGTCACTAATCAAACAATCGTTCCAGGTAGCACATGTTTACCAGTCACTAATCAAACAATCGTTCCAGGTAGCACATGTTTACCAGTCACTAATCAAACAATCGTACCAGGTAGCACATGTTTACCAGTCACTAATCAAACAATCGTACCAGATAGCACATGTTTACAAGTCACTAATCAAACAATCGTTCCAGGTAGCACATGTTTACAAGCCACTAATCAAACAATCGTTCCAGGTAGCACATGTTTACAAGCCACTAATCAAACAATCGTACCAGGTAGCACATGTTTACCAGTCACTAATCAAACAATCGTACCAGGTAGCACATGTTTACAAGTCACTAATCAAACAATCATTCCAGGTAGCACATGTTTACAAGCCACTTATCAAACAATCGATCCAGGTAGCACATGTTTACAAGCCACTAATCAAACAATCGTACCAGGTAGCACATGTTTACCAGTCACTAATCAAACAATCGTACCAGGTAGCACATGTTTACAAGTCACTAATCAAACAATCGTTCCAGGTAGCACATGTTTACAAGTCACTAATCAAACAATCGTTCCAGGTAGCACATGTTTACAAGTCACTAATCAAACAATCGTTCCAGGTAGCACATGTTTACAAGTTACTAATCAAACAATCGTTTCAGGTAGCACATGTTTACAAGTCACTAATCAAACAATCGTTCCAGGTAGCACATGTTTACAAGTCACTAATCAAACAATCGTTCCAGGTAGCACATGTTTACAAGTCACTAATCTAACAATCGTTCCAGGTAGCACATGTTTACAAGTCACTAATTAAACAATCGTTTCAGGAAGCACATGTTTACAAGTCACTAATCTAACAATCGTTCCAGGTAGCACATGTTTACAAGTCACTAATTAAACAATCGTTCCAGGTAGCACATGTTTACAAGTCACTAATCTAACAATCGTTCCAGGTAGCACATGTTTACAAGTCACTAATTAAACAATCGTTTCAGGAAGCACATGTTTACAAGTCACTAATTAAACAATCGTACCAGGTAGCACATGTTTACAGGTCACTAATCAAACAATCGTACCAGGTAGCACATGTTTACAAGTCACCAACCAAACAATCGTACCAGGTAGCACATGTTTACCAGTCACTAATCAAACAATCGTTCCAGGTAGCACATGTTTACCAGTCACTAATCAAACAATCGTTCCAGGTAGCACATGTTTACAAGTCACTAATCAAACAATCGTTCCAGGTAGCACATGTTTACAAATCACTAATCTAACAATCGTTTCAGGTAGCACATGTTTACAAGTCACTAATTAAACAATCGTTTCAGGTAGCACATGTTTACCAGTCACTAATCAAACAATCGTTCCAGGTAGCACATGTTTACCAGTCACTAATCAAACAATCGTTCCAGGTAGCACATGTTTACCAGTCACTAATCAAACAATCGTTCCAGGTAGCACATGTTTACCAGTCACTAATCAAACAATCGTTCCAGGTAGCACATGTTTACCAGTCACTAATCAAACAATCGTTCCAGGTAGCACATGTTTACCAGTCACTAATCAAACAATCGTTCCAGGTAGCACATGTTTACCAGTCACTAATCAAACAATCGTACCAGGTAGCACATGTTTACAAGTCACCAATCAAACAATCGTACCAGGTAGCACATGTTTACCAGTCACTAATCAAACAATCGTTCCAGGTAGCACATGTTTACTAGTCACTAATCAAACAATCGTTCCAGGTAGCACATGTTTACCAGTCACTAATCAAACAATCGTTCCAGGTAGCACATGTTTACCAGTCACTAATCAAACAATCGTTCCAGGTAGCACATGTTTACCAGTCACTAATCAAACAATCGTTCCAGGTAGCACATGTTTACAAGCCACTAATCAAACAATCGTACCAGGTAGAACATGTTTACAAGCCACTTATCAAACAATCGTTCCAGGTAGCACATGTTTACCAGTCACTAATCAAACAATCATTCCAGGTAGCACATGTTTACAAGTCACTAATCAAACAATCGTTCCAGGTAGCACATGTTTACAAGTCACTAATCAAACAATCGTTCCAGGTAGCACATGTTTACAAGCCACTAATCAAACAATCGTTCCAGGTAGCACATGTTTACCAGTCACTAATCAAACAATCGTACCAGGTAGCACATGTTTACCAGTCACTAATCAAACAATCGTACCAGGTAGCACATGTTTACCAGTCACTAATCAAACAATCGTACCAGGTAGCACATGTTTACAAGTCACTAATCAAACAATCGTTCCAGGTAGCACATGTTTACAAGCCACTAATCAAACAATCGTTCCAGGTAGCACATGTTTACCAGTCACTAATCAAACAATCGTACCAGATAGCACATGTTTACAAGTCACTAATCAAACAATCGTTCCAGGTAGCACATGTTTACAAGCCACTAATCAAACAATCGTTCCAGGTAGCACATGTTTACAAGCCACTAATCAAACAATCGTACCAGGTAGCACATGTTTACCAGTCACTAATCAAACAATCGTACCAGGTAGCACATGTTTACAAGTCACTAATCAAACAATCATTCCAGGTAGCACATGTTTACAAGCCACTTATCAAACAATCGTTCCAGGTAGCACATGTTTACAAGCCACTAATCAAACAATCGTACCAGGTAGCACATGTTTACCAGTCACTAATCAAACAATCGTACCAGGTAGCACATGTTTACAAGTCACTAATCAAACAATCGTTCCAGGTAGCACATGTTTACAAGTCACTAATCAAACAATCGTTCCAGGTAGCACATGTTTACAAGTCACTAATCAAACAATCGTTCCAGGTAGCACATGTTTACAAGTTACTAATCAAACAATCGTTTCAGGTAGCACATGTTTACAAGTCACTAATCAAACAATCATTCCAGGTAACACATGTTTACCAGTCACTAATCAAACAATCGTTCCAGGTAGCACATGTTTACAAGTCACTAATCAAACAATCGTTCCAGGTAGCACATGTTTACAAGTCACTAATCTAACAATCGTTCCAGGTAGCACATGTTTACAAGTCACTAATTAAACAATCGTTTCAGGAAGCACATGTTTACAAGTCACTAATTAAACAATCGTACCAGGTAGCACATGTTTACAGGTCACTAATCAAACAATCGTACCAGGTAGCACATGTTTACAAGTCACCAACCAAACAATCGTACCAGGTAGCACATGTTTACCAGTCACTAATCAAACAATCGTTCCAGGTAGCACATGTTTACCAGTCACTAATCAAACAATCGTTCCAGGTAGCACATGTTTACAAGTCACTAATCAAACAATCGTTCCAGGTAGCACATGTTTACAAATCACTAATCTAACAATCGTTTCAGGTAGCACATGTTTACAAGTCACTAATTAAACAATCGTTTCAGGTAGCACATGTTTACAAGTCACTAATTAAACAATCGTACCAGGTAGCACATGTTTACAGGTCACTAATCAAACAATCGTTCCAGGTAGAACATGTTTACCAGTCACTAATCAAACAATCGTTCCAGGTAGCACATGTTTACCAGTCACTAATCAAACAATCGTTCCAGGTAGCACATGTTCACCAGTCACTAATCAAACAATCGTTCCAGGTAGCACATGTTTACCAGTCACTAATCAAACAATCGTTCCAGGTAGCACATGTTTACCAGTCACTAATCAAACAATCGTTCCAGGTAGCACATGTTTACAAGCCACTAATCAAACAATCGTACCAGGTAGAACATGTTTACAAGCCACTTATCAAACAATCGTTCCAGGTAGCACATGTTTACCAGTCACTAATCAAACAATCATTCCAGGTAGCACATGTTTACAAGTCACTAATCAAACAATCGTTCCAGGTAGCACATGTTTACAAGTCACTAATCAAACAATCGTTCCAGGTAGCACATGTTTACAAGCCACTAATCAAACAATCGTTCCAGGTAGCACATGTTTACCAGTCACTAATCAAACAATCGTACCAGGTAGCACATGTTTACCAGTCACTAATCAAACAATCGTACCAGGTAGCACATGTTTACAAGTCACTAATCAAACAATCGTTCCAGGTAGCACATGTTTACAAGCCACTAATCAAACAATCGTTCCAGGTAGCACATGTTTACAAGCCACTAATCAAACAATCGTACCAGGTAGCACATGTTTACCAGTCACTAATCAAACAATCGTACCAGGTAGCACATGTTTACAAGTCACTAATCAAACAATCGTTCCAGGTAGCACATGTTTACAAGCCACTAATCAAACAATCGTTCCAGGTAGCACATGTTTACAAGCCACTAATCAAACAATCGTACCAGGTAGCACATGTTTACCAGTCACTAATCAAACAATCGTACCAGGTAGCACATGTTTACAAGTCACTAATCAAACAATCGTTCCAGGTAGCACATGTTTACAAGTCACTAATCAAACAATCGTTCCAGGTAGCACATGTTTACAAGTAACTAATCAAACAATCGTTCCAGGTAGCACATGTTTACAAGTTACTAATCAAACAATCGTTCCATGTAGCATATGTTTACAAGTCACTAATCAAACAATCATTCCAGGTAACACATGTTTACCAGTCACTAATCAAACAATCGTTCCAGGTAGCACATGTTTACAAGTCACTAATCAAACAATCGTTCCAGGTAGCACATGTTTACAAGTCACTAATCTAACAATCGTTTCAGGTAGCACATGTTTACAAGTCACTAATTAAACAATCGTTTCAGGTAGCACATGTTTACAAGTCACTAATTAAACAATCGTACCAGGTAGCACATGTTTACAGGTCACTAATCAAACAATCGTACCAGGTAGCACATGTTTACAAGTCACCAACCAAACAATCGTACCAGGTAGCACATGTTTACCAGTCACTTATCAAACAATCGTTCCAGGTAGCACATGTTTACCAGTCACTAATCAAACACAATCGTTCCAGGTAGCACATGTTTACAAGTCACTAATCAAACAATCGTTCCAGGTAGCACATGTTTACAAATCACTAATCTAACAATCGTTTCAGGTAGCACATGTTTACAAGTCACTAATTAAACAATCGTTTCAGGTAGCACATGTTTACAAATCACTAATTAAACAATCGTACCAGGTAGCACATGTTTACAGGTCACTAATCAAACAATCGTTCCAGGTAGAACATGTTTACCAGTCACTAATCAAACAATCGTTCCAGGTAGCACATGTTTACCAGTCACTAATCAAACAATCGTTCCAGGTAGCACATGTTTACCAGTCACTAATCAAACAATCGTTCCAGGTAGCACATGTTTACCAGTCACTAATCAAACAATCGTTCCAGGTAGCACATGTTTACCAGTCACTAATCAAACAATCGTACCAGGTAGCACATGTTTACAAGTCACCAATCAAACAATCGTACCAGGTAGCACATGTTTACCAGTCACTAATCAAACAATCGTTCCAGGTAGCACATGTTTACCAGTCACTAATCAAACAATCGTACCAGGTAGCACATGTTTACCAGTCACTAATCAAACAATCGTACCAGGTAGCACATGTTTACAAGTCACTAATCAAACAATCGTTCCAGGTAGCACATGTTTACAAGCCACTAATCAAACAATCGTTCCAGGTAGCACATGTTTACAAGCCACTAATCAAACAATCGTACCAGGTAGCACATGTTTACCAGTCACTAATCAAACAATCGTACCAGGTAGCACATGTTTACAAGTCACTAATCAAACAATCGTTCCAGGTAGCACATGTTTACAAGCCACTAATCAAACAATCGTTCCAGGTAGCACATGTTTACAAGCCACTAATCAAACAATCGTACCAGGTAGCACATGTTTACCAGTCACTAATCAAACAATCGTACCAGGTAGCACATGTTTACAAGTCACTAATCAAACAATCGTTCCAGGTAGCACATGTTTACAAGTCACTAATCAAACAATCGTTCCAGGTAGCACATGTTTACAAGTCACTAATCTAACAATCGTTTCAGGTAGCACATGTTTACAAGTCACTAATTAAACAATCGTTTCAGGTAGCACATGTTTACAAGTCACTAATTAAACAATCGTACCAGGTAGCACATGTTTACAGGTCACTAATCAAACAATCGTACCAGGTAGCACATGTTTACAAGTCACCAACCAAACAATCGTACCAGGTAGCACATGTTTACCAGTCACTAATCAAACACAATCGTTCCAGGTAGCACATGTTTACAAGTCACTAATCAAACAATCGTTCCATGTAGCATATGTTTACAAGTCACTAATCAAACAATCATTCCAGGTAACACATGTTTACCAGTCACTAATCAAACAATCGTTCCAGGTAGCACATGTTTACAAGTCACTAATCAAACAATCGTTCCAGGTAGCACATGTTTACAAGTCACTAATCTAACAATCGTTTCAGGTAGCACATGTTTACAAGTCACTAATTAAACAATCGTTTCAGGTAGCACATGTTTACAAGTCACTAATTAAACAATCGTACCAGGTAGCACATGTTTACAGGTCACTAATCAAACAATCGTACCAGGTAGCACATGTTTACAAGTCACCAACCAAACAATCGTACCAGGTAGCACATGTTTACCAGTCACTAATCAAACAATCGTTCCAGGTAGCACATGTTTACCAGTCACTAATCAAACACAATCGTTCCAGGTAGCACATGTTTACAAGTCACTAATCAAACAATCGTTCCAGGTAGCATATGTTTACAAATCACTAATCTAACAATCGTTTCAGGTAGCACATGTTTACAAGTCACTAATTAAACAATCGTTTCAGGTAGCACATGTTTACAAATCACTAATTAAACAATCGTACCAGGTAGCACATGTTTACAGGTCACTAATCAAACAATCGTTCCAGGTAGAACATGTTTACCAGTCACTAATCAAACAATCGTTCCAGGTAGCACATGTTTACCAGTCACTAATCAAACAATCGTTCCAGGTAGCACATGTTTACCAGTCACTAATCAAACAATCGTTCCAGGTAGCACATGTTTACCAGTCACTAATCAAACAATCGTTCCAGGTAGCACATGTTTACCAGTCACTAATCAAACAATCGTACCAGGTAGCACATGTTTACAAGTCACCAATCAAACAATCGTACCAGGTAGCACATGTTTACCAGTCACTAATCAAACAATCGTTCCAGGTAGCACATGTTTACCAGTCACTAATCAAACAATCGTTCCAGGTAGCACATGTTTACCAGTCACTAATCAAACAATCGTTCCAGGTAGCACATGTTTACCAGTCACTAATCAAACAATCGTTCCAGGTAGCACATGTTTACCAGTCACTAATCAAACAATCGTTCCAGGTAGCACATGTTTACAAGTCACTAATCAAACAATCGTTCCAGGTAGCACATGTTTACAAGCCACTAATCAAACAATCGTTCCAGGTAGCACATGTTTACCAGTCACTAATCAAACAATCGTACCAGCTAGCACATGTTTACATGTCACTAATCAAACAATCGTACCAGGTAGCACATGTTTACCAGTCACTAATCAAACAATCGTACCAGGTAGCACATGTTTACAAGTCACTAATCAAACAATCGTTCCAGGTAGCACATGTTTACAAGCCACTAATCAAACAATCGTTCCAGGTAGCACATGTTTACCAGTCACTAATCAAACAATCGTACCAGATAGCACATGTTTACAAGTCACTAATCAAACAATCGTTCCAGGTAGCACATGTTTACAAGCCACTAATCAAACAATCGTTCCAGGTAGCACATGTTTACAAGCCACTAATCAAACAATCGTACCAGGTAGCACATGTTTACCAGTCACTAATCAAACAATCGTACCAGGTAGCACATGTTTACAAGTCACTAATCAAACAATCATTCCAGGTAGCACATGTTTACAAGCCACTTATCAAACAATCGTTCCAGGTAGCACATGTTTACAAGCCACTAATCAAACAATCGTACCAGGTAGCACATGTTTACCAGTCACTAATCAAACAATCGTACCAGGTAGCACATGTTTACAAGTCACTAATCAAACAATCGTTCCAGGTAGCACATGTTTACAAGTCACTAAGCAAACAATCGTTCCAGGTAGCACATGTTTACAAGTCACTAATCAAACAATCGTTCCAGGTAGCACATGTTTACAAGTTACTAATCAAACAATCGTTTCAGGTAGCACATGTTTACAAGTCACTAATCAAACAATCATTCCAGGTAACACATGTTTACCAGTCACTAATCAAACAATCGTTCCAGGTAGCACATGTTTACAAGTCACTAATCAAACAATCGTTCCAGGTAGCACATGTTTACAAGTCACTAATCTAACAATCGTTCCAGGTAGCACATGTTTACAAGTCACTAATTAAACAATCGTTTCAGGAAGCACATGTTTACAAGTCACTAATTAAACAATCGTACCAGGTAGAACATGTTTACAGGTCACTAATCAAACAATCGTACCAGGTAGCACATGTTTACAAGTCACCAACCAAACAATCGTACCAGGTAGCACATGTTTACCAGTCACTAATCAAACAATCGTTCCAGGTAGCACATGTTTACCAGTCACTAATCAAACAATCGTTCCAGGTAGCACATGTTTACAAGTCACTAATCAAACAATCGTTCCAGGTAGCACATGTTTACAAATCACTAATCTAACAATCGTTTCAGGTAGCACATGTTTACAAGTCACTAATTAAACAATCGTTTCAGGTAGCACATGTTTACAAGTCACTAATTAAACAATCGTACCAGGTAGCACATGTTTACAGGTCACTAATCAAACAATCGTTCCAGGTAGAACATGTTTACCAGTCACTAATCAAACAATCGTTCCAGGTAGCACATGTTTACCAGTCACTAATCAAACAATCGTTCCAGGTAGCACATGTTTACCAGTCACTAATCAAACAATCGTTCCAGGTAGCACATGTTTACCAGTCACTAATCAAACAATCGTTCCAGGTAGCACATGTTTACCAGTCACTAATCAAACAATCGTACCAGGTAGCACATGTTTACAAGTCACCAATCAAACAATCGTACCAGGTAGCACATGTTTACCAGTCACTAATCAAACAATCGGTCCAGGTAGCACATGTTTACCAGTCACTAATCAAACAATCGTTCCAGGTAGCACATGTTTACAAGCCACTAATCAAACAATCGTACCAGGTAGCACATGTTTACCAGTCACTAATCAAACAATCGTACCAGGTAGCACATGTTTACAAGTCACTAATCAAACAATCATTCCAGGTAGCACATGTTTACAAGCCACTTATCAAACAATCGTTCCAGGTAGCACATGTTTACAAGCCACTAATCAAACAATCGTACCAGGTAGCACATGTTTACCAGTCACTAATCAAACAATCGTACCAGGTAGCACATGTTTACAAGTCACTAATCAAACAATCGTTCCAGGTAGCACATGTTTACAAGTCACTAATCAAACAATCGTTCCAGGTAGCACATGTTTACAAGTCACTAATCAAACAATCGTTCCAGGTAGCACATGTTTACAAGTTACTAATCAAACAATCGTTTCAGGTAGCACATGTTTACAAGTCACTAATCAAACAATCATTCCAGGTAACACATGTTTACCAGTCACTAATCAAACAATCGTTCCAGGTAGCACATGTTTACAAGTCACTAATCAAACAATCGTTCCAGGTAGCACATGTTTACAAGTCACTAATCTAACAATCGTTCCAGGTAGCACATGTTTACAAGTCACTAATTAAACAATCGTTTCAGGAAGCACATGTTTACAAGTCACTAATTAAACAATCGTACCAGGTAGAACATGTTTACAGGTCACTAATCAAACAATCGTACCAGGTAGCACATGTTTACAAGTCACCAACCAAACAATCGTACCAGGTAGCACATGTTTACCAGTCACTAATCAAACAATCGTTCCAGGTAGCACATGTTTACCAGTCACTAATCAAACAATCGTTCCAGGTAGCACATGTTTACAAGTCACTAATCAAACAATCGTTCCAGGTAGCACATGTTTACAAATCACTAATCTAACAATCGTTTCAGGTAGCACATGTTTACAAGTCACTAATTAAACAATCGTTTCAGGTAGCACATGTTTACAAGTCACTAATTAAACAATCGTACCAGGTAGCACATGTTTACAGGTCACTAATCAAACAATCGTTCCAGGTAGAACATGTTTACCAGTCACTAATCAAACAATCGTTCCAGGTAGCACATGTTTACCAGTCACTAATCAAACAATCGTTCCAGGTAGCACATGTTTACCAGTCACTAATCAAACAATCGTTCCAGGTAGCACATGTTTACCAGTCACTAATCAAACAATCGTTCCAGGTAGCACATGTTTACCAGTCACTAATCAAACAATCGTACCAGGTAGCACATGTTTACAAGTCACCAATCAAACAATCGTACCAGGTAGCACATGTTTACCAGTCACTAATCAAACAATCGGTCCAGGTAGCACATGTTTACCAGTCACTAATCAAACAATCGTTCCAGGTAGCACATGTTTACCAGTCACTAATCAAACAATCGTTCCAGGTAGCACATGTTTACCAGTCACTAATCAAACAATCGTTCCAGGTAGCACATGTTTACCAGTCACTAATCAAACAATCGTTCCAGGTAGCACATGTTTACAAGCCACTAATCAAACAATCGTACCAGGTAGAACATGTTTACAAGCCACTTATCAAACAATCGTTCCAGGTAGCACATGTTTACCAGTCACTAATCAAACAATCATTCCAGGTAGCACATGTTTACAAGTCACTAATCAAACAATCGTTCCAGGTAGCACATGTTTACAAGTCACTAATCAAACAATCGTTCCAGGTAGCACATGTTTACAAGCCACTAATCAAACAATCGTTCCAGGTAGCACATGTTTACCAGTCACTAATCAAACAATCGTACCAGGTAGCACATGTTTACCAGTCACTAATCAAACAATCGTACCAGGTAGCACATGTTTACAAGTCACTAATCAAACAATCGTTCCAGGTAGCACATGTTTACAAGCCACTAATCAAACAATCGTTCCAGGTAGCACATGTTTACAAGCCACTAATCAAACAATCGTACCAGGTAGCACATGTTTACCAGTCACTAATCAAACAATCGTACCAGGTAGCACATGTTTACAAGTCACTAATCAAACAATCGTTCCAGGTAGCACATGTTTACAAGCCACTAATCAAACAATCGTTCCAGGTAGCACATGTTTACAAGCCACTAAGCAAACAATCGTACCAGGTAGCACATGTTTACCAGTCACTAATCAAACAATCGTACCAGGTAGCACATGTTTACAAGTCACTAATCAAACAATCGTTCCAGGTAGCACATGTTTACAAGTCACTAATCAAACAATCGTTCCAGGTAGCACATGTTTACAAGTAACTAATCAAACAATCGTTCCAGGTAGCACATGTTTACAAGTTACTAATCAAACAATCGTTCCATGTAGCATATGTTTACAAGTCACTAATCAAACAATCATTCCAGGTAACACATGTTTACCAGTCACTAATCAAACAATCGTTCCAGGTAGCACATGTTTACAAGTCACTAATCAAACAATCGTTCCAGGTAGCACATGTTTACAAGTCACTAATCTAACAATCGTTTCAGGTAGCACATGTTTACAAATCACTAATTAAACAATCGTTTCAGGTAGCACATGTTTACAAGTCACTAATTAAACAATCGTACCAGGTAGCACATGTTTACAGGTGACTAATCAAACAATCGTACCAGGTAGCACATGTTTACCAGTCACTAATCAAACAATCGTTCCAGGTAGCACACGTTACCAGTCACTAATCAAACAATCGTACCAGGTAGCACATGTTTACAAGTCACCAATCAAACAATCGTACCAGGTAGCACATGTTTACCAGTCACTAATCAAACAATCGTTCCAGGTAGCACATGTTTACCAGTCACTAATCAAACAATCGTTCCAGGTAGCACACGTTACCAGTCACTAATCAAACAATCGTACCAGGTAGCACATGTTTACAAGTCACCAATCAAACAATCGTACCAGGTAGCACATGTTTACCAGTCACTAATCAAACAATCGTTCCAGGTAGCACATGTTTACCAGTCACTAATCAAACAATCGTTCCAGGTAGGACATGTTTACCAGTCACTAATCAAACAATCGTTCCAGGTAGCATATGTTTACCAGTCACTAATCAAACAATCCTTCCAGGCAGCACATGTTTACAAGTCACTAATCTAACAATAGTTTCAGGTAGCACATGTTTACAAGTCACTAATTAAACAATCGTTTCAGGTAGCACATGTGTACAAGTCACTAATTAAACAATCGTACCAGGTAGCACATGTTTACCAGTCACTAATCAAACAATCGTTCCAGGTAGCACATGTTTACCAGTCACTAATCAAACAATCGTTCCAGGTAGCACATGTTTACCAGTCACTAATCAAAAATCGTTCCAGGTAGCATATGTTTACCAGTAACTAACCAAACAATCGTTCCAGGCAGCACATGTTTACAAGTCACTAATCTAACAATCGTTCCAGGTAGCACATGTTTACAAGTCACTAATTAAACAATCGTACCAGGTAGCACATGTTTACCAGTCACTAATCAAACAATCGTTCCAGGTAGCACATGTTTACAAGCCACTAATCAAACAATCGTACCAGGTAGAACATGTTTACAAGCCACTTATCAAACAATCGCTCCAGGTAGCACATGTTTACCAGTCACTAATCAAACAATCATTCCAGGTAGCACATGTTTACAAGTCACTAATCAAACAATTGTTCCAGGTAGCACATGTTTACAAGCCACTAATAAAACAATCGTACCAGGTAGCACATGTTTACCAGTCACTAATCAAACAATCGTTCCAGGTAGCACATGTTTACAAGTCACTAATTAAACAATCGTACCAGGTAGCACATGTTTACCAGTCACTAATCAAACAATCGTTCCAGGTAGCACATGTTTACCAGTCACTAATCAAACAATCGTTCCAGGTAGCACATGTTTACCAGTCACTAATCAAACAATCGTTCCAGGTAGCATATGTTTACCAGTCACTAATCAAACAATCGTTCCAGGCAGCACATGTTTACAAGTCACTAATCAAACAATCGTACCAGGTAGCACATGTTTACAAGTCACTAATCAAACAATCGTTCCAGGTAGCACATGTTTACAAGTCACTAATAAAACTATCGTTCCAGGTAGCACATGTTTACAAGTCACTAATCAAACAATCGTTCCAGGTAGCACATGTTTACAAGCCACTAATCAAACAATCGTTCCAGGTAGCACATGTTTACAAGTCACTAATCAAACAATCGTTCCAGGTAGCACATTTTTACCAGTCACTAATCAAACAATCGTACCAGGTAGCACATGTTTACAAGTCACTAATCAAACAATCGTTCCAGGTAGCACATGTTTACAAGCCACTAATCAAACAATCGTTCCAGATAGCACATGTTTACCAGTCACTAATCAAACAATCGTACCAGGTAGCACATGTTTACCAGTCACTAATCAAACAATCGTACCAGGTAGCACATGTTTACAAGTCACTAATCAAACAATCGTTCCAGGTAGCACATGTTTACAAGCCACTAATCAAACAATCGTTCCAGGTAGCACATGTTTACAAGCCACTAATCAAACAATCGTACCAGGTAGCACATGTTTACCAGTCACTAATCAAACAATCGTACCAGGTAGCACATGTTTACAAGTCACTAATCAAACAATCGTTCCAGGTAGCACATGTTTACAGGTCACTAATCAAACAATCATTCTAAGTAGCACATGTTTACCAGTCACTAATCAAACAATCGTTTCAGGTAGCACATGTTTACAAGTCACTAATCAAACAATCGTACCAGGTAGCACATGTTTACCAGTCACTAATCAAACAATCGTTCGATATAGCACATGCTTACAAGCCACTAATCAAACAATCGTTCCAGGTAGCACATGTTTACCAGTCACTAATCAAACAATCGTTCCAGGTAGAACATGTTTACCAGTCACTAATCAAACAATCGTTCCAGGTAGCACATGTTTACAGGTCACTAATCAAACAATCGTTCCAGGTAGCACATGTTTACCAGTCACTAATCAAACAATCGTTCCAGGTAGCACATGTTTACAAGCCACTAATCAAACAATCGTTCCAGGTAGCACATGTTTACCAGTCACTAATCAAACAATCGTTCCAGGTAGCACATGTATAAAATCATCAGTCAAAACGTAAGCAAATGTACAAAATGATTTCCAAAATATTTTCAAACGACAATCTTTTGAAAAGGGGGGCGAAATATACCAGAGGGACGGTAAAACTCATCAATCGATAATAAACTGAAAACACCAAGGCAAAAAAAAATAAAATGACAAACAGAGAAATAATAGTACAAAGAAAGTAAAATCACAAAAAACTCCGAGGAAAATTCAAAACGGAGAGTCCCTTATCAAATGGCAAAATCAGATGATAAAACATATCAAACGAAATGGACGACAACTGTCATATTCCTGACTTGGTAGAGACATGTTTAAAGGTAAAAAATGGTTGATTGAACCTGGTTTTATAGCGCTAAGCCTCACACTTGTATGACCTCGAATCAAATTTCATTATATTTACAACGATGCAGGAACTGTATTTGTCAAAATAGGATTACAGCAATCATCACTGTGTCACAATCTCAATTAAAACAAACGCAAACAAATATTTAACAAAGAAGCATAAAAAGCATCTATCAAATGTAACAACCACATTCATTGCAAACTTCTATATGTATTTTAAATCAACTCATAAAGAAATGAAATAATTAAAGTCCTGTAACTAGATTCACATCAACTCTAGGGTAGATTCGCGTGTTTGACGGCAGAATGTAAATGTCACACAGGAAGAAATAGTAAATAATTTAAGTATTTTCAAAATGAAAATTTTACATGGGAAATGGTGGTATACAGGGTTGAAAAATAAAAAAAAAATGTTAGAACTAATTTCACAAAATACACCGACATTTAAAATTATCAGGAAGTTCTTTAGAATTTTGAAAAATCCACATATGGTTAATACCACAACGCAAGTAAAAAATTTGGTTGAAAGTACTTTCAAAATTATGATAGAAAAATAATTTCATGGCATTATGATAGAATGACAGGATGTTTACAAGTACAGAGCCACGTTATATGTACCAAAGAAACACAAAAAGTCACACGTCCAAACCAACAAAAACAAAAGATTATACAAACAACACATTGACGGGATGTTTAAGTACCGAGCCATGTCAAATAGATATTACAGAAAACAGACCAAAAAGTGAAATAAACAATAATAAAAGAACAAACACAAATAAAAGAACAATATAACACGTTGTAACGTTGATAAACAACGTCAGTACGCAGAATCTATTTATCAAGATCATCATGCATTATTTGTGAAGTTGATACGAAATCTTAATCAACAAGGTCGTGGTACATTACGATGAACTTTTTTGTGCATTCTACTACCCTTAATAATACTTGTGATATGTCTAAACTTTTGTGCATTCTACTACCCTTAATAATACTTGTGATATGTCTAAACTTTTGTACATTCTACTACCCTTAATAATACTTGTGATATGTCTAAACTTTTGTGCATTCTACTACCCTTTATAATACTTGTGATATGTCTAAACTTTTGTGCATTCTACTACCCTTTATAATACTTGTGATATGTCTAAACTTTTGTGCATTCTACTACCCTTTATAATACTTGTGATATGTCTAAACTTTTGTGCATTCTACTACCCTTTATAATACTTGTGATATGTCTAAACTTTTGTGCATTCTACTACCCTTTATAATACTTGTGATATGTCTAAACTGTTGTGCATTCTACTACCCTTTATAATACTTGTGATATGTCTAAACTTTTGTGCATTCTACTACCCTTTATAATACTTGTGATATGTCTAAACTTTTGTGCATTCTACTACCCTTTATAATACTTGTGATATGTCTAAACTTTTGTGCATTCTACTACCCTTTATAATACTTGTGATATGTCTAAACTTTTGTGCATTCTACAACCCTTTATAATACTTGTGATATGTCTAAACTGTTGTGCATTCTACTACCCTTTATAATACTTGTGATATGTCTAAACTTTTGTGCATTCTACTACCCTTTATAATACTTGTGATATGTCTAAACTTTTGTGCATTCTACTACCCTTTATAATACTTGTGATATGTCTAAACTTTTGTGCATTCTACTACCCTTTATAATACTTGTGATATGTCTAAACTTTTGTGCATTCTACTACTCTTTACAATACTTGTGATATGTCTAAACTTTTGTGCATTCTACTACCCTTTATAATACTTGTGATATGTCTAAACTTTTGTGCATTCTACTACCCTTTACAATACTTGTGATATGTCTAAACTTTTGTGCATTCTACTACCCTTTATAATACTTGTGATATGTCTAAACTTTTGTGCATTCTACTACCCTTAAAGGTAAAAACAAAACTACATGCATGTTCTATTCATTTGTGTGCCAAGAAATCAAAGCAGCATCGACACTGTGAGACTGACAGTCCAACCATCCACAAAATCACACAGAGGTGAAAGATGCCAAAGTCATATTCAAACTCATAATTTGTAGACGAGCTGACAACGCCATGGCAAAAATAAATGCGACCAAAAGACAAACAACAGTTTACAAAATGCAACATAAAAAACTAAACTGAGCATCAAAAACTGGTAGCTGGAAGATTGTTTTCGAACAATGAAAGGGATGCACTTTTCTTCAACCTTATGTTCATCAGTAGAAAGAAGACCTGATGAAAATAAAGGTTCTTTTGCGGCGAATCAAATGCATTGGTTATTTGTACAATTCCCTAATCAAACAATCATTCTAGACAGTAGAGGTTGAAAATTAAATTTACCAGGGGTTTTAATGAGTGTAAATCTCCATCTGCATATGATAGGGATCATATATAACATGGTAGTAATATCATGCCGACATGAACAGATGGTTTCACAAGACCGCTCTACCAAAAAGAGCTCCTATTTAAATGTGTATTGATTTTGACACTGTGGTTTCGTTTTTAGTGAAACATCGGCTCTAACATTGAATTCATCAGCGGTTTTGATGAGTGTAAACCTTCATCCATGTTTGATAGTTATCATATAAAAATCAGTAGTTATATCTTGACCACATGAAAATAACCTGCAAGAAAGTCCCTCTTAAAATTTGCATTGATTAACTGAGAACAATTTCAATATAGTTGACAAATAAATCGATAAACATTCAATTAAATTATCAATCTGATAAATAAAAAAGTTTTATTGTCGATCCTGTCACTTCTGTTGTACATGTAAACAAAGCTTGACAAGAAGATAGTGATCCAGGGGCGTCAACTACAAATGTAAGTTCTCAAAAGCTTTATATTTTAGAAGGTGAAAAACCTGGATGCCTTATACTTTGTATACATGTATGGCTTATGTTATGAAGTTTCCATGTACCATATGACCATTGTCCTTGACTTTATTTTCATGGTTCAGTAACTACGTGAAATTGTTTTTTTAAACGTTACTTTCTTTCTAATTATGCATACTAAGGCGACTTTATTTAGTATGTACATACCTTGTAAGGTCCTCGAAGGCTGTCAGACAGTTTATATACAGGCTAACAATAAAACATGTTCTACTTGATACGCCTGACAAATTACATACATATGCTGCTGGTAGAATTGACCTTTATAATCGATTTACAGATGGTTGTTGTAAATTTGATCTTGAAACTCAACAGGCGCAAAAATACGGTGAGGTAAAAATGTTTTTGAGATCTCAACCCTCCTCCTTAATTATATCTTGAAACAAATGTTGTTAGTAGATATAATTAAGGAGGAGGGTTGAGATCTCAAAAACATTTTTACCTCACCGTATTTTTGCGCCTGTTCCAAGTCAGAAGCCGCTGGCCTTTGTTAGTCTTAGATCATTTTTAATTTAAGTTGTTTGTGTAATTTTGAGTTTAGTATGGCTTTCATTATCACAGAAATAGTATATATATTTGTTAAGGAGCTGGCTGGTGGACACCTCCGGCTGCGGGACTTTCTCGTTGCATTGGAGACCAATTCGCGACCTTCTGTTGTTGTCTGTTCTATGGTCGGAATGTTGTCTCTTCATGCTCTTTGACACATTCCCCATTTCGATTCACAATTTTATTGCATATGTTCTATGTAAATAAATATCAGCGTCACTGATGAGTCTTTTGTAGACGAAACGCACACCTGGCGTACTAAATTATGATACTGGTACCTTGATAACTATTCCATACGTCTATTAAGAACACGTTCACAATAAAAATGGCAAAATGTGCCTACAATGTTCGACCTTGCGTGAACATTAATATATTTATTAGATTTTGAAAGTAAAAATTATGTTTGATAAAATATGATAAAAAATCTTCACTTTTTTTCTTGGTATTTTTGTTTTGTTCATGGTAAACTCATTTCATTTATTTAACAATGGGTAGACTATATAGCAAACGAAAGTCAAGATTGAAATAAAAAAGGAACGGGTTGACAACGTCATGCGAGTAGATAAATGATTTGCTCTATAATTGTTTTTGCAGTAATGAAATTTCATTACTTGTCCCTCGTCACAATGCTGTCATAATGTAAATAATCATAGAAGTATACGCTAACTCGAGCTTGTTATTTTGTCACAAAGCCATTTTGTTTAAGATTTAACTAATGTTGAAACTGTAGCCTAATTCGCCGTTTCAGAATCTAATGCATCATGTGTATTATTTCAAAAGTGTACACCACCCCGTCGTGATTGGTTAAAATTGCATAAACAATAGAAATTTAACAAATGACGTGACGTTAATTTCATCTTGGGGTAGGAAGAATAAAATTACCCATGGTGCTTTAGATTCTGAAACGGTGAATTAAGGCGACGACAGTTTTCCCTATAATACAATATATTTTCTCAATAAATGAAAACTTAAACAGATACAGCATGTGTCAAACTTCAAGTAAGGGTGTGTCTTAAATTATATGATGTTACCATGGTAACTGCCGTTAACTGTGTGGTGTGACCAACCTTTGCAACCTGAGAATAATCATTATAGAATAACTTATCGAAGAATTCAAATATAGACACATATTGAACGACGAGTGACTAAACTACACAATAATTCACAAATGCACGTAGCGCACGAGTTATTGAACAGTGTTTTTTGGTCACGAGTTAATCTTTTTCAATATTTAAATACTTCAATAAATCATTATTTTTAAACATTGGCAAATAGCGTTTTCAGGAAATTAAAGTAGAACATGTAAGGAAGTATATCTTTTTATACACATTCACATTTTGTTTTGATGCGACGTTATTGAAAACGTCTTGACCAAGCGTCTTGTTGTATGATGTCCGGGGAGTAAAATAACCACGCTTCTGACGTATTAAATTATAATCCTGGTACCTTTGATAACTATTATTTCACATGTGAAGTTATCGGTTTTTATTTATCGGGAAATCAATGTAATTCATTACAACCAATGTAATAATATCCTAAAACAACCTACGACAACTATCAGTATAAAGGCAGTCTGTTCATTAAAAGCTCATTATAAACCCCGTCCTCGTGCGAAACAACTTAATTTGTACCAACAAAACTAAAATGCATTGTAATAAAGATTGAATTAAGATTCAGCATTTGTTTGTTCAAAGTGAAGTAAAACAAAACAAAGAATAAACTTAATAGATGCATGTTCTTGTAATCAGATTTGCTTTCTTCTGTTTATGACATATATTACAATCAGTATAAAAATGAGGAGATATTGTATTTTTATTAATGGCACATATCTCCATCAGACCAAATGTCGTTAAAGTTACTACTATAGTTCAAGGTACGACCTTAAAAATGAGAAAAAGCAATACCGTATCATAAATTAGAAAAGGTCCGAAAGGAAAAGTGTAGAACAATTGAAACAAAAAAATAACGGCATGTTTGATGAAAAGCACAATTATCGAAAACAAATATTGTACTATTATGCATATTTTAGGGGTCAGCTGAAGGACACCTACGGGTGCGGGAATTCTCGCTACATTGAAGACCCATTGGTTGCCTTCGGCTGTTGTTTGCTCTATGGTCGGGTGGTTGTCACATTGACATATTGACCATTTCCTTTCTCTATTTTATTTATTCCTAATGACTGAAATTATACATGTAGTAAACTGCCTGGTATTGATTAGAAAATCAAACAGAAAACATAATTATAATCAAGCAACTTTTATTCAGGCTACCATTGTTATTTTCTTGTTTACAATGAAACGTTAAGTCGTATAGTGATTCAGTCAATTTCTAAAGTGTAATAGTCACATTAAAAAAGAAAAAAAAACAGTAATAAATAATGCTCAGTCATTCTTATATTAATCAAATTAATATGCAGTATTAACAATGTAATAAGTGATAGTTTCTTTCACCGGTCAAATTAAAAGTTTAAACGCAAATTGGGATTGTTAGCGTTCTATTAATAGCATTAATAGGATGGTGACATTTGTAATATGCCATGTACTTGTATCGTTGTTCTCCTCTTATATTTAATGCGTTTCCCTCGGTTTTAGTGTGTTACCCCGATTTTGTTTTTTGCCGATGGATTTATGAGTTTTGAACAGCGGTATACTACTGTTGCCTTTATCTATACTTCACGTTAAAATGCCATATTTTGATTGGCTAATACGAGAGTGTTAATTTACTCTATCACATGGCTGAGCGGGTGACACTTTTTTTTTAATTTCACCCCCTCGTCATATACAAGTTAGTATTCTTACAATAGAAATTTAATATTTGATAAAAAGGAAAATCTAATTATAAAAACAATGAATTTTACACAATGTTTCAATAAAATTAACATTCAGTCATTCTAAATGAAGTAAGATGTGGTATAAATGCCAATAGGACAAGTCTCCATTCAAGTAACTATTTATAAAAGTAAACCTTTATGGGTCAATGTACGTTTATGCATTATTTGAACGAACCCTTTGGAGAACTATCAAAATTGATTGGTTTTCGTTTGTTTGACATGAACCCTAGACATCCGTATAATGTTTAAGAATGTAAACATATATTGCACGCGAGAACCACATCAATAAGACCATCGTATATTAAGGCTATATCTGATAGATATACAATCGTCCGTTATAGATGAACAGCCGCCATTAATTTCGTTATGAAGAACATCGATATAAACCATACATATGAAACGGATGTCAAGGAATGTGTAGAACATAAAACAAAGACAAAAAAAAGTGAACATTAAAGTCAATTATCATACAGAATATCCCATGACCAACAGATAAAACATAGATATCTCAAAGCCTAAGG
Organism: Mytilus trossulus; assembly: GCF_036588685.1. Classification (NCBI taxonomy): domain Eukaryota; kingdom Metazoa; phylum Mollusca; class Bivalvia; order Mytilida; family Mytilidae; genus Mytilus; species Mytilus trossulus. Next base: position 81,284,996 of record NC_086377.1, on the reverse strand, counting down.
TTCTAAGATTCCTAGATAGCGGCTACGTTACCCAAAATAAAAAGTACACCATCTTCCGTTTTCTGTACATAGGGGAATCCCCAACTAATAGTAACCTAAGAATCGAAACAGAAAACCTCTCCCACCAACCACCAATCACGAATGTAGGTTTTTGCGATATATTACGACTAATTAGCGGAAAAGGACCAGCACCACTGCATACATTGCAACCACGTATATAGTTGTTTATAACTATATAAAAGAAATTTGAAACTTCAACACAAACTGTCTACATGGACGCATGTGATCAGAGGAAGCTGACCGAGAATTTCGTCAGATTAGTAGCAGAAACTCCAGTCGAAACTGTAGCGGATAACCTGATGCAATCACGTATTCTCAACGTCGAACATTTGTATAACGAACAATTTCATCACGACAAAATATTAACTAATTCCCCTTTAAATCAACATCACATGCATAGTTAGAAATATGGTTGTAATAATTTTAACAACTGTAATCGATATTATACAGAAGTGTGTTTGTATTATCTGATTAGATTATTATTTAGATTGTGAACATGCGTTCTTCTTATCGTCACATTATGAAGAGAACTTCATTCTATTTACGGAATTATTAGATCATAGGGTTCAATGACAAAAACAGAATGCTAAATCTAGAATTGATCGATTTATCAAAGCTAATTTTAGCATTCCTACATCAACTAGGAAAATTTGCAGAGAGCCGTGGTGTAGTGGTTAGTGCATTGGACTACTAACACAAAGGTTCCTGGTTCGATTCCCATCTGGGATGAAAATTTCAGGGACTCAATTTTCGGCTCTCCCTTGACGCCATTTGCGAGTATGGTCTTGAGGAAACAATGATAGTCCGTCGGAAGGGGACGATAAATGGCTGACCCATGTTAAAAGAGAGCCATATCTCTTGCACGCTAAAGACACCCTTGTAGATTTCGAAAAAGAGTAGGCTAATACTGCTACAAGGCAGCACTCGCACCTGCAAAGTGGAAAGGCATTTTTAAATTGTTATTTGGATGGAGAGTTGTCTCATTGGCACTCACATCACATCTTCCTATATCCAATTAATATAAGTTGCAAAACGTGTTTCCCAATCCACTATAAATAAATATGTTTAAACTAACCAGGACAATTTGCTTTTTTCGACAACTTTAATAGACTCACTTGGATGTTTTGATTCCCCTCAACATGTGTGGATCCGTCTGAGAGTTCAGGCTTATAAACTTGTCCAATAAGTTAAGATTTGAAATAGATATGTGTTTAACAAGCTTCCATTTTCTTATGTTGTTTACGTTTCTATATTTTCTAATTACCTCATGTATTTTGAAATATATAGATAAATATTTTTACATTATATTCGAAATAGTCCTTTTCGTCGTCCTGCCAGTGTTATATAATACAATAATTTAATACCAAGATGTATCATGTTTTTATTTAGTTTACAGCTTGTCTTGAACAATCAAATCCTCACCCTTAATATATGCCACTGGACATTAAAAAATATACATCCATCAATCACCGAAACAATGTGTATCTTAATATCTAAGCGACTTAAGAAATAATAGATAGAAGCCCAAACCCTAAGTTAAACTTTAAAATTGAAAATTAAACAGAAAATAGTTGTATAATTAGTTATCAAAGGTACCAGGATTATATTCTATTATATTATATTATAGTCTATAGATTCTATTTCATGTCGGAATTATCGAAGAATTTACATTAAGGAATTTATTAATTTGGGTTCGAACTACGAGTTTATTTAATGTCGGATGTAATGAACTAGAAAGAATAATTTTATTTGTTACTAGTATATCAGTCTATGACATAGAACATTAGGTATAAATTAAGGTTGTATATGCTAGATCGGACATTTTATAGAAAAAAGTAATATCACAAAATACTGAACTCCGAGGAAAATTCAAAAAGGAAAGTTCCTAATCTAATGGCAAAATCAAAAGCTCAAAAATATCAAACGAATGAAGAACAACTGTCATATTCCTAACTTGGTACAGGCATTTTCTTATGTAGATAATTGTGGATTGAACCTGGTTATAGCTAGCTAGACCTCTGACTTGTATAACAGTCACATGAAATTCCATTAAATTGATAACCATGCGTGAACTAGACCATCCATTATATAAATACTTTAATTCTTCTGACAATACGTTGTCCTTGCGCGTACATCTCTTGTTGTACGTATCGTTCACTGGTGTGTTATCCAAATGTTTTATCAAAAGTATTGTGTCTCTTGAAACGGGTGTTTTGATTCCTTAGTTATTACAGGAAGATTGATTAGTCCATCTTTTCGTTTGAGTGTTTATGATGACATTTAGAAACGGGCATTGGACTCAAGTCATTAATATAATTATGTTTTTATTATTTTCATTTGTTTGAACAAAAATGTGTTTGCAAACCATCTTTGAATTTCAATATTCATTTTGTCATTTTTAGTCAATATTTATTATGATAATTAGAGTGACGATTTTGTATTACACTTAAATGACTTGTGTAGTACATGTATGTACAATTGATGGAAGAGCAGTTCATCATTGCCTCGTTTTGAATAACTGTTTGCTTCCTGCTCTTCTATTCAATTTAAGGTATTACGTTTAAAAGGCGACGACATTATTTTCAACTAGCGTGATGTAGATTTAATAGCCAAAGAAGGTAAGTAAGATTGTTTTGTTCTATATGTTGCTAGAAAAGATATACTATTATATGTTTTCTTCTATAATGTAGCCTTTGAAAAACAACTGTGCTTCAACGCAAAGATTTACATAGTCTTGCATTCTTATAACGTTGGTTTTTAATATCCGGCATAGATTCGTTAGCTATGTATGTTATATTTGATAAACAGTGAACATATTTTGTAAAATGTAGATGAGTCATTTTAATTTATTTTAAAAGTTTTAATGGGATTTCAATTTTATCATGGACCTTGTATATTTGTTAGAATGTTTATCAACTAACTGATCAATTAAAATGAGACTAAAATATTGTTGTTCGGTAACATTTTAGGATAAAACAAGGCAAGCTGGCTGTGAATCATTTTGCAAAATGTGATGCTAAATTCTAAACCTAGACCATCGAACCTATGATACAACTTGCTAACCAAGAGTAGGAATAAACATGTCTTTAATATTTTATGTTCTTAGATAAATGGCGAAAAGTACATTGATGTAAAGGTTTTTAAGTTTAGAGCTATATCACATCATTTGATACAAAAAGTTCCTAATAATCACTTATTAGACTAGTCCAAGATTACTCTGACGTTCAGCGACTGTTTTACCAGACCATTATTATCATATGTGTCTCAATGACACCAGGCAACATACAATGTTATCAAACGATTGATTAGCATGTCTGTCTCAATGACACAAGGCAACATGCAATATAATCAAACGATGGCTTATCATGTATGTCCCAATGACACCAGATAATAACCACCCATTGATTATGTTGTTCCTCCCATTGACACCAGACAACATACAATAAAATACACTGATTGATTATCATGTATGTCTCAATGACACCAGATAATTTCCCCCTGTTGATTATGTTGTCCCTCCTATTGACACCGGACAACTTACAATAACATACACTGTTTGATTATCATGTTTGTCTCAATGACGTCACACACCATACAACATAATTCACCGATTATTTATGTTGTCTGTCTCAATGACGTCAGACAACATGCAACATATTTCACCAATGGATTATGATGTCTGTCTCACTGACGTCAGACAACAGACAATATAACATATCAATTAAATATATTGTCTGTCTCAATGTCAACAGACAACATATAATAACATCCATCGATTGAATATGTTGTCTGTCTCAGTGTCAGCAGACAACATATAATAAAATCCATCGATTACTTATGTTGTCTTTCTCAATGACACCAGACAACTTGTACTAGACCAATGATTTTTTAAAACAACAGAGGAAGGACAGCAAAGGATTTATTCCGTCGAAAAGTCAATTGATATTTTGTAGTGTGTCTTTTCTATGTTGTGATTATATATTATTGTTTCAGAAAAGGGAGAAGGTTTGGTACCGTTTAAACGTTTAATCCCGCTGCAAATGTTTGCACCTGTCCTAAGTCAGGAATCTGATGTACAGTAGTTGTTGTCTGTTCATGTATTTCCTATGTCTTTCTCGTCTCTCGTTTTATATATTTTAGACAGTTGGCTTTCTCGTTTGAATGGTTTTACATTAGTAATTTTTGGGGCTCTTTATAGCTGGCTGTTCGATGAACTTCTTTGAACAAATGAAATTAATGGATTCAACCCTCTTGTTTGATAAGTTCTCTAAACAAGTTGTGTTTATAGATGTTGCATCTAGTGATACCTTTTTATTTTCATTTAACCCCATAATGTACTAAATATTTACTACACTCATAATAAAATATATTAAAAAGTACAATATATAAGGTTAAAATTAGCTAATGTATAGAATATAACGTCTCTACTTAAAACCTACGGATGATGTCAACTGTAAATCTCTATATTTACAACCTATGTCTTCCTCTTATGATGAGTCAACATTCAACTTATAATGAATAATAATGTTTTCAAGGTCGAAATTAATGTAATATGACAGAATATATGAAAATATACTTATAAATTACCCGAGTAGTCATTTATAGATTGGGTGAGTGTCATCATAAATATGTCCGAGTTATTGTTCCAGTTTTATAAAATATACAACATGAGAAGTCATTCCATATATTTGCAAATACTTATTTTTTGTGTAGATTGGTTGAATGTTATCTAATGTATTACCTAAGTAATATTTATTTTTGTATATTTGGCGAGGGTTATCTGATTTTTTTCCCTAGTGGTTAATTTGTAGATTGACCGAGTATTATCTATTATATTTCCCAAGTGGTAATTATGGATATAGTTATCAAAGGTAGATAGAGAAAGTGTTATATATTACATTACCCATTCGGACAAGTGGTTACTTTTGTCCGATTGACCACTGCTCATCTTACTTATTACCAAAATGGTTATTGTGTAGATTGGCCGATTGAAATTATAGTAGATTTGCCAAGTTTGACTTATATGCAATGTAACACAGCAATTGAATATGCTGTGTGTCTCAATTACACCAGACAACATAAAATAAAATCCGTCTATTGAATATGTTGTCTGTCTTAATGTTAACAGACAACATAAAATAAAATCCGTCTATTGAATATGTTGCCTGTCTTAATGTTAACAGACAACATAAAATAAAATCCGTCTATTGCATATGTTGCCTGTCTTAATGTTAACAGACAACATAAAATAAAATCCGTCTATTGAATATGTTGCCTGTCTTAATGTTAACAGACAACATAAAATAAAATCCTTCATTGGATATGTTGTTTGTCTTAATGACACCAGACAACATAAAATAAAATCCGTCTATTGAATATGTTTTCTGTCTCAATGACACCAGACAACATAAAATAAAATCCTTCGATTGAATATGCTGTTTGTCTCAATGACACCAGACAAAATATAATGAAATCCATCGATTGAATATGCTGTCTGTCTTAATGTTAACAATCAACATAAAATAAAATCCGTCTATTGAATATGTTGCCTGTCTTAATGTTAACAGACAACATAAATTAAAATCCGTCTATTGCATATGTTGCCTGTCTTAATGTTAACAGACAACATAAAATAAAATCCGTCTATTGAATATGTTGCCTGTCTTAATGTTAACAGACAACATAAAATAAAATCCTTCATTGGATATGTTGTTTGTCTTAATGACACCAGACAACATAAAATAAAATCCGTCTATTGAATATGTTTTCTGTCTCAATGACACCAGACAACATAAAATAAAATCCTTCGATTGAATATGCTGTTTGTCTCAATGACACCAGACAAAATATAATGAAATCCATCGATTGAATATGCTGTCTGTCTTAATGTTAACAATCAACATAAAATAAAATCCGTCTATTGAATATGTTGCCTGTCTTAATGTTAACAGACAACATAAAATAAAATCCGTCTATTGCATATGTTGCCTGTCTTAATGTTAACAGACAACATAAAATAAAATCCGTCTATTGAATATGTTGCCTGTCTTAATGTTAACAGACATCATAAAATAAAATCCTTCATTGGATATGTTGTTTGTCTTAATGACACCAGACAACATAAAATAAAATCCGTCTATTGAATATGTTTTCTGTCTCAATGACACCAGACAACATAAAATAAAATCATTTGATTGAATATGCTGTTTGTCTCAATTACACCAGACAAAATATAATGAAATCCATCGATTGAATATGTTGTCTGTCTGAATGTCAACAGACAACATATAATAACATCCATCGATTGAATATGTTGTCTGTCTCAATGTCAACAGACAACATATAATAAAATCCATCGATTACGTATGTTGCCTGTCTCAATATCAACAGAAAACATATAATAAAATCCATCGATTACTTATGTTGTCTGTCTCCATGACACCAGACAACATGTAATAGAACAATGATTTTTGAAAACAACAGAGGGAGGACAGCAAAGGATATATTCCGTCGAAAAGTCAATTGATATTTTATAGTATGTCTTTTCTATGTTGTGATTACAATGTATATACTATTGTACCAGAAAAGGGAGAAGGTTTGGTACCGTTAAAATGTTTAATTTCGCAGCAAATGTTTGCACCTGTCCTTAATCAGGAATCTGATGTACTGTAGTTGTGGTCTGTTCATGTAGTTCATACGTGTTTCTCGTTTCTCGTTTTTTATATATATTAGACCGTTGGCTTTGCCGTTTGAATGGTTTTACATTAGTAATTTTTGGGGCCCTTTATAGCTTGCTGTTGGATGAACTTGTTTGATGAGATGAAATTAATTGATTCAACCCTCTTGTTTGATAGGTTCTCGAAACAAGTTGTGTTTATAGGTGTTGCATCTGGTGATAACTTTTAATTTTCATATTACCCCATAATATACTAAATATTTACTACACTCATAATAAAATGTATTAAAACGTACAATATATAAGGTTGAAATTAGTTAATGTATAGAATATAACGTGTCTACTTAAAACCTACGGATGATGTCAAGTGTAAATATCTATATTTACAACCAATGTCTTCCTGTTATGATGAGTCAACTTATAATGTTATCACGCAGTACTTATGCTGCTTATATTTAAAACCTTGTGTTCAAAGTCGAACTTAATGTAATGTGACAGAATATATGAAAATATACTTATAAATTACCCGAGTAGTCATTTGTACATTGGCCGAGTGTCAACATCTTTATTGTTGAGTTATTGGTCTAGTTTTATAAAACATGAGTAGTCATTCCTTAGATTTGCAAATTGTTATCTTATATTGCTCGAGTGGTGTTTTTTTGTTGTTGTGAAGATTGGTTGAATGTTATCTAATGTATTACCTAAGTAATATTTTTTTTTTGTATATTTGCCGAGGGTTATCTGATTTTTTTCCCAGAGGGGTAATTTTTAGAATGACAGAGTATTGTCTATCATATTACCCAAGTGGTAATTATGGAGATTGGGAAGTGTTATATATTACATTACCCATTCGGACAAGTGTTTTTTTTTCAGATTTGCCACTGCTCATGTTATTTATTACCGAAGTGGTTATTGTGTAGATTAGGCGATTATAATTGGCCGATTGTTATTATTGTACTAGATTTGCCAAGTTTGACTTATACATTTACCGAGCAGCCAAATGTTATCTTACATATTGCATGACTGGATTTTTTTGTTGTATTTTGGGTGTAGTCTAATATATAACCTACGTGGTTGTTTTACAAATGGCAACGTGTTACCGTATATATTTGTAAGACTTAGATCGACGTCCGGTCTCTAATCGACGTCCGTTCATTGAATCGATGTCCATATCTGACATCACAATAAAATAACATTGCAAATCGACGGCTAATTGCTCGTCTATTCGACATCCTTTTTTTGTTGTTCTCAAATCGACGTGCAATTTTTGGATTCTTTAATTGACGTCCGTTTTATAGAGTTGTCACAGTGAAATCACAACTAGGTTGAACCTGAAACACAGAAAGTTGTTGAAAAAAAATAATACTTCTCAACAATTGGCTGTATGTTTTAATTGTTTCTATTGTTCGAGTCTGTATACTGCCCTCTATATGTCTTTTGATTATCTTTGTTTTTGACAAAACGAGACAGATAATATAAACAAAGATCAATTCAAATTTGACGTTCTTGCCGTGCTTTGAACTATAATTGTTTATAATTTTATAATAATAATTTTATACATTTAATTTAATACACATTTAATAATTTATAATTCTGGTTCCTTTGATAACTAATTATTCATTGTGATGATGGAGAGTTGTCTCATACCACATCTTCTTATTCATATATATCTTTCTGTAAATTTTCAGTCATTTAGAGCTTTGTTAAAAGTTTCACATTTCTGCTGTTTCCATGGCAACGGCAATCATTTTGAAAATTCCAAAGTCGAAAGTCTCATCTATACATGCCAGTTAAAATTAACAGTAAGATTCATTAAGTTCGGAGAATTTTGACAATACATGTATTTGACATTTTTGTAGTTTCCATGGCAACGTTGGTCATTTTGGAAATTCAAACTTCAAAAGTCTCATGCACACTTGACAGACAATCACATTAAGTTTCATCAATTTTTGAGCATTTTTACATTTTTGCTGATTTCCATGGTAACAGAGACAATTCCATTTTTTTTAATTACAGATGCAACATTGGTTCATGTTAGAGAATATGCCATAAAAGTTTCAATGGATTTGACCTACCATTATAATTGAGTAAATGCAACTTTTTTAGAATTTACCATAGAGTCTAATGGTAAATGTATATCAAGTTTCCATGGTAATGGCAGCCATTTTGTAATTGATAAATATGGTCAACACATCTTGGCATGTCAGGCAACATTCCCATAAAGTTTCATCAGGTTGGGTCTTTTAATGAAAGATTGAATGGATTTGCTATTTTGATTTTTTTCCACATTTTTGCTGTTTCCATGGTAAAGGCACCCATTTTATAGTTCAAAAGGTGGACTGAAACTCTAAAGTCAGTGGTCTTTGTTACAGTAAAGTATCATTAAGATTGGTTCCATTGACTCTGAGAAAACTGCCACACAAAAGTAGGTTGAAAAAAAATAATAATAAGAATAAGATTAAAGAAACAGAGGAAAAGTAATAGGGCACACGACATTGCCGATCGGGTGACGTCGTTTGGATGACATAATTAAAATAATGACATTTAAAAAAAGATACTCTTTTGTATTCGAAGTTTTTGCAGTTTTGTTTTGTCTAAACAAATTGACGCTCAAAATTAATATAGTATTGTGGAATTTTTTTTAACTTAAACACCGGTTAGTAGCATAATAATCCTGTCACGTATGAATTTGGTAAAAAACTGGAAATGTGAAAGTTTACGGGCGGTAGGTGCAACAGGATACCGACAGCTCTTATGGCTCGTCAGGGTGAGAGCTAACAAGTGGATCCATGAAAATTTGATTGAAAACCTGTATTCATTCCAAAAAATTATTGAGAATTTTCTGAGGATTATACTATTTAAGGCAACAAGAAAACTTCCAGAATTTAATGCAAAGTAGGTTTAAAGTCTTTCGCCAAAAATTACTATCAATTTCTTCTTCTCCTATGTTAAGGGAACACGATACAGTAGCAGGGGCAGATGATAATGTTTTAAAACCTGTTGGTGTTGTTTTCGCGACGTTGGTAACCAGATCGTTGTAATTTTGCGATGTTTGTAATAAGAACGTTAAATTTCGCGACGTCGCTTTAAATTAGGTCATATTTTCGCGGAATATTCACTGACGTCATAATCAGGTTTCGCGAATCTCAAAAAAGTACCTGCTAAAAAAGCGCCTATGTCGTTTCTAAAAGACTGCAAAATCTGCCATAGAGCAGTGAGATCAAAGGAAATACTGGATATGAACAAACATAAATCTAATACAGCTTTGCATGACGAATTGAAGAAAAGGTAAAAGACACAGCAGAGAATTCTGACAGTATAACATGGAAAGACGGAAGAAGAATTTTTGAGCTTTTTATTCTGGCAAAAACACTGAATAACTGCCGAAACTGTACGGCCAAACGGAATCTGCGCAACGTACTAAGAGAAAGAAAAATTGCAAGGATTTCGGAGCTATCCTACTATTCGTTGCTTAAACTGTAACATGTTGAATAACATTTTAACAAATAAGACACATTACAAAACAAAAGGACCTGCTATTTCTAACATCACCACAAACATGACAAAAGCTGCAATAGCTAATTATGAGTATAGATTTTATATAGATTGGATCGTTGGTTTTCCCGTTTGAATGGTTGTACTCTAGTAATGTTAGGGCCGTTTATAGCTTGCTGTTTGGTGTGAGCCAAGGATCCGTGTTGAAGGCCGTACCTCGACCTATAATGGTTTACTTTTATAAATTGTTACCTTGATTGAGAGTTGTCTCATTGCCACTCATACCACATCTTCCTATATCTATTAAAAGCTATTTAACGTCCAGCGGCAAATATTTAATTGAGCATTTATGATATCAACATGTCATTTTAATGAAACAAAAAGAAAAAAGAAAACATATGAACCCGTGATTAATTAGAAAATTTTAACAAAATATATGGCGCGAAGGGTGGCTGAATCGGGTCTAGTGTTGGGAGATTTGAAATTCATATACAAACAAGTAATTACTACGGCGTGGGGTACAGCTGTGCAATATTTTTCATTACGAGAACATTTATTTTCACTCATTGATAATGTAGTCAATAATACAATCTTGAATTGAAAGATAATCAGAATCAAAATAGTTTGTGTCTTTATTTTTTTCTATTTGTATAGCATTGGGCAGACTGCAAATTGAATGGTCAATTGTTATTGTACGGCCGAATTTAACAGACAACCAATAAAATAACAAAACCGACTGCATATGCGAGACCCTCATAGGTTGGCAAGGTCGTACAACACCCATATTCGTAAATAAAAATTGTAAATAAAGAAGTCTCTCATCCTGTTCTGGACTTGCCTTGGTTCATAAAAAAAATTGCAGAGTTTAATTGATTTTTTTTTTAAATATATGATATTATATGTGTATATTTGTATGTACAAAAGGTGTCAATAAAAGTCCGTTAAAAAGATTAAAAAAATACATTGGTGTCGTTTTTGTTTTGAATTTAAGCAAAATGTTGCAAATAGATGCAGAATGTCACACGTTAGTTTGTTCATTTGGTTTATTTTTTGTGTATATCAATCTGGATTTTATAGACCAAAACAAGAAAACGTCCGTTCACATGCTGTTAAAAGGGCTTGCAATTCAATGGTGTCGTTTGTTATTGTATATCATATTTGAATTTCGTTCATTGTTTTGTTCTTAACTCAGGCTGTAAGTTTCCCGTTTGAGTTGTTTTGCATTTGTCATGTAGGGTCTTTTCATAGCTGACTATGTGGTATGGGTCTTAATCATTGTTGAAGCTGTCCGATGTCCTATAGTCGTTAACGTCTTTGTCATTTGGTCACTGGTTGAGATTTGCCTCATTGGTAATCATACCACGTCTTCTTATTTGTATAAGCATCTCCCTTTTGAACTTCATGGTATTGCGAGATATAATTTGAAGTATCGACAAATGTACACTAATTGCAGACAGACATACAGATCAGAAAGTGTACACACGTTCAAGCTCGTCGCTGTCAAGCTTATGAACAAATATGAAGTCATGCAGTAGCGTTGTTTCTGAGAAAAGTAACACAATTATAGTTAGACGATCGGACAGAAGAACGAATAAAGTGTTTTCAATATATCTCTATTTCTAGACAAACAAGTACGCCAATATTCATACAGTTACGCCGTATGAAAGGTAATGCAACTTATCTATTGATAAAGACATCCTTGAATATTATTCTCTAATACTAGCTGTTGTACTTTCTTTTAAATGTTATACTACAACTTCATTTTCAGTCCACTGAGGCAATTATGACATGAAATTGCACAAAACAACTCAAACTATAGGACAAACAGTACTCCTTATATTCTAAATTTGAAAGATGAATATGTTTTGAATGTAAAAAGAAAAAAATCCAAGTACGTCGGGGCCTTTTAAAACTGACAGGTTTTGTCATTGTTGGCGGTTATACGGTTGTTAATTAATGGTATCACCTCACTTAATTTTTTAATTTTGGTTCACATTTTACCATGTTAGGGCCTTTGCAATAATGTTGGCTATCATCTTTCGGTACATGAAGCAATTTAAAGCTAATGTCGGACGGAGCAGCACCAGTATACTTCTATAAGATTTTTTCTGTTTTGCCGTACATCTGATAAAGTGATCTGCTGGGATCCTTTTTATATCCTTTTTTTTATTATGAAAAGGTTCTTGTCCAAATTCCGTTTCGTAAATGTATAGCCTCATGTTTAGCACAAATGTTTAGCGATTTTACGAATAACCATCTTATGAATTTTTATGATAAGTATCAATACTTTGGAAAACACCTTCATATACTTGACAGCATAGTCGGGAACGGCGGGAATGATTTCAAGACGTTGGTGCGATTAAAACTTTATATAACGTAATTTAGCGCCATACTGACAGACATCGTAAAAAATTCAGGTATATGGCTTTTATTGAAAAAAAACAGCAAATGAACCCATATTTTTTTTTCTTTTGCAATCAATCAAGTACTGTTTCAAGAACACTCCGCCCAAATGTCAAGAAAAAATCAACGATCAATTTTTTTCTGCACTTCCGAAAAGACGCAAAAATATGGTCAATTTCATTATTTCGCATTTATCAATCTAAATCCGGGAAAAAATTATTTGGTTTAACCTTAAACTTGTTAAACTTGACGCCATGGATCAAGGGAACGTTTTACAAAAAAACCGGTGAAGTTATGACTTTATGTTTAAAAGTATTGTCATTATTTATGAATTTTCGGGAATTTTCTTTCAAATATGCAAATTTCGAGCCAAGTAATCTCAAACAATAAGTCATAAAGGTACTTTTTCTTTTCATATTCGGAAAGTACACATTCAAATTGACCTACTATCAAAATTTTAGGAAAAAATCAACGAGGGATCTCTACTGTATCGTATGCCCTTAAACTCCATGCAATCTCCCTTTATGATCAATAAATTGAACTGTAAAACAATACCTAGTATCTTCCAGATGTTTATGCTCGATGTTGAAGGTCATACTTTGACTTGCAATTGTTCACATCTTGTTCCAGTCTAGAAAATTTTTAATCAGTAATATAGGAAAAGCAAGTCTTTGTAGTTTTTTTTTATCCAGTCGAAATGTATTGGAGACAGTGTATATATTAAGGACGAAATTAGAGGCGTCAGTAGTTAGACCATCTAACGTCGTATAAACCAGTCAAACGTGTATTGCTGTTATAAATGTCGTTTAACCTTAAGCACCTTTTAAAACTGTTTTAGTTATCATATTATGTAGAGAATCATCAATTCAAGGCCATTCAATATCTTAAATAAAACTAAATTAATTAGATATATTTTCATCTGATATTGGACAAAAGATGTTGCCCTTTTATGTAATATAAGTTACGAGTATCTAAAAACGCTTATTAAACAGCCAAATGGATTCACAAAAGTGAAAATAGGAGTCACAAATCCGATTGAATACAATTATCTGCCCAATTTTATTGATTCTGTACCGATTGTTTCAAATATGACCAGAGATAAATGCGCCTAGTCCGACCTTGAACAAATGAAGAAGAACTAAAGAAAAGAACTGCCTACGAATCATAAAACAACAAATATATGGATTAAACATTGAAACCTTATCAATAAACTCATCATAGATACCAGGACTAAATTTTGTATATACGCCAGACGCGCGTTTCGTCTACAAAAGACTCATCAGTGACGCTCGAATCCAAAAAAGTTAAAAGGCTAAATAAAGTACAAAGTTGAAGAACATTAAGGACCAAAATTCCAAAAAGTTTTGCAATCCAGTTAAGGTAATCTTTGCAAAATTTCGGAATAAACTTCACGCTTCAGTTTTCACTCATTTTTAATGTCGATCAAGTCGAATGTGTATTTTACATCGATTGATACTAATATTTTTATGCTCACTTGACAAATTAATGATAATAAGCAATCCTAATCATTTGGCATGATTTGGTAACTGTAAATTAAGAATTTTATTCCGATGTTTTTATTACTGAGATATATGCAACCGAGTTATAATTGCAACACTTTAAACTCCCATTTTGAAAATTTGTATATGCAGAAAATAGTATTTTTCTCAATATCGTAGAAATTAAAATCGAATTTTAGTGTTAAATGACAAAATTGCAACAATAAATGTACGCAGTAATTTATGAATTTACAGTATTCCAAGCTTGAATAACGAAAGGTTACACAGGACCTTATAGTATTGACCATACAAATTGAAGTTTAAAACTTGATAAATGTTATCTAAATAACCTGGTATTCCTCCTATATAAATCATAATACTCATTGGACATGCATATCACCATATAAATCAGTATGCCCCTCTCTCTATTTAATTGTATTTGCTTACACACAAAAAAAATCAGCTTGACCTTGGTGGATAGTTAGTTTGTTTGCAATCCTCAACACATCTCATTTATTTTGTATTGATTATCTTCAGACGCATTTATATGTTGTAAAAATGTGAGATATTTTCAAATCTTAACAGTTTATCAAACTGCTGGTTACTTGTTCAAAAATTGGTTAGCATCATGTCTATAAAGTGTCGGTAATAGCCTTAGCTTGAATTTGTAACATTCGCTGTCGGCACTAAACCAGTAAATCTGGATAACAGCAATATGTTATTTGAGTATATTGTTAAATCATTTCTACATTTTTCAAAGAATTGGGTTAACACATTATGAATCAAAATGATGTTTAGATATGTTTCCGCAATTTTATATACGTAACGTTTTCACCTGAGATCACCCCAAGTTTTTGGTGGGGTTCGCGTTGTTTAATCTTTAGTTTCCTTTGTTGTGTCATGTGTACTAATGTTTGTCTGTTTATCTTTTTCATTTTTAGCAGTGGCGTTGTCAGCTTATTTTCGATTTATGAGTTTGACTGTCCCTTTGGTATCTTTTTCAAGACGCATGCACAAAATTTCAAAATGTTGTTAAATGTTAAAAACACATGTCACTTAAACATTTCTTTGAACATTTTTTCAAATTATGTTGATAACGTAAAGAAGCAACATTGCCTAAGAATGATTACCCATATACTTTGGTAATGTATCTTTTATCACAAGTAGAACCTTATAGTCATACATATAACGCGACCTATAAACCAGGTTTATCCACTTATTTGTACAGTAGGAAATTCCTGTAAAAACAATCAGGATTATGACAGTTGTTTTCCATTCGTAAGCTGTGTTTGAGTTTCTGATTTTGCTATTTGATAAATCACTTTTCGATTTGTGAATTTGCGTTGGAGTTCGGTATTTTCGTTATTTTACTTTCTACATAACATCCGATTTTTTTAACAACCATTTAATAAGTAGCCTTATTGACTTTTTTTGAAAATATTATATGATTCCTAGATTTATCAGAGCATACACACGTTGAATGCTTATTTCAAACACTTTCAGAGTCTTAAGTAAAAACAAACCCTTCTTTTTGTAAATTGTTACTTGGATGGAGAGTTGTCTTATTGGCACTCATACCACATCTTCCTATATATACCTTCTGAATAATTATACAAAAAAACATTCTTGCAGTAAATTTATGTTTTCATATATGTTATGATGGTATGATACTAACCCCCTAACGGGAAGGATTGTGCCTGATATTCATATGATGAAATCATAATCTTTCAATCAGTTTAATTGAAGTCTGGAGATGGCATGGCAGTTAACTGCTAGAAGTCTGTTGTTATTTATGCATAATTGTCATTTTGTTTATTTTCTTTGGTTACATCTTCTGACATCAGAGTCGGACGGCTCTTGAATTGAATTATAAATGTACGTATTGGTATGCGTTTACTTTTCTACATTGGCTAGAGGTATAGAGGGAGGGTTGAGATCTCATAAACATGTTTAACCCCACCGCATTTTTGCGCCTGTCCCAAGTCAGGAGCCTCTGGTCTTTGTTAGTCTTGTATTATTTTATTTAGGACCTAGTGTATAATTTGGAAATAAGTATGGCGTTCATTATCACTGAACTAGCATATATTTGTTAAGGGGCCAGCTGAAGGACGCCTCCGGGTGCTGGAATTTCTCGTTACATTAAAGACCTGTTGGTGACCTTCTGCTGTTGTTTTTTTTTCTATGGTCGGGTTGCTGTCTCTTTCATACATTACCCATTTCCATTCTCAATTTTATTAAAGTGTTTATTGGTACTAATCCACTTATTTAGTCACATGTCAAGGTTATAAAGCTATGTCGAACTAACTGTTCACCAAAATAACTGTTAAATACCAAATAAGTCATGATAAAATTAAATTTAATAACTGCATCATATTGTGTCACGTTAAATAACTTACTTGTCTGTGCGATACAGCCGAATCGATGCAACTGGCAACATTGAAAAATCTCACAACTGAACTGAAGGAGAATAGTTTATCTGCTGCTGCTAAATAAAGATATGTCAACTCGTCCCTCACATGCATAAAGTTTAATCTAATTGAAAAAAAGACCCACTCGTCAAACTTATGCCCCACAAAACCAGTTTAATACCTGTATGTAAAGACATAAAAACACACAGTACACCTAAATTCTGACGAGAAAAAAAAGGCAACAGTAGTATACCGCTGTTCAAAACTCATAAATCAATGGACAAAAAACAAAATCGGAGTAACAAACTAAAACTGAGGGAAACGCATTAAATAAAGAGGAGAACAAGACACAACACTAAAATGTAACACACACAGAAACGGACCAAGCATCAGACAAAATCCCACGAGAATAACAAATGTAACATCAAAACCAAATACATGAATTTGGGATAAACAAGTACCGGGACACGTCTTATCGCGATGTGAATTTACATTAAAAAATTAGAGAAAACAAACGACGCAACGTTAAAATGTCACACACACATAAACGAACTATAATATTACAATGGCCACATTCCTGACTTGGCACAGGACATTTTTTAAGGAAAAAAGGTGGGTTGAACCTGGTTTTGTGGCATGCACCTCCTTCGTTGATAGCCATGAGAAAAATAACATCAAAATGACAACACACCACACGACTACAATATAAAATCAACGAAAGAAATTCCAACTAGGTCCAAAAGTTAAAACTTATTACTCATAATAAACAAGATTTTAAACTTGATTTTTACTCATGAAAATTATACATGTATGCATCCCTTGCTTTTTTTCAAGATTTCGAAACGTGTTGTGTTTATCGCATTGCGTAAATACTGTTATTACTTAAGATTAAAATAAAACGTGTTCAAATTATCAGCCTCCCCCATTCGTAATTTAGTCGATATATACTACACCAAAACCAAAATTGAAAGCATTGAATAATAAATGAATAAGGTCGAACCAAGCTGATGTAGAGAAAATTATGTTTCCACTTGTAACATACGGAAGATGTCAAGTTCAAATCGTTAGTAATCACACCCTTCATCTTCCTGTTATGATGAGTCTACATTCAATTTATACTTTGACCAAGTAGTACTTATCTTGTTTATACATATTTGCAAGGTCGAACTAAATGAACAACAATAACAGAAATGTATAGTCTGACTTATCACATATATTTCCCGAGTGTGGTCTTTTTATTTGGGAGACTGGTCGTGTTTCATTGGTAAATGTACAGTCTGACTTATCACATATATTTCCCGAGTGTGGTCTTTTTATTTGGGAGACTGGTCGTGTTTCATTGGTAAACATTACTTGTATTCATCTGTGAGTCAATTTTTTTTTTATTGTCCTGATGAGATATTTCAGATTGCTGGTGTCTGATGCATTTTTTTGAACTCTTTTCTATACAATTCAGTTGAATACAAAAATTCGCTATCATTACATGATCATGATAATTAGAAGCAAAAAAAATTTATTGAGACAGCCTCCCCCCTAAAAAAAAATCATAATTGTGTTTGCAGTGGAATCTGGAAGACACACACAAGCAAAAATTACAATACTATTATTTCAATTATGTTTTTGATATGAACAAAATTGCTATCACAGCAGATAATTTTAAGTGTATGGAATAGAATTTACATATGTAAGAGGCGGTACAAAATTAATTTGAAATACTATATACATAGTGACCAGTTGTTCTTTTTGTCCACGGCAAGGTTTTCTTATATAAGAACGAATTGTCCTATTGTATATTTGATTATGATGATGTTAACTGGCATATGAAGGATTCCTCGTTCTGACTAGCATTACTATTGACAACCGGTGTCAGTTGCGTGTTGGTAACTAGGAGATAGCTGTATTGTATTTTAAGTTCGACGGCATCAATTGGTGATTTCCCGTTGGTATCTTTCGTCCCTCTTAGTAATTTTATGGTCGCAAATTAAGTTTATTGGTGACATGTTAGTGGAGTATCAAATCACTAATTGATGCCGTCGGCGCTTAAAACACAATATTGTTATCTACATTCTTAAGAAAATGATGGAAAACAACGTAAAACGACGCATTTAAAATATGTCATACGTTGTCTGATTTTGACGAACGTTTTCGAAGCATCAACTATTAATTGATGCCACAAAAATTGGTGACGTTAACCAATAAAAAACTTTACCCACAATGTTGCATCATTAAAATGTTTGATATACTTTCATTTCGTATGTCTTCCTAACATTTTATCCCTATATACAAACCTGCACAAATTGCCGTCTAAGCGGTAAATATTTTGTTTTAAATTAAAATTCAGATCATAATAGCCCATGATAGACTGCATTGGGGAAACAACCAAGGACAAACCAGCAAATGTTAAAAATGTCACATTTCTACTTGTATCTGAAGATGTCAAGTTAAAATCGATTATATTCACAATTTATATCTTCCTGTTTTGATGAGTCAACATTCAAGTCATCCTTGTTATCACGGTGTACAAGTAGTACTTATATAAAAATATGTTTTCAAAATTGTAATTTCTAGAGCAAAATGTAGAGTTGGCCGATTGTTTTTAATCAGAATTTCTTATATTCTTCAATGTTGTTTTTTCCTGGTCAGATATATTGCTACATATTACTGCGTGTTCATGCGACCTGTTGAGATGTTTAATACGCAACTCGATCAAATTAATAAATTCGATAGTGTTGTCCACATTATTATACTTATTACATGCACAATTATTTAAACAAAAAAGGTGAACATTCAATGATTTATTTTAACGTTTTACTTTTTCAAAACTATGCCAGGTTAAATAGATTGTTGACGTCTGTTAACACGATTTACCTGCCACATTGTTGGTGAGCCCGTCCTTAGTCAGAATCATGTAGTTCAGTGATTGTTCATGTCTGTTACAATTGCTTTTCTTAAAAATTGGTTTGTTATAGATTAAGACAGTTTGTTTATGTTTCATGTCGATACCTTTTATAGCCGTGTTTATAGTATGGGGTTTTCTCGTCATGCGTTTGTCTACAATTGCTTACATCAATTTCATTCGACATCATTCCACGTGTCTTACTTTGATATCAATCATGTTTTTTTAAATGAAATCAAAATCATTAACTATGGATGTGAGATTAGCGGCCGGTTTGTTGTTCGATATTCGATATTAATTATCCAAACGGCTGCTAACAGTCGGTTCGATATTCAAATTTAGTTGAAAATCATAAGAAAAAATAATATCTGATAACATTAAAGAGATTTTCAAAGTTGAAAGGAGTAAAACGATACGTGGGAAATCGTTTTATGACCCCTTCAAGATGTCTTACTTTCGTTATCCTCGAATATAAACCTTTATCACTGCTTATTTAAGTTGAATATTTGTCTTTGTGTTATATAGATTTCTATCAATAAAACTACGTCAACTCTTTAATGCATATCTAATAATTCTTAAAACAAAAACTAAAATCGCTCACTCTAGAAATATGAATAAAAATATATGAAAAGCCCCCACAAATATATAGTGAAAACCTATCTGAGACTGCTAAAAGGACGATGACCACCCCCCAACCGCCGACTGTTCTTTTAATGTCCATAAAATTCGACCAAATCATATAACGATTGTATAAAATGATATCCCAGAATAATGTCATCTTCGATATCTACGGAGGGCTTATATTGTCACTTTTCAGCAAAATATTATCATCATTTCAGGACAAAGAGCGCATGACAATGCTAAGAGTCCCCTTATCTCTCAATCTGCCTAATATTAAGTATACAGTTAGTTAATAGGTAGATACAAACGTGACAAAAAGGAATTTGGGTACACTACCAGTCTTCTATGTTTACGGAGGGTCCAAAGTGCCAGTTGGATATTCAAAATATTCAAAATATTAGCTAAAACCTACCTGAAAACGCATATATCTATGAATGCCTATACAGAATGAGACAGAAAACTAACGAAACAGAACAATCAAGACATCAATAGTCATTTTACAATTGTTTGTTATAATAGACAGATGTCTTTATAGAAAGAGACAGCAAACCAACGACACAGAACAATCAAGACATACAGTCAACATACAGTCTTTTATCCAGCAAGATGTCGACGAAGAACGAGGCAGCAAACCAACGACACATAATAATCAAGACATCTACAATCAACATACAGTCTTTTATAATATAATAGAGATATACCCATACGATTTGAAACAACAAACCAACGACACAGAAGAATCAAGACATCTACAGTCAACATACAGTTTTGGCACTCAAACCACATCTTCCTATATCTATTTCATAATATAATAAAGATATACCTATACGGTTTGAAACAGCAACCCAACAACAAAAAATAATCAAGACATCTACAGTCAACATACGGTCATTTATAATATAATAGAGATATACCCATACGGTTTGAAACAGCAAACCAACGACACAGAAGAATCAAGACATCTACAGTTAACATACAGTCTTTCATAATATAATAGATATATACCTATACTGTTTGAAACAGCAATCAAACGACAAATAATAAGCAAGACATCTACAGTCAACATACAGTCTGTTATAATATAATAGAGATATACCTATACGGTTTCAAACAGCAAACCATCGACACAGAAGAATCAAGACATCAATATTCAACATACAGTCTTTCAAAATATCTTAGATTCCTGAAGGACAGCTTGTTTCAACTCAGACGACAACAGAATATATTTCATTTATTCAGAACATAAAATATACTAAGATTAACCGAGATTGTGGGCGTAGCAAGGTGTGTTTGAATTGATTAGGAATGCCAGTTTTCCACCCGAAGGTCTGCAGTTCTCTCAGTTCTTCAATGACTCCGACTTTCTCCATCACTGAACACTGGCAGCAATTATAGAGCATAGAGTGCTGAAAGTGGCGTTAAACACAAACAATAAATAGACCTAACTTATTAAATTTTCAAATGAAAATTGCAAGGCCCTGCACTACGAATTAAAATGGCCATCAGTTTATCATTTACCAGAGATTTAAATCATTTTTTTTTTTGAATTTCTTAACTCGCAAGTCGACTTTTTGTAAAACGCAACTAAACATTCGTAACTCGCAAGTCTACTTTTTAAACTCACAACTCAGTGGCGGATCCAGAAAGTTTTATAAGGGGGCCCACTGACTGACCTTAAGGGGGGGCGCTCCAGTCATGCTACAGTGATTCGTTATATAATCAACCAAATTTTCCAACAAAAGGGGGACCAGGCCCCCCATGTCTCCCCTGGATCCACCTATGCAACTCGACTTTTGTAACTCATAACTCGACTTTTGTAACTTGGAACTCGATTTTTTTAACTCGCAACTCAACTTTTTGTGACTCACAATTGCAACTTGACAAGAAGAAATCGTCACCATTTCGAACTGCTATTTACACTTTGTTTTTATATTGGGCTGTTACACCACTGTCTCAATTTAGGAGAGGGTTTCGAAAACTATCACAAACATGTTTAACCCCGTCATATTCTTAAAGTGCCTGTTCCAAGTCAGGAGCCTGAAAATCACTGGTTCGTTGGTAAATTGTTGATCATATCTATTATTTTTCTTTTTTCGTTTAATGTTTTGTCAAAAATCGGGCCGTTCATTATCTCGTTTGAATTGTATCACGTTGTGTTGTATTTGGGTTTTTGTAAGCAAAGTATGTCTATACAGAATGGATTTTGCTCATTATAGAAAACCGCTACATGACTTTAATGTCGATCATGGTGGATAGTTGTCTTAGTGGCAATCATACCACTTCTCCTTATTGTATATGCCATATAAACTGTACTTATTCTTTATGTTTTTATATAAAATTGATTCCTAAAAGTTATGACATAAGCATACTGTTAAACAGCTTTACTTTTTTTTAACTTGTGACATACGCATAATTGATTGTAGAGACGGACTGCACTATATGCACGTTTCTGAGTTCATTGTAGAGACGGACTGCACTATATGCACATCTCTGAGTTCATTGTATAGACGGACTGCACTATATCCACATCTCTGAGTTCATTGTAGAGACGGACTGCACTATATGTACATCTCTGAGTTCATTGTAGAGACGGACTGCACTATAGGCACATCTCTGAGTTCACTGTAGAGACGGACTGCACTAGATGCACATCTCTGAGTTCATTGTAGAGACGGACTGCACTAGATGCACATCTCTGGGTTCATTGTCGAGACGGACTGCACTAGATGTACATCTCTGAGTTCATTGTAGAGACGGACTGCACTATATGCACATCTCTGAGTTCATTGTAGAGACGGACTGCACTAGATGCACATCTCTGGGTTCATTGTCGAGACGGACTGCACCAGATGTACATCTCTGAGTTCATTGTAGAGACGGACTGCACTATATGCACATCTCTGAGTTCATTGTAGAGACGGACTGCACCAGATGTACATCTCTGAGTTCATTGTAGAGACGGACTGCACTATATGTACATCTCTGAGTTCATTGTAGAGACGGACTGCACTATATGCACATCTCTGAGTTCATTGTAGAGACGGACTGCACTATATGCACATCTCTGAGTTCATTGTAGAGACGGACTGCACTAGATGCACATCTCTGAGTTCATTGTAGAGACGGACTGCACTATATGCACATCTCTGAGTTCATTGTAGAGACGGACTGCACCAGATGTACATCTCTGAGTTCATTGTAGAGACGGACTGCACTATATGCACGTTTCTGAGTTCATTGTATAGACGGACTGCACTATATGTACATCTCTGAGTTCATTGTATAGACGGACTGCACCAGATGTACATCTCTGAGTTCATTGTAGAGACGGACTACACTATATGTACATCTCTGAGTTCATTGTAGAGACGGACTGCACTAGATGTACATCACTGAGTTCATTGTAGAGACGGACTGCACTAGATGCACATCTCTGAGTTCATTGTAGAGACGGACTGCACTATATGTACATCTCTGAGTTCATTGTAGAGACGGACTGCACTATATGTACATCTCTGAGTTCATTGTAGAGATGGACTGCACTAGATGCACATCTCTGAGTTCATTGTAGAGACGGACTGCACTAGATGTACATCTCTGAGTTCATTGTAGAGACGGACTGCACTATATGTACATCTCTGAGTTCATTGTAGAGACGGACTGCACTATATGTACATCTCTGAGTTCATTGTAGAGATGGACTGCACTAGATGCACATCTCTGAGTTCATTGTAGAGACGGACTGCACTAGATGCACATCTCTGAGTTCATTGTATAGACGGACTGCACTATATGTACATCTCTGAGTTCATTGTAGAGACGGACTGCACTATATGTACATCTCTGAGTTCATTGTAGAGACGGACTGCACTATATGTACATCTCTGAGTTCATTGTAGAGACGGACTGCACTATATGCACGTTTCTGAGTTCATTGTAGAGACGGACTGCACTATATGTACATCTCTGAGTTCATTGTATAGACGGACTGCACCAGATGTACATCTCTGAGTTCATTGTAGAGACGGACTGCACTATATGAGTTCATTGAAGAGACGGACTGCACTATATGTACATCTCTGAGTTCATTGTAGAGACGGACTGCACTATATGCACATCTCTGAGTTCATTGTAGAGACGGACTGCACTATATGTACATCTGTGAGATCATTGTAGAGACGGACTGCACTATATGCACATCTCTGAGTTCATTGTAGAGACGGACTGCACTATATCCACATCTCTGAGTTCATTGTAGAGACGGATTGCACTATATGTACATCTCTGAGTTCATTGTAGAGACGGACTGCACTAGATGTACATCTCTGAGTTCATTGTAGAGACGGACTGCACTATATGCACATCTCTGAGTTCATTGTAGAGACGGACTGCACTATATGCACATCTCTGAGTTCATTGTAGAGACGGACTGCACCAGATGTACATCTCTGAGTTCATTGTAGAGACGGACTGCACTATATGCACGTTTCTGAGTTCATTGTAGAGACGGACTACACTATATGCACATCTCTGAGTTCATTGTAGAGACGGACTGCACTAAATGCACGTTTCTGAGTTCATTGTAGAGACGGACTGCACTATATGTACATCTCTGAATTCATTGTAGAGACAGACTGCACTAGATGCACATCTCTGAGTTCATTGTAGAGACGGACTGCACTATATGTACATCTCTGAGTTCATTGTAGAGACAGACTGCACTAGATGCACATCTCTGAGTTCATTGTAGAGACGGACTGCACTAGATGTACATCTCTGAGTTCATTGTAGAGACGGACTGCACTATATGTACATCTCTGAGTTCATTGTAGAGACAGACTGCACTATATGCACATCTCTGAGTTCATTGTAGAGACGGACTGCACTATATGTACATCTCTGAGTTCATTGTAGAGACAGACTGCACTAGATGCACATCTCTGAGTTCATTGTAGAGACGGACTGCACTATATGTACATCTCTGAGTTCATTGTAGAGACAGACTGCACTAGATGCACATCTCTGAGTTCATTGTAGAGACGGTCTGCACTATATGTACATCTCTGAGTTCACTGTAGAGACGGACTGCACTAGATGCACATCTCTGAGTTCATTGTAGAGACGGACTGCACTATATGCACATCTCTGAGTTCATTGTAGAGACGGACTGCACTAGATGTACATCTCTGAGTTCATTGTAGAGACGGACTACACTATAGGCACATCTCTGAGTTCACTGTAGAGACGGACTGCACTAGATGCACATCTCTAAGTTCATTGTAGAGACGGACTGCACTAGATGCACATCTCTGGGTTCATTGTCGAGACGGACTGCACTATATGTACATCTCTGAGTTCACTGTAGAGACGGACTACACTATAGGCACATCTCTGAGTTCACTGTAGAGACGGACTGCACTAGATGCACATCTCTGAGTTCATTGTAGAGACGGACTGCACTAGATGCACATCTCTGGGTTCATTGTCGAGACGGACTGCACTAGATGTACATCTCTGAGTTCACTGTAGAGACGGACTGCACTAGATGCACATCTCTGAGTTCATTGTAGAGACGGACTGCACTAGATGCACATCTCTGGGTTCATTGTCGAGACGGACTGCACCAGATGTACATCTCTGAGTTCATTGTAGAGACGGACTGCACTATATGTACATCTCTGAGTTCATTGTAGAGACGGACTGCACTATATGCACATCTCTGAGTTCATTGTAGAGACGGACTGCACTAGATGTACATCTCTGAGTTCATTGTAGAGACGGACTGCACCAGATGTACATCTCTGAGTTCATTGTAGAGACGGACTGCACTATATGCACGTTTCTGAGTTCATTGTAGAGACAGACTGCACTATATGCACATCTCTGAGTTCATTGTAGAGACGGACTGCACTATATGCACGTTTCTGAGTTCATTGTAGAGACGGACTACACTATAGGCACATCTCTGAGTTCACTGTAGAGACGGACTGCACTAGATGCACATCTCTGAGTTCATTGTAGAGACGGACTGCACTAGATGCACATCTCTGGGTTCATTGTCGAGACGGACTGCACTAGATGCACATCTCTGAGTTCATTGTAGAGACGGACTGCACTATATGTACATCTCTGAGTTCATTGTAGAGACGGACTGCACTATATGTACATATCTGAGTTCATTGTAGAGACGGACTGCACTATATGCACATCTCTGAGTTCATTGTAGAGACGGACTACACTATATGTACATATCTGAGTTCATTGTAGAGACGGACTGCACTATATGCACGTTTCTGAGTTCATTGTATAGACGGACTGCACTATATGCACGTTTCTGAGTTCATTGTATAGACGGACTGCACTATATGCACATCTCTGAGTTCATTGTAGAGACGGACTGCACTATATGCACGTTTCTGAGTTCATTGTAGAGACGGACTGCACTATATGCACGTTTCTGAGTTCATTGTAGAGACGGACTGCACTATATGCACGTTTCTGAGTTCATTGTAGAGACGGACTGCACTATATGCACGTTTCTGAGTTCATTGTAGAGACGGACTGCACTATATGCACATCTCTGAGTTCATTGTAGAGACGGACTGCACTAGATGCACATCTCTGAGTTCATTGTAGAGACGGACTGCACTATATGCACATCTCTGAGTTCATTGTAGAGACGGACTACACTAGATGCACATCTCTGAGTTCATTGTAGAGACGGACTGCACTAGATGTACATCTCTGAGTTCATTGTAGAGACGGACTGCACTATATGTACATATCTGAGTTCATTGTAGAGACGGACTGCACTATATGTACATATCTGAGTTCATTGTAGAGACGGACTGCACTATATGTACATATCTGAGTTCATTGTAGAGACGGACTGCACTAGATGCACATCTCTGAGTTCATTGTAGAGACGGACTGCACTATAGGCATTTCAAGATCAGTTGTTTCCTTTTGTGTATTTCTAATGAGCGACAATGAGTTTGACTACATATAGTCAAATTTAAATGTTTCAAACCCGTATGTGTTTTTCGATGTTACTTTTATGTGTTCTTTACGGTTACTACAGTCACGAAAACGTTTGCTGCGCAGTTCACATGTGTAAGCTTTGATTCCACTATGGACTCTAATGTGTCTATACAGCTTGTTGTTCTGACAAAAGTCTTTTCCGCATAGATCACATTTGTACTGTTTCTCGTGTGTTGTTATATGTTATTAGAATATATTTTCGCGCGGACTGATAAGTAACTCCTGTGAAACATTTCTGTTCCACATCCATCCCATTAATACAATGGGCGCTTAGAATATGTTTTCTTGTGCACTGTTAAGTTACTCCTGTGACAAAATTCTTTTCCACATCCATCTCATTTATACAATGGGCGCTTAGAATATGTTTTCTTGTGCACTGTTAAGTTACTCCTGTGACAAAATTCTTTTCCACATCCATCACATTTATACAATGGGCGCTTTTAATATGTTTTCATGTGGACTAATAAGTTACTCCTGTGACAATTTTTCTCAACATCCATCCAATTAATACAATGGGTGCTTAGAATATGTTTTCATGTGGACTGACAAGTTACTCCTGTGACAAAATTATTTTCCACATCCATCACATTTATACAATGGGCGCTTAGAATATGTTTTCATGTGGACTGATAAGTTACGCCTGTGAACAAATTCTTTTCCACACAAGTCACCTTTTTATCACCAGTATGTTATAATGGCTTTCATCATTTAAACATTTTCTTCATACTTCATATTTAAAAGTGTTTTCACCAGAATGGGTTCTCGCATGTTACCGAAGCTGAATACTCGTTATCAAACTTTTGCCACATACATCACAGCTATATGGTGTATCACCAGTATGTCTTTTTTTTAAATATGCAGTTCTAGATATTCCATGCGGTAAAACTTTTTACACATACACTCCATTCAAAAGGTTTAATACTAGCATGTATCCTTATATGTCTATATAAAATACTAGTCTGGGCAAAAACTTTACCACATATATTGCAGGTTAAATATTTGGTACCTGTTCCAAAACTATAGTAAGTTCATCATTTCTAACCTTGTCCTTAGTTGGGATTCCTATGTTCCATTGATTAGATGTATTACCTGTTCTAATAAGTTCATCATTTCTAACCTTGTCCTTAGATTGGATTTCTATGTTCCATTGATTAGATGTATTACCTGTTCTAATAAGTTGTTCATTTCTAACCTTGTCCTTAGTTTTGATTCCCATGTTCCATTGATTAGATGTATTACATGTTCTAATAAGTTCATCATTTCTAACCTTGTCCTTAGATGGGATTCCTATGTTCCATTGATTAGATGTATTACCTGTTCTTATATGTTCATCATTTCTAACCTTGTTCTTAGATGGGATTTCTATGTTCTATTGATTAGATTTATAACTGCTGTTTTGTTCTTTCGTGTGTTCCTGGTAGTTATCATGGTTACCTTCTTGTCAAAACACTTCACCATATACAAATATATCACTCTTAACAAAAAGTATGTGTTCCAATGTGTTCCTGTAATGTCTTCTTCCTCAAAACCTGTACTTCCATATAAATCATAATCATCTATGTTATTATTGCATGGTATGTGTTCAATGTGTTCTTTAACATAACTTTTCTTTCTGGATTGACCATATTTATCTTTAGTACCGGCATACGATTGACCACAAGTATGTGTTTCCTCATCTTTCTCTAAATGATCACTGTCCCCAAATTTACTATATAAAATTGAGAATGGAAATGGGGAATGTGTCAAAGAGACAACAACCCGACCATAGAGCAGACAACAGCAGAAGGTCACCAACAGGTATATACACATCACCAGTACTGATATGTGTTTCCATTTCTTTTTTATGTGAACGCTGTAAGCTAATGAATTGCCCATATCAGCAAGTATGTGTTTGTCCAGGTTTTAAATCCATTCTCCTAATTTAATGCACACACATTTAGGTACATTCATGGTATGTACAGCCGTGTGTAAGTGTTTCCAATTGTTTTGCATAGGGTATATTACTTACACCATACATCATGTACATTTTCCCCAATTTACAATTTCTTAAGTACATTGTAATTTATTTTACACACAGTCTTCTACTTGCATCTGCACACACCTATTAATCTCTTGCATCCATATCTCTAAAGTTAAACATGTGTCGAGAGGCTGACAAATGTCTTCATCCGCACACACATTTAATCTCTAGCATCAATATCTCTAAAGTTAAACATGTATCGAGAGGCTGACCAATGTCTTCATCCGCACACACCTTTAATCTCTAGCATCCATATCTCTAAAGTTAAACATGTATCGAGAGGCTGACAAATGTCTCCATCTGTACACCTTTTGATCTCTAGCATTCATATCTCTAAAGTTAAACATGTATCGAGAGGCTGACAAATGTCTTCATCTATACACACCTTTTAATCTCTAGCATCAATATCTCTAAAGTTAAACATGTATCAAGAGGCTGACACATGTCTTCATCTGCACACACCTTATATCTCTAGCAACCATATCTCTAAAGTTAAACAGGTATCGAGAGGCTGACACATGTCTTCATCTGCACACACCTTATATCTCTAGCATCCATATCTCTAAAGTTAAACATGTATCGAGAGGCTGACAAATGTCTTCATCCGCACACACCTTTAATCTCTAGCATCCATATCTCTAAAGTTAAACATGTATCAAGAGACTGACACATGTCATTATCCGCACACACCTTTAATCTCTAGCATCAATATCTCTAAAGTTAAACATGTATGGAGAGGCTGACAAATGTCTCCATCTGTACACCTTTTGATCTCTAGCATCCATATCTCTAAAGTTAAACATGTATCGAGAGGCTGACAAATGTCTTCATCTATACACACCTTTTAATCTCTAGCATCCATATCTCTAAAGTTAAACATGTATCAAGAGGTTGACACATGTCTTCATCTGCACACACCTTATATCTCTAGCATCCATATCTCTAAAGTTAAACACGTATCGAGAGGCTGACAAATGTCTCCATCTGTACACCTTTTGATCTCTAGCATCCATATCTCTAAAGTTAAACATGTATCGAGAGGCTGACAAATGTCTTCATCTATACACACCTTTTAATCTCTAGCATCCATATCTCTAAAGTTAAACATGTATCAAGAGGTTGACACATGTCTTCATCTGCACACACCTTATATCTCTAGCATCCATATCTCTAAAGTTAAACACGTATCGAGAGGCTGACACATGTCTTCATCTGTACACACCTTTAATCTCTCGCATCCATATCTCTAATCTCTAGCATCAATATCTCTAAAGTTAAACATGTATCAAGAGGCTGACACATATCTTCATATGCACACACCTTTTAATCTCTAGCATCCATATCTCTAAAGTTAAACATGTATCCAGAGGCTGACACATGTCTTAATCTGCACACACCTTATATCTGTAGCATCCATATCTCTATAAAGTTAAACATGTATCGAGAGGCTGACAAATGTCTTAATCCGCACACACCTTATATCTCTAGCATCCATATCTCTATAAAGTTAATCATGTATCGAGAGGCTGACAAATGTCTCCATCTGCACACACCTTTAATCTCTAGCATCCATATCTCTTTAAAGTTAAACATGTACTGAGAGGCTGACACATGTCTTCATCTACACACACCTTATATCTCTAGCATCCATATCTCTAATCTCTAGCATCCATATCTCTAAAGTTAATCATGTATCGAGAGGCTGACACATGTCTACATCAGTACACACCTTTAATCTCTAGCATCCATATCTCTAAATTTAAACATGTATCGAGAGGCTGACACATGTCTTCATCTGCACACGCCTTATATCTCTAGCATCCATATCTCTATAAAGTTAAACATGTATCGAGAGGCTGACAAATGTCTTCATCCGCACACACCTTTAATCTCTAGCATCCATATCTCTATAAAGTTAAACATGTATCGAGAGGCTGAAAAATGTCTCCATTTGTACACCCTTTGATCTCTAGCATCCATATCTCTATAAAGTTAAACATGTATCGAGAGGCTGACAGATGTCTTCATCTGTACAAACCTTTTAATCTCTAGCATCCATATCTCTAAAGTTAAACATGTATCGAGAGGCTGAAAAATGTCTTCATCAGCACACACCTTTAATCTCTAGCATCCATATCTCTATAAAGTTAAACATGTATCGAGAGGCTGACAAATATCTTCATCCGCACACACCTTTAATCTCTAGCATCCATATCTCTATAAAGTTAAACATGTATCGAGAGGCTGACAAATGTCTTCATCCGCACACACCTTTAATCTCTAGCATCCATATCTCTATAAAGTTAAACATGTATCAAGAGGTTGACACATGTCTTCATCTGCACACACCTTATATCTCTAGCATCCATATCTCTAAAGTTAAACACGTATCGAGAGGCTGACAAATGTCTCCATCTGTACACCTTTTGATCTCTAGCATCCATATCTCTAAAGTTAAACATGTATCGAGAGGCTGACAAATGTCTTCATCTATACACACCTTTTAATCTCTAGCATCCATATCTCTAAAGTTAAACATGTATCAAGAGGTTGACACATGTCTTCATCTGCACACACCTTATATCTTTAGCATCCATATCTCTAAAGTTAAACACGTATCGAGAGGCTGACACATGTCTTCATCTGTACACACCTTTAATCTCTCGCATCCATATCTCTAATCTCTAGCATCAATATCTCTAAAGTTAAACATGTATCAAGAGGCTGACACATATCTTCATATGCACACACCTTTTAATCTCTAGCATCCATATCTCTAAAGTTAAACATGTATCCAGAGGCTGACACATGTCTTAATCTGCACACACCTTATATCTGTAGCATCCATATCTCTATAAAGTTAAACATGTATCGAGAGGCTGACACATGTCTTAATCCGCACACACCTTATATCTCTAGCATCCATATCTCTATAAAGTTAATCATGTATCGAGAGGCTGACAAATGTCTCCATCTGCACACACCTTTAATCTCTAGCATCCATATCTCTTTAAAGTTAAACATGTACTGAGAGGCTGACACATGTCTTCATCTACACACACCTTATATCTCTAGCATCCATATCTCTAATCTCTAGCATCCATATCTCTAAAGTTAATCATGTATCGAGAGGCTGACACATGTCTACATCAGTACACACCTTTAATCTCTAGCATCCATATCTCTAAATTTAAACATGTATCGAGAGGCTGACACATGTCTTCATCTGCACACGCCTTATATCTCTAGCATCCATATCTCTATAAAGTTAAACATGTATCGAGAGGCTGACAAATGTCTTCATCCGCACACACCTTTAATCTCTAGCATCCATATCTCTATAAAGTTAAACATGTATCGAGAGGCTGAAAAATGTCTCCATTTGTACACCTTTTGATCTCTAGCATCCATATCTCTATAAAGTTAAACATGTATCGAGAGGCTGACAGATGTCTTCATCTGTACAAACCTTTTAATCTCTAGCATCCATATCTCTAAAGTTAAACATGTATCGAGAGGCTGAAAAATGTCTTCATCAGCACACACCTTTAATCTCTAGCATCCATATCTCTATAAAGTTAAACATGTATCGAGAGGCTGACAAATATCTTCATCCGCACACACCTTTAATCTCTAGCATCCATATCTCTATAAAGTTAAACATGTATCGAGAGGCTGACAAATGTCTTCATCCGCACACACCTTTAATCTCTAGCATCCATATCTCTATAAAGTTAAACATGTATCGAAAGGCTGGCAAATGTCTTCATCTGTACACACCTTTTAATCTATAGCATCCATATCTCTAAAGTTAAACATGTATCGAGAGGCTGGCACATGTCTCCATCTGTACACATCTTATATCTCTAGCATCCATATCTCTAAAGTTAAACATGTATCGAGAGGCTGACAAATGTCTTCATCCACACACACCTTTAATCTCTAGCATCTATATCTCTAAAGTTAAACATGTATCGAGAGGCCGACAAATGTCTTCATCTGTAAACACCTTATATCTTTAGCATCCATATCGCTAAAGTTAAACATGTATCGAGAAGTTGGCAAATGTCTTCATCTGTACACACCTTTTAATCTTTAGCATCCATATCTCTAAAGTTAAACATGTATCGAGAGGCTGACAAATGTCTTCATCTGTAAACACCTTATATCTCTAGCATCCATATCTCTAAAGTTAAACATGTATCGAGAGGCTGACAAATGTCTTCATCTGTAAACACCTTATATCTCTAGCATCCATATCTCTAAAGTTTAACATGTATGGAGAGGCTGGCAAATGTTTTCATCTGTACACCTTTTGATCTCTAGCATCCATATCTCTAATCTCTAGCATCGATATCTCTAAAGTTAAGCATGTATCGAGAGGCTGACAAATGTCTTCATCTGTACACACCTTTTAATCTCTAGCATCCATATCTCTAAAGTTAAATATGTATCGAGAGGCTGGCAAATGTTCTCATCTGTACACCTTTTGATCTCTAGCATCCATATCTCTAATCTCTAGCATAAATATCTCTAAAGTTAAACATGTATCGAGAGGCTGGCAAATGTTTTCATCTGTACACCTTTTGATCTCTAGCATCCATATATCTAATCTCTAGCATCAATATCTCTAAAGTTAAGCATGTATCGAGAGGCTGACAAATGTCTTCATCTGTACACACCTTTTAATCGCTAGCATCCATATCTCTAAAGTTAAACATGTATCGAGAGGCTGGCAAATGTTTTCATCTGTACACCTTTTGATCTCTAGCATCCATATATCTAATCTCTAGCATCAATATCTCTAAAGTTAAACATGTATCGAGAGGCTGACAAATGTCTTCATCCGCACACACCTTTAATCTCTAGCATCCATATCTCTAAAGTTAAACATGTATCGAGAGGCTGGCAAATGTTTTCATCTGTACACACCTTTTAATCTCTAGCATCCATATCTCTAATGGTAAACATGTATCGAGAGGCTGAAACAAATGTCTTCATGTAAAAAAACGAGAAAGAAAATGTCATGTGGTCACAGTCTGCACCAACCTTTCACCAATCTTTTCCAACTACTAGTCAGAAGACTAATACCGTATTGATTATGAGTAAACATTTTTTTGCAAATACCTACTAAGGGACTGGTCATTTGTAACCTGAAAAGGGGGAGGAAAATAAGGGGGGGCTTGAAAATTTTAGGCATGGAAAAAGGGGGGTTCAAATACCGGTTAAATGTACAGGTTTTGTGCGTGAACCCTTATGTGTTGGCGAGTTTTGGATGTGTCTATGGGCCACTCGATATCTCTCGGCCGGAAGTCGGAATAACATTCTCGGAACGTCTCGATCATTTATACAGGTAGTTATCTACGTCTTTGAAGGGTCCTCTGTGGCTAGGCTACCACGTGACATTACACAATCAAAGTAAATTGGAAAGTAAACAATAAGGCTAGGTTGCAGCGAATAAATCGTATACATATAAGAACCTTGAAAATTGTATTCACTGTGTTGCCCAACTATCCTTCACGTCTTGATTCATTCACATTATAGATCGCATTTCAAACGCACACTATCGGTTTGAGTTCTCAAAAAAAACAATTATACTAGTTTCACTCGTGAATGCGCATTTTCGTTTTTTCTTATCTAAATTTAGGACACGGCTGTAAGAGATTGACATGTGACTTGCATGCATGGTCATAATTACTCACTTAATTTATTAGACCAAAAACAGTCTGTTTATAAGATGTCCCAATCCGTTATATGCCACGGGTTTCATTGCACATGTACATTGGACTTTAGATTTATCTATACAATTAACATATCTATGAGTACAGACAACTTCAATAACGAGTTGAGTACATGAAAGTCCATGCAGGAAATAAAATATAAAGATATGACAGACAAAGTAAATGCATGCAGAATTCCAGATTATAAAGCAAACTGAGTGCATACATTTATATTGCGATTGGTTTGTGCAATTTGCATAAGTGATCCGGTTTGTAGAAATTTGGTTATCATCGGGAAAATTATGTATATTCCCAAGTACTTGAT
Organism: Mytilus trossulus; assembly: GCF_036588685.1. Taxonomy (NCBI): domain Eukaryota; kingdom Metazoa; phylum Mollusca; class Bivalvia; order Mytilida; family Mytilidae; genus Mytilus; species Mytilus trossulus. The sequence goes on along the minus strand of NC_086377.1, from coordinate 81,249,832 downwards.
AAAATAGTCTAGCTTTAAAATGTATATTCAAGTAGTAAATGTAAATATTCACTCTCAACTGACTTCTTCTAATCACAGTCATTTATTTCAATTCAAAAGCAAATAAAAATTCAGCAACAATCTTTTGCTGACCCGGCAGTCAGCGGTCTTAGGTTCACGTATTGCTTTTCTTTTTTTAAAGAAAACAACTTGTTTTACAAAGTAGATACATGTTCATATGTTTGTGACATGGTGCATTCACAAATTTCTGTAACAGGGTTGAGTTATATATTTCAGTGACGGAGAAAGTTTAATTAGTTACATATTTCTGTGACCGGGCAAATTTAAGTTTTTTTTTACAGAGTAGCTACCTATGTTTGTGACAAGGTGCAATTACCAAAATGATGTCTGTGACAGCGGAAAGCTACATATTTCTGTGACATAGTAAATTTACAGTTTAACTTACCGTGACAGATGCTATATATTTTTTTGACATTGTGTATTTACAAATTTCTATGTCAGGGTAAAGTTACATATTTTTGTGAAATGGAAAGTTTCCTAGATTTGTGACATTGTTTTTTACTGTTTTTATAGAAACCTTATAATGTACTTGCCCGTGCTGAGACCTGGTCAAGTAACTGTGAAGTTTTTGGTTTGTTTATCTGTGTCATTATATGTTGGTCAACGGTTGATTAGGGTCCCGGTTCATTTCTGTATTCTTTATTTTTTTTTCGCTCGTTATTCTTTATCTTTAAAAAATAATGGCTATTCTGCAATAACTTGATAATTGTATTTTGACAGAACAGTGTTCTTTTCTGTAATCAGTATATTTTTACCCAATTCTTGAAATTTTGCAGTTATTCATTATATTTTATCACCTCCATTACTCTCTTTTATCTTTTTTGCCCATTTTACTCTATTCTTTATTTTTGCCCATTATTCTCATGACATATCTTTTTATGTTTCAAATCTTGAGTTATTTTTTTTTGAAAAATAAAAAGTTATTAGTATTTTTATTTGGCCCTGTCATTGTAAAAGTTGGTCCTGTCATTTTCAGAGTTGGTCATGTCACGTTTCTATTTTTTTTTACACTAACAGTATCTTTTTTTACTTTTTTTTCTTAAATCTATTTATCAAATGATTAAATCTTATTATATTTCAAATTTCAGAAAAATATTTTGAGAAATAAAAGACAAATTAGCAATTTCATCTGGTCCGGTTATTGTCGAGGTTGATCCTGTCAGTCAGCGTTGGTCATGTCACGTTTTCGAAAGTTTTTGAAAATAAATCTATATTTTTTATAACATTTTGGTGACAAAATATGACATATCATTTTATATTTGAAATCTGAGATAATTTCTTTGAAAATAAAAAAGTTATTAGCATTTTTATTTGGTCCTGTCATTCTCCATGTTGGTCCTGTCATTATCAGAATTGGTCATGTCACATTTTCTAAAGTTTCTTACCAAAATTTTTAATTTTTTTCGTAAATCTATTTATCAAATGATGAAATCCTATTATATTTCAAATTTGAGATCAATCCTTTTAGAAATGAAAAAGTTATTAACATTTTTCATTTGGTCCTGTCATTCGGTCCAGTCATTAGTGTAACCCCTCACGTGAAGAAATGACATATGCTCTACTCATTTTATCTCATTTTAAAAATATTATTTACATTTTGAACACAGTAACAGGTCGATGGACACATTTCCGGGATATCTCTTCTTTTTTGCATTTGGACGAAAATTTCTAAATGATGACTGAGAAGAAATTTTCAATTGAACA